>NC_071510.1:13428250-13750798 GCF_027887155.1 Malaclemys terrapin pileata | reverse complement strand
TGCATATTTGGGAGGCCAAACCACCATAAAAAACAGATTAACAAGTTCTTAAAATCAAAAGTTAATCTGTTTATTGGAAGGGAGGAAAAAATGAAACCAATGGGTTTAAACCAGGGTTTAATTTCACCCATTATTCATCACATTTGATTGTTCACCTTGCCCTTTAAAGAGCTGTCAGGTGAGGATACACCTTTTATACAGAGGTCTTGCCTTCCCCTCACAGCTGATTTTGAGAGAGAGAATAGGATGCCTGGAAAAACAAGCATTTAATCTACCCAGTGGGCAGAATATTAACTTTGCACAAACATAAACATGGAAACCTGGCAAAATAATTACTTCCCAGCAACCAGGAATTATAATCCTTGTATCATGACCCTTGTTGCTAATTTGGAGGAAAAAGCAGCTGCTTATTTATCCATTTTATTATAATTTAATAAAAGCACATTGAAAGTTAAACTTCCAACTAAAACTATTAACTTTTATTAAACTAAGAATTGAACAGCAAAGATGATAACTCAAAATTACAAGTGGAATTGACAACAATAGGAAAAGGAATCAACCATTGGCTAAATCACTGGGTGAACACAATCTAGGCACATGATCTGTTCATAGACATACTTTACCCTGGAAAATGAAGGAGATGACTGATAGTAGCCCTGGGAACTAGTAAGGCCGATACCTTCAATGTTTACTGAAGAACTCCTACAGTTGATTCTTTTCCTGCCTAATCTACCTCTATTATAGAGTGATGAATAATCCATAATTTCCCTTTTGGGTAGATTAGTTTTACGCAGGTACTCCTTTATACAAGATCTGCTAGTTTAATACCTTAAATAGAGGAGGGCTTTTTGTGTATTTTAATGGGGAAAATTGGTGTCATGACTCATTTAGCATCTAGAAAACACAAAAGAATCACATCACTTTGCAGGGCCTGATACTATCAGTCGATTGTAATTTTTTTTTTTTTTTTTTTTTGCAAAGTCACAGCTACACAGCATACAGTTAGCACAACCAGAATCATGGAACAAAAGTAGGCCCAGTGCCTCCCAGAGCTCCTGAGAAGCACAACCCCTGCACCAGCCAGATAAATTGAAAAAAGAGGATCAAAAATGAAGAAGGTTGGCTCTAGACTGCTGTTCAGGGAGCAGGTGAAGTTGTCTTGGTGCCTTATGCTGACTGGCAGGTTTCCTTGGGCACTTGGCTGCCATAGCCTGTTGCCTTGGTATCTTCCTTCCCGGGGGAAGGAGGGGCAGTTAGGCTCCATGCAAATGGTAGGGTCCACTTGCATAGAATGTATTGCAAGATTGAGGCCTTAGGCCGAATTTGCAAGAGCCATTTGATGCCTAAATGGACAGTTAGGGACCTAACAAGTGTTCAACCTGACCAACTTCACAGGGCACTGCTTGGCTGCAGCAGACTGGCTGCACAGAGCTCACTGCAAGATGGGGCCCTAAGTGGTTTACTCGCAATAACCCAATGTGGTAGATTTGGGGAACGGGATGCCTACTTTCTTGTTGTAACCACTAGAAAAATGTTGTCTGATGAATTGGTGCCAGTTTACAGCCAGGGATATTTTTATTAAATGTAAGGAAGCACTGAGAATTCCTTTCCTGATTTCATATCGCAGCTAGTGTCTGCTGACAGAATGAGGTTATTCCCTGCTTTTTTTTTTTTTTTTTTTTACTTATCATTCCAAACCACATTTGAAGTGTTAAATCTTACCTGATGCAGATGCTGCCTTTCTGGAGTCCCGTTGTTTTTTCTCGATGACAACTTGCTGCGGCTTTGCCAACAAAATATAATCGACCGATAGTATCAGGCCCTGCAAAGTGATGTGATTCTTTTGTGTTTTCTAAAAGCTAAATGAGTGCATGACACCAGTTTCCCCCATCAAAATATACAAAGAACTTCCTCCATTTAAGGTGTTAAACTGGCAGATCTTGCGTCACAGACTCTAGTTTTGTAATATCAGCCTGGAGTTGGAATCTATGGGCCAGATCCTCAAATGGTATAAATTTGCATCGCTCCAGTGAATTCTTTTTATACTTAACCAAAATGACAAATGGCTGTATATTAACAAAAAAAGCCCCATAAAATTACACCTTTTTTGAATAGTCTATTTTCCAGAGAGCTCTTTTTTATATTTTAAATTCATTTTATCCTTCACTCTTCACACATCCCTTTATTACACATGACTCTTGTCTCCATTAGGTTGCAGCTACTGAAGCAAAAGGATTTACCTTGGCACTTGGTACTTTTTGTAAAGACTTCTTCTGTGAGGCACCGTGGTTGATCCCTGGGACAGCTGTCTGGAGGGGAATAAGGAAGCAGGAAAAACCTGTGATCTCATGAGAGGAGCTGGAAAGGGGGAAGGAAGAGGAAAGGCTGAGAGCCTCAGCTGGGATAAAGGTAGCTTGTTATGGTCTGCACTTAGCACTAGAGCCCCCTCCCCCCCACCCCCCAGACACAGCATTGTAAGGATTCATCCACTCTAGCAACCCCAGTTTTGGTTCCACAACGGTCTACCACTTTTGTGGCCTAACCCACCAGCCAGGTCACTTACCAGTCCCCTAGCAGTGAGCAGAAAAGTCTGAAAAAACAGGAAAAAACAAAGTCTATGGGTCTGTATGCAAAGCCCTCAGCCCCCACTAGGGCTTCATCATTCTTGGCCTCTTTCACTCCCGAAGCCTGCACTTCCCCTCTTGGTCTGGGTCTGGGGGAGAAGTAAGGAAACCCTGGCCCACTCACTTCTCTGGGTTCCAGGCCAGGGACCTCGTATGAAGTGGTTGACACCAATCCCTCCTTATCTCTTTCTCTGACCTGCTTCCTCTCTTGCAGGCCCTGCTTCAGAGTTACACCCTGTGGTCGCCTCCCTCAAGGGATCCGGGTTCCCAGATGGCTTCTTACTCGTCTGTTTTATGCCCCTGCTCTCAGCCACTGGGCTGTATTTCAAGCCATCCTTATAGTCTCTGTTCTTAAGAGAGGTGCTCCCCGCAGTATTAGAATTTTGGTCAGGCAATCAGTATCAATCTCTTCAGTTGTAAGGCCTCAGCCAGCTTCCTTCAGCTGGCCCCTTTTCCCGCCACTAGTCCCCAAACCCAGGGGGTTAAGCAGGCCAGCCTTCTCCTAGTGATGCCTATCTGGTATGAGGGAGGAGGCAGCATGTGTGCTTATCCCAGGGGTCGGCAACCTTTCGGAAGTGGTGTGCCGAGTCTTCATTTATCACTCTGATTTAAGGTTTCACGTGCCAGTCATACATTTGAATGTTTTTAGAAGGTCGTTCTAGAAGTCTATCATATATAACTAAACTACTGTTGTATGTTTAAGAAGCTTCATTTAAAATTAAATTAAAATGCAGAGCTCCCTGGACCGGTGGCCAGGACCTGGGCAGTGTGAGTGCCACTGAAAATCCGCTCGCATGCCGCCTTTGGCACGCGTGCCATAGGTTGCCTACCCCTGGCTTATCCCCTTGCTAAAGCCTCTCCCAATTGGCTGGGAGAGAGAGGAGTCTTGCTCCACCCACTCTGCAAGACTCCTGGTCCCAGACCCTTAAAGAAACAATAGTGGGTTTCCCTTCCAAGCACCACTTATTGATGGGACTGTTTCCTCTCTCCCATCACTTCCTAGGTCCTCGTATATCAAACCTTCCAAAATCTTAATGGGTCCATGATAGGGGTGGAGGGGGGTGACCCCTGGGCATGCTATCCTTAAGGGGACAGACCACTTCATCACATAGCTCCATTGAAATCAATAGGGGTATGCTGTCTTACCCCAGCTAAGTATCTGGCCCGAGTGCGCTTCCTAAACCAGTCTCGCCTTAGAGGATAGGAAAGCAGAAATAGCTCCTGGTATAATGTACCTCCCAACTGTATGTGATTACAGTTGTGTGTTGGTATGTCAGACATACCAGACCCAAATGTACCTCTATTCCTTCAAAGAGCTGATGTTTATTACTGCAAACTGACAGCATGAGCTAGGAATTGTGCAACTGAAGCCACTGGAGACTAATTGGGAGTGGGGGCATGAATGACCTGGGGAACTGACCGTGGGAGACAGAACCTTTCACCTTGGTATCAATAGCAAGCTCTGATGCTGTCTTAGTAAATAGTCACAAACGGTTAGCAAAAAGTGACTATTGAGGGCTTATTTGTGGAGATGGTCCAATGCCCTTTCCAGGGGACACTATACACTACATCACTATAACCCACCACCACAACTATAATGAGCTGGCACACTCCGAAAAAGCAGCCTAAAGTGGGTATGGCAAAGGAGTTGCCCCTTATACTTTCATTCCAGGGTTGGGGCAAACTGGAGAAGATTCTGTAGATGTGAAGCTCAGGAGGGACAGTTAGATTGTCTAGTCTATGGCCTGTTTTACACAGGAGATCAGAATTTAAACCAATTACCCCAGCACTGAGCCCAAAGATCTCCTGTTACTGTTTAAGCTTGCATTGCGGCTGCCACTGCTGTACCTTTACGGTAAGGTGGTTGAACTATTTTGAAATTCAAGATTTATATGAAATGTAAATTAATACTTTGGGAAAAAATGAATAAACTTTTCTATGATTTTTTCCCTCCACTTTTTGACCACATGTCCAGCTGGTCAAAACACACAAATTGTGAAATTTCAACACAAGTGTTAACATTTTTTAAAAAATGGAGGAAATTTCGTTTGTGTGAATTTTTGCCTCATACTTTGGACTCCACTCTATTTTCCAATGTTAGTCTTGGAAACCGATCTTCATTATTAGGCTAGTACCTATCAAATATGAAATTCACTCATTTGTAAAAACATACCTTGTTAAATAAATGGAGCCTGTGTCATTTCAGGATTACTGTGCAATTATAATTATTTTATACTATGTCCCTCATTTTGGAGTCAATGTCATACATGCTCTCAGTGGAAATATGGGCCTATGAATTATAAAAGATAGGGTCAGATGAAGCTGTTGAAGGCAACCCCAGGGGACTGTTCAGTTTTTCTTACAAAACAAGACATTTTCTCCAGCGCTATATGATCCTGTATAAGTGATGATCCTATCACTTCAAGCTGTGAAGATATTGCCCTTCAGGAAAGCTCAGTTTGTCTGTTTTACACAGTGTTTGGCAGAAGGAAATATTTTATTGCTCACCATAGTCACTTATATCTCATTTTGATATCCCTTTCTGTAGAGTGTGCTGCCCATCCTTGCATAACTTCTAAATCTTGATTCTCCACGTTGTGTTCCATTACCTTGTATCAGTCAAGTAAAGAACATGAAAGTCTGACTTATGTGTTGTGTAAGTGAAAGGAGATTAGGGCCCTTAATTTTAATATTTCATACACACTGAAATGAATGAAAGGCACTTTTGGGCAGAGAGGCTGTCTGACCTCTAAATGACAATTTTTTTTAAATAAGATTGTGTCAGAGCTGGACAGGAAAGTATCTGTGTGACCAGTTATGTGGAGAGAAACATCCCATTGGCTCAAATGTTAAAAGAGAGACTATAAGAATCACCTGGCACACAACATATCTCTTAGACTGTAGTCAGGATCGCATTAAAATGTAAAAAAAATAAAATAAAAAAATTATTGGCAGCTTGTGGAAAACATTGGACAACTTTGTCTTTTAGAAATTAGAAGCTAACGCCTTCAGCAAAATAGCAAGGCCAAGTTAAACTGCTTTAAGGTTGGTTAAAACCAATGTAAGAATGTCTATACACAGTTGCACCAGTTAGCTAAATTGATGCGACATCACACCTTTCATTTAAACCAGTGTTTATGTTTAGACTAGGCCTTGGTTTCTAGATGAGCTGAATTACTGTGGAAAAGATTCAAGCATGGATTCAAGCTGAAAATATGTTGAATCCAAAGCTGAATCCAAGAGCAATTGGGAATTCATGCAAAAGTTTGCAAAGAACTTCTTCCACTATCCATCTGCTCCACTGGTTGTACAAGCTGCTGTTGAAACATGTGTAAAATGGCATTGATCTATTTCCTACCGACAGGGTTTATCCCCCAAATTTAAGAAAGGTTTAGAGACAAGGCACCCAATGATGCCAACGTGGGGGAAAGTAAGGCCGTTTTAAATAATAGAAATAAAGTTTAAACATAAGCTCAAAAATTTGAGCTGAATTTTAAAAAGTCTCCAAATGTGGGCCAAGTTCTGATCTGGGAGTTTTAAATCAGCCCATTATGAAGAGTAGGGCCATTTGCAAAAGATGGAGTAAGATATCTGCTTGAGTGTCGCAGCATTCTGGAGTGTTTAGGTATGTCTACATGGCAAACAGAAACCTACCGCAGCAAGACTCAGCCTTGGGCTCGTGGGGTGTGTGCTTCAGTGCTAAAAATAAGTGTGTAGACCTTTGGGCTTCAGCTGGCACTCGGGGTTTACTTTCCAGATAATGGATTAAAAAGTATCAAACTGCTCCAGTCAGATAACCTTTAGCCAAACTCCATTCCCGTCCAGATACAGCTCGCTCACACCACTTGGTTCTGATTAAAATGGACACAAAGAGCTGGATGTCTTCAGTATACTGATGACAACAGGGCCCAAACTGTCGCCCTAGTAGCCTCTGGTAACAGATGAATGAGATCAGAACTGTGGCAGAATACACCTATGTTCCCACCTTACACACTATTGTAGTAATCTTTATATGAGGTATGCCTTGTGAGGTATCATTTGAAAACTCATAACATGCTGATCAGCAATATCCTGATAAAGTGCATTAGATGTAACGTTATGAACATAATCTGAAATCATGGCTGAAGTGTGTTCCCCAATTAAATTTGGAGAGTGGTTAAATCAGTTTCTCAAAGACAAAGGACAAGCTGACAACTCAGCCAGGTGCCAACAAAACCAATGAGCTATTGCCTACTAAGTGGCTATTCTTTGGCAAGAAAGGGGGGCAGGGACAAAGATCTACATTTTAGCAAAGAAACAGCATGACGTTTTTTTCCTCCTGAGACTGACTGTCTTCTAGTTCCCAGCTGGAAATGTTTTTTCAAAGAGGAACAAAAAAATTATGAAAAGAAGGGGCAAACATCCCAAAACACCCTCTCTTTCCTCGCCTGTCTCTGGCCTCACCCCTAAAAAGACAAAGGAAAACAGCTGTTGGAATTTGGGGGGAGGGGTCCTGACCTAAAGAGTTTCGTCAGTATTACTGCTGGAAGCATGTGGTGAGAAATTTTGCTTGAATCTAATGTAGTTTAAGTTAGGCACTAGAAAGTGCTTTATCTTTATTTTTCTTGTAACCATTTCTGACTTTTATGCCTCATTTCTTGTACTCACTTAAAATCTCTCTTTGTAGTTAATAAACTTGTTTTATTTAATCCAGTATGTTCAATCTGAAGTGTCTAGGTAACTTCCTGTATCATAATAAACTGGAGTACATTATTCCCTTAAAGGAATAACAAATTTAATATTTTGGGCTGTCTGGGAGAGGGCTGGGTAGTGCAGGACACACATTTCTGGAGGAACGTCTGAGACTGGGGGTGTGTTGGGATCATCCTGCAGTATAATTAAGGCTGGTGAGAGCCAGGTGTGACTGTCAGGCTGTAGTTACACAAACACAAAGTGGTCTGGTGGCTGGTTGTGAGCACTCCAGGCTGGAGACTACAACAGCGAGTCATTCCAGGGCTCCCCAGCTTCCAGGGCAGAGGTGACACAGCCCCCCCAGTGATCTGGATTGTACTCTGGTATGTCATAAGAACCTTTGTGTCATTTTTCTAACTGTATGCTGCTCAGGGCTGGGGTACTGTCTTTTCATAGGTTTAGAAAGCGCCTTGCTTCCATTATATGAATCATAAAAATAACTATGGTTTCCCACACTTGTACTCAACCTAATACTACAGCTTAACAGAGGAACAGTCATGTTTTGCAAACCATCTGATGTCCTAGCTCTGTGCCTCACCTCATAAAATGAGCCTTGAAAGACAGTGACTGCAGATGACATGTGGATAGTCACACAAACTCATCACTCTTGTTATATGAATGTCACAGCTTACTGGCTGACACTCCAAAAAACATTTGTGCCTCAGCCAGCACCAGTTACCTAGTGCTTCTCTCTTCTAATACGACTGATGAGGTGCTCCCTTCGTCTAATATCACAGAGCACAGGGCTGGCCCACTACACCTTGGGGACATAGGCAGTGGTTCAAGTAGAAATCATTTCGGGACGGTACTGCACTCATGGGAGGGACACAAGGGGGGCACGTGACCTCCCCACTTGACCTTTCATGTGACTTCTTCCCACCCAGCCACCAGCCCGGGGCCCCCACGCTCTCCCCGTCCCCTCCAACACCCCACTTTGAATATACAAACATCAGCATGCTTAACTACTCACTTCCCCCCACATATGTAGTATTCAGTCTGTTTATATGGAATATGGGAGTTGGGTGAGGAGCCATTTCAGCATACATATGACTTATTAAAAGACAAATTTTAAGTAGAACTGTATCCTAAACTGCTTTATGGTATTGTATCCAGACATTGCATTTCAAGGGAGGATTCAACTTCCTTTATAGAAACAGACTCCTGAAACTCTTACCAGTCCACAAAAGTGGTCCATAGTCATGCAAATAGTCCCAGTGTCTTCAATGGGGTTGATGAAATGATTAAGGGTTTACGGGATTGGGTTCCACGTTTGTAAATTGTTCTTGATGAAACTGACAATGCCTGAGCTGTCAGATCAGAAGAAGCTTCATTCGAATAAAGATGGGCAGATGTGTGATAAGTCTTAGCTTCATTGCTAAGATGAGGAACATATTTTCAGCAAAGTTCTTGGCGGATTCCTGATGCAGCTGATTTAAGGCCAACAGTGTCTGGCATTATAATCTTTTCTTACAGTTCTCTCACCCACCAAGCTGGAAAATGAGGCATTTGTTGTCTCTGTTTTGCTGCTCCAGTTCCAGTTAACAAAATGCATGATAGACTAGTTTGGCTGCAAAGAAGAATTCTATGTACACTGGGGATAACATCTGATTCCTGATGCAGAATTGGGCTGATATCAGAATCCAAACATCCTCTGGTCAGTGCAAGCAGAGGCATTCCTCTAATTTATTTGGACTTGATGTGATGCAGTATGGATGTCGTGGATAATTCAGACCAATGGGGAAAAACAGAATAAAAAATACGGTTTAAACACCTTCTGTCCCCCCCACCCCTCCCCTCTTGAGGATTCCTGACCAATGTAACAGCACAATACATATGCTATCAAACTTAAAGGCTTTGTTTAAGTTTGTTAGCATATGTATTGTGCTGTTAAAGTTATTTAAAGAATGAAAGCCCTCCCTAGCCGCGTTCTTCTCCTTTAAGGAGCAGAGCGCAGCCCCACCCCACCCCCTGGAAGGGTGCGGGGGCTAGCCCCAAGTCTTTCCGGTACCCTGTACCGGCTAAAAATCTCTTGCCGGTACTGTGTACTGGAGGGTACTGCCCTACTTGCACTCCTGGACATGGGCAAACAAATCTCTTGTGAGAGCACCCTTCCAGGTCATCCAAGTGGGCTGTCTGTCACTTTTTCCTCTCCCTCCTTCCCCAGGTTGCCTTCATCTCTCTTTTCCCTAATCTCGTTCCCTTGACTTCACTAGTGGGTGAATTTCACCCCAGTGCAGAGGGCCAGACCAAGGCCATAGGGCTTATTTTGAGGACTTTCATGAGACTTAAGGCATGCCTAGGCTTAGAGAGAGCCCTTTGCACATAAGTGAATTTCACACTAGGGTGAGGAAATTTTCTACCGTACCGCTGGACTTCTCTCTCTGCCTGTGTAACCTGATGGAAAGTATGTTACAGGTCTCCCTCTGTGCCTGATCCAGGTGAGGATATGAATCTGTTAGCACCCCTGCTAGGGAGCTCTCGCTCAAGCTGTAACAGCTCATGCATTTAGCTCTGAAGGCTCCATGGTTTAATCCCCAGAGTGTCAGCAAAGATGGCATTGGCAGCTGTCACACTGGCAGTTGAGGAAATAAAAACATCTTCTAATATTTCTACCTGCTGTGGAACTCCTCTGGAGTCAGACTCCTTTGCTGTATGTGCCTAACCCCACCTCTGGTGAGACAGGCTGAAAAGAAAGGACTTTTCAGTTTTCATTGTGCTCTGAATAACCTTAGAGCCTTGATTTAAAAAAAAAAACTGCTAGTTTCTTGTTTGGTTGAACCCTATTTAAAAGATACTAAGATGCTCGCAGGCTGAAAAGATCCTTACCCCAGTATCCTGAATAGCGTGGGTCACCCTGTTTGCTTGAGTATTTCATCTGTCCTTTTCAAGTGTTTGTTCTCATTGTTTTGTGAGTGTTACTAGAACTGTTCACATGGCTGGTGAACAATCAGACATTGCTCAGGTTTGGGGGTGGGGGAAACAATGTTTCACCACTCAAGAAATGAGTTTTGTGCTACCGTGAAAGAATCAACACCGTTCATCTTGACAGCTAACCCACTTCTATTTTTAGCAGCACAGAATGATGCGCCTCTTGGCAAAAACACCTCAACTGAAGCTGAATCCAGGCATCAGTTAAAAGCAAATCAGCATGGGCTGTATGTCCACAGCAGCACACAAGGCTGAGATAAACCCGAGAGAGGAATGATGGCCTAGTGCCTAAGGCACTAACTTAGTACTTAGACTAGTGTTCAAATCCCTGCCCTGCCACAGACTTTCCCTTGTGGCCCCAGGCATGTCACTTACTCTCAGTGCTTCAGATCTCAATCTGCAAAATGGGGATTTCCTTTTCTACCAATTACCTTTGCTGTAATTCAAACAGAAAACTGCCATCTCATTAAGGTTAGGCAGGTGATGTGCTGTTCTGAGTGGCTATGAAATGCACACACAGTTAGCTTCTGCTAAGATACCCTGTTTTCTTTCCTCTCCAAGCCATGCACCTGTTCTATCTTGTCTTGTAGGCTTTAAACTCCTGGGGATAGGCACTGTCATTTTACTATATGATTCACAGCGGCTGGTACAAATGAGTCTCAACCTAACTGAAGTGCTATCTCAAGATGGATTATTACTACTAATAATTAAGCAAAGTGAGATACTTGCTGGGTTAGGCCCTGATCCTGCAAAGACTTATGCATGTGCTCAATTTTACACACATATTTCAATGAGATTACTCAGAAGGCATAAAAGTTAAACCTATTCACAAATCCTTACAGGATTGGGGCCTGATGCAGCAAGCATCTCACTTTGCTTAAGTCTTTGTAGGATCAGGGCCTTAATTTGCAGGTCAATAATCTTGCAGCCGTTTGTAATTTATCAGCATTGCTGGACTCTAGCTTCTGGAAACAAGCTTGCAGGTGCAGAACGCCATTTTCAGTGTTCAGTACAAATTGTATAATTTGGAAGAATTTCATGCACTTACTGAGAATTCATGCAAAATTTCACATTGCCCCTAAATTTGCAAAAATTAGGGGAAATTATTTTTTCCTCACCCTCTTAGGAGGCGCTCTCATCTCTGAAAGTTGAGGGGACTGAACACTTTCCAATACTGGGTCCTCAAATCTGTAGTTGCATACAGCTTCTAACTGCTAGTAATGCAGTGGTACTGAGTCCAGCTATTGAGAATACAGAAAGATTGACGTGTTTGTAAATAAACACAGAGTTTTCACCTAAATCAAATCTCCTGCTACTACAGAGATCAGTATGACTCCGGCACTGGCTAGTGATGAGCGATGTGTAATGTCATTTCAAGATAGGAAGATGCAATAAAACATCAAAGAAACCCTCCAAGCATGAATCCCATAGCATCACGGCAGCATTTAACCCTGGCTTTCCTGAATGGCATGTGACAGACAAATAATATAATTATTGCCAAACTACTTTAAGGCTCCAAATCAGCAATTAGCATATCCGTACACTGAAGCACTTGGTTAAGTCCCACTGACTTTATTGAGATTGAAGCTTGAGACAGAATGCACACCAGCCTGTTGGCTCAGCTGAGATTGCACACCTCATCTTAATATAACAGGGAGTGAGTTGATTTTATAGTAAAGCTAAACTTAAGTTTATTAATAAAGAACAGAGATTTAAGTGGCACTAAGCAGAGGTGATAGAAACAGAAAATGGTTACAAGTAAAACAAAATAAAATCTGCATTCTAGTGTCTAAACAGATTACACTCCTGGTCTCAGGGAATTTCTCACTACCGTCAGTTCTCAGCATCCTCAACCCACATGACTGTGGGATCCACCTTTCACAGATTCCAAGATCACTGGCCCCTTTTGTCTCTTAAGTGATGGATAACAAAGGAATCCACCTTCTCATTTATAGTTCAGATAACCTTTGAAATGTATTCTTTGAAATGTAAACCCAGACAAAGTTTCTCTCCCCGGTTGCTTGCTCTTTTGTGGGCTGGTCCAAAGCCCCTTCTTCATCCTCTGGTCCATTTGCTTTCTTCATTGCCTAGTTTACCTTAGATAAACATGTACTTTTATTGGCCTTTGCTTGTAATCAGGCCATGCTGTTTTCTCATCTACCTGTCATCTTGATCTGTGAACACAGGTAAATCCACACTCCTCTGTCTAAGGCAGGCTTGTTTATCAACTGCCTCCACAACATATTTTAAGAACATATTTCCACCACACATATATATTTTTTATATACAACCCCTTCATACATCACACCATGCTATTCATGACCAGAGGGCCACCCCTTATCAGATGATACCTTACAAGACACTGTTTGGCTAAATAGTCTGTGTGTTGAGCATAGTGAGTTTGTCAGACCTGCTGGGATTTATTGTTACACAACAGTGCACTCTTTGGCATAAAGAGGTTCTTAGGGTCATGGGCCCATTAACAAAAATCTTGCCCTGTGTTTTGAAACAATTCTCTGCGAGAACATTATAAAATTTAGATATCACAATGTACCTCCCAAAACTCCAAGAACTTGTGTATCCTCTAATATAGCATAATAATAAAGACCTACAGTATTTCAAATTCAAGTCCACTAGAACTTTGGAGTGTCTTCACTGTGAAACACTCTCCATAATGACTGGGATACAAACAAGTTAGAGGGGACTTGAATGAGATATTTATGACTACGAAGAATAAAGTGAAAATTGAGCTGTGGAAATTGAGCGGTTCTTTCTTTTTATCTTGTCCCAAGAGATCACTTGATGAAATTAAGGGTAAACAAATTTAGGGAATATTTATTCTCTTGGCATATACTGATACTGCTGCAAAGGTTATAGAGTCATTTACAGTTGCTGGATTTTAAAGTAGGGCTGCATGCTAAAATAAGTATAATTAAATTTCACGCTAAGGGCTCTAATCTGATTGCCAATATGGATTAGGAAATACACTTTCCCATTGTGTACAGCACAGTGCAAATTCCTAAGGGCACAATACTGCAAATTGCTCAGGATTTTGGCCTTTATCCTGCAAAGAGCTTGAGTACATGCTTAATTTAAGCATGAGAGTAGTCCATTGATTTCAATGGGATTATTCACATGCTTACACATAAATCAGAGGGAGGATCACTTTACAAGATTAAATCTTATATGCATTATAGAGTTGTTGGTAATGCTTTTCTCTTAAACATGAGGTACTAGCCATTGCTAGAACCAGGATATTAAATTAGCTGGACTGGTGGTTTGACTGACTATGGCAACTATTGTTTTTAATACTGTGGGAGTCCCGGCATATAACTCTCAGTGGGAGGTAGATAATTCCATAACACAGCAAAACGTATAGTGTCGCGTCTCCCAGTAATGAGCTAAATATTTCAAATGATCGTTCCGGAAGAGGGAGCCGCCAGGTGACGTGAAAGAAGAAAAGAACATTTTGAGAGACTCTCCTTATAGTTGGAGATAATGACTCTTTCATTTATTATTGATGATAACCAGCTGAAAAATTACTGCAGCACTAGCAATTTGCACCACACTGAGACCAGAATTGGGTCCAGTAAATGACAAATCACTACTGAACTTGGGCTGGGATTGTCAAAGGGGCACAAAGGAGGTAGCATCCAGTTCCCATTGAATTTCAACCGGATTTGGGCACCTAACTCACTTAGGCCCCTGATTCATCAAAGCACTGAAGCATGTGTTTAATCACGTAATTAAGTCCTATTGAATTCAATGGGATTTATGTGCATACTTACAGTCAGGCATGTTCTTAAAAGCCTTGCTGAATAAGGATACACTGTTGCATCAGGGTTTAAGTTTAGATTGTAAACTCTGTGGGGCAGGGACCACCTTTTTGTTCTGTGTTTGTACAGTGCCTAGCACAACGGGGCCCTGCTCTGTGACTGAGGTTCCTGTGTGTGATGACAATACAATAATAAACAATAATAATTTTTCTCTTTAAAATCCCAGCCTTGGAGTGTTGCCCCCTATCAGTGGTATACAGTCGTTCCAAAAGCTACATTTAGTTTTTTGAAAGATTAACTTTTATTTATTTGGGGGCGGGGGGGGGGGGGCAGATTTCCTAAGATACAGCGTACAGGTTGTCTGAATGCCTGTTCCTAGCCTGTTTAGCAGGTCCTCCTCTTTACCTTTCTCTATTATTTTTGTTTATTTTTCTTGAAAAATATTCTTCTTATTAAAACTTCTTCTTGGGCTGCCTGGCCTACTTTAGGCTAAAAATAGCCCTTGTTGCTGCTGGTGGTTCAGGCAAGCTGTTACCAGATTTGCCCGTTACTTTGGGGTATGCTCATTTATTCAGGTTATTCTTTGGGGGAGGGGGGTTTCTGTAATTCTTCTATCAATGTACTGCTTGTGTCACTTGTGTGTCCATATGGAGCTTTACTTCTCCCTTCTGCAAGTCCCCTCCCAATGGAGCTATCCTGCAGGACCTAGGTTCCCTAGGGCTAGGTTCCTCCAGCCCCAGAATCAGATGAGCGCACACACACACACACTAACAGAGCAAGTCTGACTGGACAAGGTCAATCAGCACTTTCAGCTGCCACCCTTATATGCCTCAGGTTCAGCTCATCCCTATCCCCATTTTCACATTACAATTGTACTGGTCATAACCCACTTGATGAGCAAACCCCACAGTATTTTGGGCGCTATAGGGATCTTTAGCTTAGGTAAAAGAAGCATTGCTGTAGAGTAAATGGGGGAAGCTAAAAACAAAAAAGAGTAAAGTTCAGCAAGAGAGAGAGACACACAACCAGCTTAACCATAAACATTATTTATTGAATAATAGTGATAACTACACAAGGAGGGCTAAACCAACATAACATACATTATTAAAGGTTAATACCTACGGTAGAAAGGAAAACAGAGAGAGAGAAAGAAGGGGGAATCTCACATACTCCACGAGGCTTGAACTGGTCAGGGTTCCCAGATGATGGTGGTAGCTGAGGGTCCTGAGGGCAAGAGGCAGGCAGAGCCCCCAGCACGATCAGTCAGGAGAAGATGGAGTCCCAGTGGAACTGATGCATAGTTTGGATCTAAGCATTAGAACACTTATTGGAGGGTGAGTAGGGATTTTTGTAGAGAAAATACAATGGTTCAAGGGAGAACACTAAATTTGTTTATTGGTAAACTGATGACTCAAGGGTTTTCTTTAGGCTAGACAATAGGGGTGTCTTTCATGAGTCAGACAGGCTAGATACTGCGCCCTGGTTCCCCAAGAACCCAGAGCTGACTGGTATCAAAGCCACATGACCACCCACACTCACAAACAAAACCTCACCCCTTGCTGAGCTTCCCTGAAATTAGAAGCAGGTTAGACATCTGCATGAGCACAGGTGCAAGGGAAAAAACAGGAGACCCAGCTTTCCGGCACTGCTTCCACTTGACGTCTTGCTTGCTGCGAGTGGGGAAAGAGCTGTTGTGCTTTCTGCTGTTGTTTCTTCCGTAATCCAGATGGGGTTGGGGGAATCAATTGGCCACATGAGAGAGCCACGAAAGGGGAGGAGATAGGAAACAAGATACGTATCTGAAGCTCCAAAAGTTCAGGTTTGGTTTAAAGTGGGTGGCTCTTCTCCAAACCAGTTTACTCAGTCTGAGACAATGTGAGATAAATCTGTCTGGCTAAGGTATTGTAGGAGGCAATATGGCTTAGTGGACAGAACACTGGACTGGGACTCACAAGCCCTGAGGATGGAGCAGCGGACTGGGACACAGGAGTTCTGAGTTCTGTTAGATTCTGTCCCTGCCACTGACATGCTGGGTGAACTTGGGCAAGTCATGTCACCGCTCTGTGCCTCAGTTTCTCCTTGTGTAAAATGGGGCTGATACCACCATCTTTTGTAAAGCACTTCAATATCTATGGAGGAAAAGTGCAATATAAGAGGTAGGTACCTACACAGCACCCATTACTGTAATGTGTGAGTGCCTCACAATCTTTAATGTATTTATCCTCGCCATACCCATGTGGGGCAGTGCTATTATCCCCATTTCACAGATGGGCAACTGAGGCACAAAGAGGCTAAGTGACTTGTTCAGGGTCACACAAGGAGTCTGTGGCAGAGCAGGGAATTGAAGGACTTGGAAGATCTGGCACCTTTATCACTGGACCATCCACCCTTCCTCCCTCTGCGACAAAGACCCAATGGGTGGAACATACCAAAAACCACCTGTGTGGGAAGCTGAAAATAACGTGCAGTTAGTTTCTTTAAAGCATCAATAACATTTTCTATCACCTCTCTTGGATGATAATAGCAGGAGTGTGTGGGCTGCAGGCAAATTTTAGTTTAACACAAGGGACATTGTGTAAATCATTATTATATTATTTAACCCTATGAAGTATTTAAGATTCAGAAATAACTTAGAGAATTTTTTTCATTTCAAGGTCCCAGAAACAAAGACAAGGTTTTCATCTCGAGGCCAAAAGACCAAAAACATCAAGACACTTGATCACGGCCTTAGATAGACCAAGAGACTACCTACACTTGACCAGAGCTGAGTCTTGCCATCTTTGATTCAGGCGAACTGTCCCACGGGCTTCATTCAATAGGACTTTTTTGTATGAGTAAGTGTTACTCATGTTAAAAAGGACTTACAGGATTGGTGCCTTTATATCTATTACAATAAAATCCAACTCTGCAAACCCTGGGAAATATCATGGTCAATAACACTGATTGTGGCCCTGATTGTCCTATGCATTATAAAGACTCAGTAAAGTGCCCGGCACCTTTTATCTGTATGCCAGTTACAATGATTGGCCCTGAACCTTCACTGAATTCCATGCAGGCATTGACTGTGATAGGGGCTACACATGGGTCCAGCCAACACACAGGCAAGATCTGCTTGCAGGATCAAGGCTCCAAACAGTAAGTTTTCACTCCTGGATCATTTGGGGATAATTCCACGCTCCATTTGCTCCCCAGCGTTGCTGCCTGGCTATATTTTGTACTTGTGAAACCCCACTGATTGGGCGGGGGAGCCAGGATAGCTGCAACACTGCCTATAATAAATATGGTGCTATAGATCAGCTTGTGAGGATTCGATTTTTACTGGTAAATGTCGATTTCACTGTACCTGCACAAATTGACGAAAAAATATGTCCCTCCATAATAGACAGGCAAAGCAAGAACAATGCTGTTTGAGAGTTTAGACTTTGATTTAAGGCTAATTCCTTGGTATATTTTGACATGTGCCATTGACACTGCATTGTCAGTTAGCACTTTTTGCAACTCAACGGTTATTTGATAGTTATTGTCTGACCATTGTGCATTGTCTGACGCCTCCCCGCCCCCCGACGTCCCACCACTGTGAACATATACATCAATAAAAATCGGTGTGGGTGTGAAATTGCTTAAAAACTAACATCGATATGATCTGTCAACCATCGAAATCGAATTCAGTCAAGCCTCACCGTAGCCAGGATTTAGCCAAGGACCCAGTGCTTAATTTGGGCTGGGGGCTTGGCGGTTCCTAGCCCTGGCAACTCTGGGCTTGGCGGTTCCGAGTAGGGTGACCAGATAGTAAGTGTGAAAAATCGGGACGAGGGTGGGGGGGTAATAGGAGCCTATATAAGAAAAAGCCCCAAATATCGGGACTGTCCCTATAAAATCGGGACATCTGGTCACCCCAGTTCCGAGCCCCGGCACCTCTGGGCTTGCCACGTCAGTTATGAAAGTAAAAAAAAAAAATTGCTTGAGCCTCTGCGCCTCTTTCATTACAAATTAAGCCCCGCCAAGGACCTTGCCAGCCCCCACCCGGGAAAGGGGCAGAGGGAGGAGGATAGCTGGGCACTGCACGGTGCAAGCCGGGCCCGGGGAGAAGCAGGGAGGGGTTTCCCCGGCGTTGCTCCCGGGCTGCCTGCGAGGCAAAGGGAAGGTGCTGGAGGCAGGGGAGAGGCGAAGCGGGCTCCGGAGCCGTGCTCGGGGCTGGAGGGGGCTCTGGCAGGGGCCAGCCCCCCCCCGCTCTCTGCGCTCAGGGTAGGTGGGAAGCCCCGGGAGCCTTCCCCACTCCGGAGCGAGCGCTTAGGGGGTCCCCTCCCCTGCGCCTGCGCGCTCCTGCCCGGCCGGCTGGTCCTTGTGTTAAACACACAGAGGCGCCTGGCCCGTGGGCAGCGGCAGCGGCAGGCGAGCGGGGCGAGGGAGGGGCAGGAATCACCCCAGTAGCGCCCTCCCTCCCGGCCCCATCAGCCAGCCAGGCGAGCGGGCGGCGCTCCCCGGCGCCCCGCGGTCACCATGCCTTGGCTGGGGAGCGGGGCTGCGGGCAGCGGGCTGCCGGGCTATCGCTACTCCTAGCTGGGCAGCCCCGGCAAGAAAGAGACCGAGGGGAGGCTGTACCCGAGGTGAGTCAGGGGCTGCTCGCTCCTTTTGCAGGGCTGCAGGCGGCCGGGGGGCCGCTGGGATGCACCGGCTTGAGTAGGGTGGCCAGCCAGCAAATGTGAAAAATTGGGACGGGGGTAATAGGAGCCTATGTAAGAAAAAGACCTAAAAATCGGGACTGTCCCTACAAAATCGGGACATCGGGTCACCCTAGTCTGGAGGCAGATTTGGGGGTAAGGATGGGGGGTTCCTTTAATTCCTCACCTGTCAGGGTGCAGCCCCCGCCTGCTTTCGCAACAGCAAACTTTTAATTTTTTTTATTCCCTTTCATGTGGGGACAAAGGGGGCTCGGTAATTGGGTCTGGGGTGATTCTGAGGTTGGCTGTGGAAGGACACAGAAGGGTTTGTTTGTGTGGGTGGGGATATGGGAGTTTGGATTTGCATGCATGTAAATATTTGCCATGTCTAGTTCTCTCTGTGTGGCTGTGTTTGGGGAGGGTGGGGGTGTATCTTGGTTGCCTTTGCATGTATATTTCTTTGTGTGTATGTGTGTTGTGGGTCTGTTTGTGTTACTCCGTGTGTGCGTGTGTGATTTGTGTGTGTGTGTGTGGGGGGGTATGAGTGACACAAGCAGTGAGACAGGCTAGATGCATGTGTGCATTTGTGTATTTCTTTGTGTGTTTATGTGTCGGTTGTTTCTCTGTGTATATATGTTTGCAGCCCCGTGCTGCTGATACATGTGGTTCTCTGTCTCTCCGTGTTAAGATCTGTGTGGGTGGATTGCTTTCTCAAGTAGACATTGGGCTGTATTTTGATGGGATGAGGGGATTCACATATGCAGCTGGGACATGACACTCCACTCCCTGCTGCTCCGTCACAGCCCCAGGGACTCCATCCTACGCCTCACCAGCAGATTAAAAAGTGACCTGTGTGCTGTATTCAACAGAAGAGCTGGGGAGCAGGGGGGTGGGGAAGGGGTGTCATTGTTTTGATGGTTGCTCTTTCTGTGCATGTACCACAAACAGCCGAGGTGACGCTTCGGTCACTAATGGGCATGAATGATGAGTTATTGAGAGGCATGTTGAAATCAACTCCAGGAGATGAAAGGAGCTGAAATCTCTCCTAGAGGCAAAATGAGCTGGTGCTGGATGTGTCTTTATTCTTATGATGGAAGGGGATGTGTGAGAGCGTGGCATATACTGGGGACACTTTCCCCACTTTACTGAGGACTGGGCTGCCGTTTTCCTTATCTTCGCCTTCTACTTCTGTGAGTATCAGTAGAAAAAGCGAGCTGATATTTCCTCCATATCTTTAAGATGCCTGTGAAGACAACACATTTTGATAAGGGAGTGGCGCTTACGGAATGTAAATACCTGTATTTGTAGAGATGATCCCCAAGATGTTTTCCTCCTTGGGAACCATGGTAGTGCCCTGTCAGTAGAAAAGGTTTCAGTGCCTAAAGCCAGATCCTCAACTGGTGTGAATGGATGTCACGCCACTGACTTGAATGGAACTACACCTCTACCCCGATATAAAGCGACCCGATATAACACGAATTCGGATATAACGTGGTAAAGCAGCGCTCCGAGGGGGTGGGGCTGCGCACTCCAGCGGATCAAAGCAAGTTCGATATAATGCGGTTTCACCTATAACGCGGTAAGATTTTTTTGGCTCCCAAGGACAGCGTTATATCAGGGTAGAGGTGTATTCTGATTGACATCTGCTGAGGATCTGGCCCAATTTCTCTTTTAAATGGGACAATGTGTGAAGGGAATACTTCTGATGATGGGAAGAAACTACCCGGCTCCTGCAGTGGAAGGAAAAGAAGTGGGTTACCTTCTTCAGAAGAGAAGGGGTGGATTTGGCCCACAGAGAGGAAGGGGGGTGCGTGTGAGCAGTGAATACCGTGTTTCTATTCCTGTATTTCCCCCACCTGTTTCTTCCCAGGTTGTTCCCTTGCAACAGATGTCTGTTTCACATGTTGGAACATACCACACATTGTGGCAGTATATAATGGATAACCCAAATCCTCAAAATAAATGTCAAAACAGAGACCACCACCATCCTAAATCCCATGTTTAACATTCACTCCACGTGTCACAATGGACCTGATCCTGCATCTCTTGCATAGCCAAAACTCTCATTGGCTTTAATGTGCGGGGAATGCAGAACTGGGCCCTGAACATTGTAAAAACCTTCACTCTGTGTGGGGACAGATGGGATTTTTTTCACCTCTCCTCCTTGAGGGAACTTATTTCCTTCTAATTTTAGGGAATGGTGTGCAAGTCCCACTGGATAGGTGCTTTAGAAATACTTATGGTGGACATAATTGTGCCCTGGTCCTATACAGCAGAGTATGGGGTCCCGGTGTAGATCTTGGGGATGGTTGCATTGGACAGACAGACTGCATATGGCTTTGCCTGACAGGCTGTCCAGCACTGCCGTCTAGGCAGAAAGGGGACGGGAGTGTGCTATCTTCTGTAAAGGTCTGATGCAGCATACTCAGTTCCTGCATTGGGAAAGAGGAGCTCTGGGGGAATTATTCCTGAGTACATTTCCTTCTCCGCACTCCTGCCCTTGGCTCACAACTGACTTTAAAGGCCCAATCTAGCCTGAAATTATTACCATGAAGTTTCCTATCTCCTTTAATAACTTAATTTCTTTGTTGTATTTCTTTCCATTTCTGTAAAGGCAAAAGGTGACTGTCGAGAAGCCCCAGGCGTCTTTAGAGTGCATGAACATAGAAAAGTATGAATTAACTGTACAGCAGGGGGATCTGAATTTGAGTTCTGGGCTAGCAGAGTCCAGAACTCAGCTGCTCTAAACTCTCCTTCTGCCGATGACTTTACACCAGCCGATGATCTGCTTTTTGCCTAAACTGGGGAAAAGTATGGTATCGGAAAGCATGTTAACCAACCCGTTTTAGCTAGAACGACATTCAACACCATTTTGCCCTTAGTGTGGACATGGACAGTGGTGTTTAAAAATGTGTTGACTCTCTGGGCAAAATTGTATTGAACATCATGCTTGTTGAAATATCTTTGTGAGCACGCTTTCTAATGTGGCACTGTGTCCCAGCAGAGACAAGGTCTAAGAGGAAAGAGCAGCTGGTAGGGAACTACATTCAGCCAGGACACATTGACTGAACGAAGAGCCTTTTGTGACTATCACAGATACGAAGCCAGTTTCTCTATCTGTGGCAGTTAGGAAATATTTAGAAATGAGTCGGGAGATCAGTCAAAGAGGAGCTTCCATACTAAGAGAAGGAGGGGTTTGAAAATACATGTAATCACACCATAACTCTGTTAGCTTTTCATGTATTATTCCCTAATTTTCTTTCCTAGCTTTGCTAGTCATCCAAGATTTTTTTTTTTTTTTATAATTTCTGTCTCTCAGCTCTTTTTCCCTCCTTTCTACTTCATCCAGCAGCAAGAGTCTGGATGTGGAAATTTGTGAAATCTCAAGCATTTCCATAACAACGAGCTGTGATGTTGTTACAGAATCAAGTAGAATTTTTTTTTTAGTTTAGGTATTCCCCTGGTTAGAGATTTCCCAGTTACAAAGGTCTGGTTTTCATGAGTTTTCCCTGTAACTAATAAAATAGCAATATCGATAATAATATTTAGCAATTATATAGCACTCTATGGGCCCAATCTTGCACGGTTCTCACAGAATTGGATCCTCACACTGAGTCCATTGACCCTAGTGGAGCTCTCTGAGATGTAAGGGTCCTCTTTCACAGAACTGTAGAATTGGGCTCTTAAAGTAGTGTGCCAAAATTAATCAATTGCATATAGTTCATTTTTATTGTCAAACATTCATGCTGTATTTCACCCATGAATGTACAGAAAGTATTCAGAAACCACATTAGTAATGATTAGAATTGCTTTATAAAATGTGCATTTAAAAACTCAGCATCTCCTACTTTGCCATCTGAATAGAATCTTAGTTTACTAAATGTGGAGATCAGTTCTGATTTCATTTTCTACTGAAAGAAAGTTTGGGGGACAGGAGAGAGGGAAGGGAAGCAAATATCTTTCAAAATCCAGCAGAGGAGGATAGAGAGTCCACATTGCTTTTTCTGTGAGAGAATGTTTTTCAAGGGAAATACCTTCAAGATTATACTTATTTTTCCCCCTAAGGACCATACATTTTTTTGAGAATAACAGCAGTAAAACAAGGAACAATTCTGAGATTCTGGTGACATTATAAAGCACTTGAGCTTCCTCTTCTGGGTCATGTCAAGAGTAACCCGGAAGAGAATTAAATTCTGTTCTCATTTATAGTCATGCAAACCTAATGAAGCCAGTGGTGTTGTGTAGTGTGAGAACAAGGTGGTCACGTCCTAAAAGTGAGAGGACATTCAACTTCCCTTAGGTCAAATCTCGAAGTCCTCTTGCTCCGTTTTTATTCAGTCCTTATTCAGGTAAAAGTCCCATCTGATTCAATGAGGAATGAATCCAAGATTTGTCCCATTTACTTTGATGGGAGACCCAGGCTTAGCGTCTTTTAGAATTTGGCCCATTGTATCTCATAGTGGTCCTAATCCTATGAGGTCCTTCAAGTCTCGTAGAATTCAATGGAAACAGGGTGTTCAGTTACTTGCAGGACCTGGCTCTCTATCTGTCTACATCCCGTATTCTGTAAACCCAATATTGAAATCTAGGCATAGGCAAAGCTTCCATTGACTCTCTAATGGGAGTTTTGTCTGTGCAAGGACTGTAGAATCTGGGTATGAATACTGTACAATACCTGTAGACTCACTCCTGCATTCTTTGCATGTCCAAAACTCCCTTAGATTTCAATATCTTTTTATGCCTATCCATCTGGGGAGGATTTTCTTGCATTTTTTAAATGTTGCATGTATTATTGCTTCAGTGTGAAACTGGTGCAACAACTTGTTTATATATTCTGTATATATACGTAGTTACATGTTTTATACAGGATGTTCATTGTCTTTGATTAGCCCTGGGAGTGCAATGGTATTTATCATAAACGTGTGCTGTGTCTCTCTCCAAGATCTTGCCTTCGGAACGTTGCTGAAACTACAGCTGTACTAATTCTGAAGATTTTATATATTTGTTTGTGTGTGTGAAAGTTTTCAGTTAAATGTTTTGATCCTACAACTCTTATTCCCATGAATGATCTCTATTCACACCAGTAGGATGTTAATTCATGTGAGTAAGGCTTAAAAGACTTGGCCTTCCATCGCTCGTTTCTCTGAAGGATTGTTTGGGTTGCTTATCAGTTATTAGGTACCATTCCCTCAAATATTCATCCATTGATTCCCTTTTGGAATGCTTAAAATTCGTATCCTGAGGCTGTTTTCCATTCGTAGAGTGATGCAAAACAGCCTCTGTATAAACTGGAATCAGTCCCTGTTTTAATTGGCTCATTCCTTGGTGTCTCCTGCTACGCAGCATAAAGATATAGACATAGTTCAGTGCACCCTGTGCCTCCATGAAAATGCAAGATTGAACCTTTTGCTTGTGGCTTCCTCAGACATCTATAATGATGAAGTGCAGCAACGCACAGCCATTGGGGGGGGGAAACACTCAGGTTCTTGTGATATTCTAAAATGTGTATGTAGCTTTTATTTTTCATAAATACATGCCTTATATTTATCCCATCTTCCAGTGCTTCCCCCGAGAGACAAGGTAATTTTCTTTATTCAAATGGGGCTTATGGCAATAAGCATATTTATATTAAGAAGTATGGAGCTTTGCTAGTGCAATATGTAGGGCATCTTATTATAGTTTCTGATTTGTCATGTACAGCTGAGATCCTTCGGGTTACATTAAAAATAATACAGAAGAAGTGATTGAAGATATAATTAGCTGGAAAGGGGGAGAGAACAAAATGTAATAGACAGAGGTTTGATCAGTTATCCCACAAGCTTAGTGCTCCATCATTATTCTCATCTCCTAGTCAACCCTAGAAGTAGCTTCCAGGCAGACCCCCATGCACAAGTGTACTAATCATCTATCTAATGCACCCTCTCTAGGGGCCCAAGAAATGGAATAAATGCAAGACCTTACAGTTCACACCAGCACTAACAAATAGAATTCTATCTGCAAGGTTTATGTCTCTTTTTATATTTCTGATAAAAGTTAACCATGATTTCTGTGGACTAAAGGAAAGGTTTCTGTTTGGTTTTAGATGTCACTTTTACTTACAGCAGGCAGGGTGGCTAAATTGCTGTTCTTCCGACATTCTTTCAAACCAATTGTTTGAATAACCCTTCAAACTTAAGACATCTCTTTCAATCTTTGTTTCCTCTTTGCAATGATGTAACAAGCAAAGAAAACATATGAGGGCCAGTTCCTGCAGGCCTTGCTCAGAAAGATCTCCCACGGAGGAGAAATATTAGTAGCACCTATTATTACTGGCAAAGATACAGTTTGCCAAATTCCTAAAGTAAAATGACAAACACAAGGGGGCTGGGGTGCAGTACACTGACTCCTAGTTTACCATCTTTGCTTTAGAAGAATGTGATCATTTAAAAAAATGCGTAGGAGATTAGACTTATCACAAGGTCCATGTGCCACTTCAGTCCCATCTAACCCTATTTTGAGCGAGGTTTAGGTGGTACATAAGCCTTGTGCTAGACTCTGCACTGGGCTGAATTTCATCCATGATGGTTCCTGCAAGCGATTCCAAGTGAGCAAATGTTTATTCCCGTTTGAAGCCCCATTGAAGTCAAGGGGACTCTGCCCACCCAGAGCAGCTTGTCTAAGTGGGGCCATATTCAGTAACTGCACCTAACTGTGTAAGGACATTGCATCACATTCACATTCCACTGCATGCTTCTGTCACCCACATTTGTAACATTGTCACAGAAAACATGAAGTACATTTGTTTTCCACAAGTACAATAATTTATTCTGTTTGTTCAGTAATTGCTTTTCTATTTGCATTTTGTATCTTGTACAGTAACTGATTTTTCTACTTGTTGAGCCCCTCTTCTGCATTGATTGTACATGGGCCTCCTGCAAAGTTTAAACCAAAGGGAAATTATAGCTCTCTCTTTTGTAGCTGGCTAAGGTATTCAGTAGGAAACTTGGCTGGGTTTTATGAAATTATGTATGCCAGGATTTCTGGGGACTCCGATGGAGAGCTGTTTATGGGGAAGGAGAGGAGAAGTAGAGGGATGGAGACTCATCGTAACACAATACATCTTTTCTTCCCTGCAAGCCACCAATCAGAGTCAGTGGGGCAAGACGTGTTTGCCATTTTTAAATGTAATCCAGAATTGACCTGGAGCGGAAATAACATATCTGCACAAAAACAGTTAGAGAAGCTGTTCTGATATTCTCCTGCCGGAAGCTGGTCGCTAACAGATCAAACCTAATGCTGGTTCTCTGGCATGCTTCTACTCATTCCTACCTGTTAAACTGGCCTCGTGCCCACTCATAAAATACGATGCCAGCTTCAACAACCAAAAGTGTCAGCATAATAGAGTAAAGTGTGAAAAATTCAGTCACTCTAAGAAGATCACCATAATGCAAAGCAAAACCGGTGCCATTTGCTTCATTATAAGAATCACATCTGTTGGCATTTCTGGGCATTTTACCACTGATGAATTCCTCCCTGCTGTATTTCTTTTTTCAATTTAAGTGCTCAGAATTCTGCAGGCAGAGCAGGAAATATATGTGCACATTTAAAATGAGGCCAATTGCACATCTTCCTTATGTGCCACAGGGGATTTCTAAGACAGATTGAGATTTTTAATAAGCTACAGAGTCTTTCTACTCTGGGTCACCAGTTGGAATGTGGACCAGGTTGCCAAGAACTAACTGCAAGTGAACATCTAATTGGTGTTAGGTCACCCTTACAGTATGAGTTGATGGTTTCAGTTGCTAGTAGACCAATATCTGCATCATAAAACCTGCCATGAGTTGGCACCTTTCATGTCAGAGAGGACAAGGGCTGGTTTTGCATAAGGTTGATCACTGTCAATTTTTAAATTGAGATTGGATGTTTTCCTAAAGGAATTATTTTGGGGAAGTTCAATGCCCTGTGTTACGCAGGAGGTCAGACTAGATGATCCCGTCTCATCTTGGAATCTATGAACTGTGCAGCCTTTCATCCTCAGAGCTGCTTCTTCAAGGTCCAGGCTGAGACAGATCTGGGCGGGGGGGGGGGGAATTATTTACTGCTGCTGTTCATATTGTACTTGAGCTTCTGGATGAAAAGACACCAGTCTCCAACGGAATCATTCTGGCACTGTCTTTACTCTAGGGAAGTACAGGTCTCCCCTGTGGAAGTATAAGCCACAGATTGCTGAAGTTTCACAATGTTGCATCACTACACCTCTGGCATCTTGAGCATGCATTTAATTTTATTTAAAGAGGCACGAGGAGATGGGCCAACATACAGTTTACCTGCCCTTCATGGGTTTTCATGATTATCAACGTCTCTTCCGAGATCAACAGAATAAAAGCACAATTCAGGAAAGCCATAGCTTCCTGATGCCTGAGCTAAGGCAAACAAAAGGGCTGTAGCCTATATCTGCCCTACTGTGTGCCTTGAGACTATTTGCCACAGCCACTCCGAGTAAGATTTGGGGAGATATCACCTGCATCTGTCTCAGCTTTGTGGCTGCAGTGTCATACAGTGTGTTAAGGACCGAGCTCCAGAAATGAAGGAGCTCATAGCAGGATTCCACGGCACCTCCAGCATTCGCAGTAGGTTGTGGGTTGGGGACTGCACCCACATGGCAACTGTCACACCTCTGAAAGATTCAGTGGCAGGGAGTCAACATGAGCATTGTCACCGCAGTGACTAAAGAGAGGCCATCATGCATATAAGGTTGCCAAATTCAGTACATCTGCTTCCACTCTCATGCCCACACAATACATGAAGCCAGTGACCCATGTATTTGAGAAATAATGTGGAGAACTTCTGACATCTAATGTTAGATAAGGGCACAGGCAGTTGAAAGGAAAGCGAATGAGAGATCTGATGTCCCACTCAGACTTGATCATTCTTTATTGAGAAATGGCTTATGGCCACATGCATCTATCCTGCCAACCCAGTGTAGGACAGACATCATGCACATATCTAATACAGCACCTGAGCCCACCCACAGTCTATCATTAGGTTAAATTCAGGGATAGTGAAAGTGAATTGTACAGAACTTGCATCATCTGGCCAGGATGTATGAAATATGTTTGTTACATACTGTCAGTGCCACTCCTGTCTCCTGAGTTTAGCAGAGAGGGTTGCGCTCTTGACTTTTTGATCTCTGGAGCAATAGTTGATATGGGGTTCTTGAGACAGTACGAAGAGACAAGAGACCCTAGAAGATGTACCATGACCCCCGCTATTTGATTTGTATCTATTTGTGTTCATTAGTTGAAATTCCATGATCAGGTCTTTCTAGGTGGTCTCGCGTGTCTAGTAAAAATGTAGTGATTTAGAACTCATAATGACCATTTGTTATGGCCAGCCAGGTCGCACTGCTAACTCCTACTGGTACATTTTCTTCTCTCAGCAGAAAGGGAAGCAGGCAACTTGGGGCTCAACAGAGAAGCAGTTGAATGAGTAGGAAATGGATGATGGACAAATGCAATCCCTCCAAAAGATTTTAATGGTTGTGTATCATGTTCATAGAACTTGTTACATATGGGAATAGAATGTAGAGCCGAGACTGTTCTGCCATTACACAGAGGCTTTTGAACGGAATGTTTGATTTTTAGCAGGGAACACACTTGTTCCTAGAAACACTGGAGCTCATTTTGCCCAGCAGTACAATCTTGAAAATGCATGTCAGCTATGCCAGAATGACAAACCCAAGTACACATTACATCAGACTGGCTCACAATGGTCCCTTCTGATTTTGGAATCGATGAATCAATGGATCTGTGAAGAAGTGGGTATTCACCCACGAAAGCTCATGCTCCTCTACGTTTGTTAGTCTATAAGGTGCCTCAGGACTCTGCTGCTTTTACAGATCCAGACTAACACGGCTACCCCTTTGATACTTGTCCCTCTATAGTTCATGCTATGTTTGTTACAAAACATGGGCAAAAGGCTTTACTGTGTATTGTTTAGACCAAGGAAAATGTAAATAGGCTTGCTGATATGTTCCCAGCATTGATAGATTTGCATGTACTGCCTTGTAAATCTGCATTTTTCAGTATATAAAGATCTGCAGTTAAGAGTAGCCCACCCAGTCTAAAACCCATCTTTTTGGAAGCAATATTGACGGTGTGTTCTAAGAAGAAGGGGTGGAAATAAGCCATTATGGGATCAGCTAACCCATTTGTAGCAGGATCCCATTCAATAATCTCATGCAGCCTGATCAGCACTTACAGAACATCCAGAAAAATTAATTACACTGCCTACTTCATTATTTATCAAATGACGAGTGCTTTGTGTTCCATTTCAGGTTTGACAACATGACTTGGTGGAGGGTATAAGCACAATACATGGTGTGTTTTCTTGATAAGGGCATAAGGCAGTTTATCTTAGTCTGAATATTTTCTGACAGGACTTTGGGATTTATATTATTCATCTGTGTCCAAGGCTAGACGTATGTCAACATACCTCAACTTAGTTAGCAGAGTTGGGCCTAAGAGGGCATGAACTGACAAGCTGCCTTAGAAAACATTTGTGGTTAGTGGTGAGTCAGTCCGTCATGCTGGTAGCATCTGAACACATGAATGTAGGTAAGCTGCCATCTTCCATAGACGGGCCTTTGTCTTTATGTTCCATGTCTGTCCCTTGGGTTGCTGTGAAATTCCAGAGTAATATTGAGGGCCGAGGAAGGAGCATAAATAAGCTTAATTCATAGTAAAATAGTGTGAAGATGATATGCAGCTGCTAAATTGAGAGCTTTATACTGTTGGCATCCCAGGCCCGGCTTTGCTTTGTCAACTTGTCAATAATGGTATTTTTGATTAAATTGGGGCTTTGTTTGTTAAATATTTTGAGAATTGATTGTGTATGTTTAAAGCTCATCCTAAGTGTTAGTTTTTAATTAACATTTCTATTTGACTAATGCTGATCCTGCTGGGGGACAGGTTTGTTTTTTTTAATGAGTTCATTGTTCAGAACTTTCCTTGCTTAACACGCCCGTGTTTGTTTCAGTAATATCATAGAATTGTAGGGCTGGAAGGGACCTCAAGAGGTCTCATAGTGCAGTTCCCTGCACTCAAATCAGGACTAAGTATTATCTAGACCAATGTTTCTCAAACTGGGGACCGGGTACCCCAGAAGGTCCCTGGGCCCCGCTGATCAACTCCTTCCCCTCCCTCCCAGCGCCTCCTGCACACTAAAAGTCTGGCAGTGCAGAGTGGCGAAGGCAGGCTTCTTACCTGCCCTGGCTTCGCGCCGCTCCCGGAAGGGTCCAACACATCCCTGAGGCCCCAGGGGAGGGCAGAGGGTCTCCGCGTGCTGCCCCCGCCCCAAGCGGCAACTCCACAGCTCCCATTGGCCAGGAACTGCCCACTCCCCACCCCCGCCTAGTAGCCGCTGCCAGAGGGATGTGCACCCAAGCTCCCTCCCTCCCAGAGCTTACACCCCTCCCCCTGTCCCATCCCCAAACTCTCTCCCAGAGCCCGCACTCCCACCCCCTCCCGCACCCAAACTCCCTCCCAGAGCCCACACCCCTCACCCCCTCTTGCACCCCAACCCTCTGTCACAGCCTGGTGAAAGTGAGTGAGGGTGGGGAGGGTGGATGGAGTGAGTGGGGGACGGGGCCTCAAAGAAGGGGCGGGGCAGGGATATGGCCTTGGGGAAGGTGGCGGGGCAAGGGCTGAGTGGGGGGACTTGCGGGTCCCCAAAATTTTTAAAATCAAAATGGGGGTCCTCAGGTTGTTAAACTTTGAGAACCGCTGATCTAGACCATCCCTGGCAGGTGTTTGTCTAACCTACTCTTAAAACCTCCAGTGATGGAGATTCCACAACGTCCCTAAGCAACGTATTCCAGTGCTTATCAACCCTGACAGGAAGTTTTTCTAAGGCCTGGTCTACACTGGGGGGGGGGGGGGAGGAGGGGGAGGAGTTTGAATCGATCTAAGTTACGCAACTTCAGCTATGTGAATAACGTAGCTGAAGTCGACGTACTTAGACCTAGTGAGTTGACTCTGCCTGCGCCTCTCGCCGAGCTGGAGTACAGGAGTCGACGGGAGAGCGCTCAGAGATCGATTTATCGCATTTAGACTAGAAGTGATAAATTGATCCCCGCTGGATCGATTGCTGCCCGCCGATCTGGCCGGTAGTGAAGACATACCCTTAGATAACTGATGTTTTCTTATGTTATTAGTGTTTCCCGTCCCTTTATAAAGTCAGGTTTCATTTATCTTAAAAAGTCTCCCCTCCCGCACCACTCTGGTTATATAATTGAGACTGCTTCTGCCACTGGGTTCACTCTGATGGATGTATCTCAGCATCCTTAAAGATGACTTAATCTGATCATTGGATTCTTGAGCATATAACTCAGCAAGATGGCTTCAAATATCCAACGACATGCTTGTGCATCAGCGAGGTCAGCGAAAGTTGGTTACTGGATAAATTATTCCTTCCTCAGTTCTAAAGACTGTAGACAGGGGTGAACAACATCATCAGCAATAAAAATGTGATCTCCTTGGGAATGGAAATTGTCTAAGAAGCTGAATAATTGTCTGGGCAGAGATGCATTTAATATCAAATTGTGAACTTACCCCGGGGCGTATCTACCTTTAAATCCCATTTAAGTCTGATAGGTGGATTTCATCCCTGTGCAGAGATCTAGCAGAAGGGCTAGGTACCTTTTAAATGCCATTTAAACCCTATTAGCTTAGACCTAGTGTTGAATTTCATTCTAGAGCTGGTAGAGAACAGGCACGCTATTTGCAGTTGTTTCATACAACATGCTATTTAAAATGTTAATGTATTGTGAAATAATGCAAAACTATCGTTTAAAAGCTGCCATCCCCTCAGCTTTCTATTCTAAAGAGGAACAGTTACTCATTACATGGTAGAATACAATGTACTTCTTGCTAGTAGAATTAACTCTTATTGTCTTCATCGTAGGACATTAGTTGGCACAAGTAATAGAAACAGGAGTAACAGAGATCCCTATTATGATAGAGCGTACAACAAGAGAAACAGGAAAGGCGGAATGAAGTCTGTGGACTGTGTGTGGAAGGGCAGGCAAATGAGTTAGGGACAGTAAATTGTGTATTAATTAGAGAAGAGAAAACGGAACAATGTGGGTCGTAAGCAGAGCATGCCTCGAGCTACAGGAGAGAAAAACACACTGGTCAGGTTCACCTTCCACGGTGGTTCAGTTTCAGAATGTGGGCCAAGACACTGAGCTCTGTGGTGATGAGGGCTATTTAAGGATCTGGAAAGAGGGATTATGACTGGGCCTTGCATGGCTACTCAGGATTTGGGGGGAGATAGAAGGGATGACTTGAGGCCATGACTCTGGCGCTGCTCCAGCCTGGCCTTCAGGATGGTGCAACCTGCTCATCTTCTTTCTATGGGGTTTTTGGGATCTGCTTCATCCCGCACCAGGCCTGCCTTGTCGCAGGGCAGGGCCACACTGTCCCTAATACGGGATGAGCTAAAAGGACACTCTAGCCTGCTGTGTTCAGGCTTCTTTTTTCTCATCAATAATCTTCAGAAGCGTCAAAAACTCATGCCAGAGCAAACCAGCTTTGTTCATCTCCCAGGGCTTGGCCAGATATGGAAATGATGGAATCCCCTCTGTCAATTCCATCCTGCTCAACTGCATGTGACATTTGCCATCTTTGCTGAGTTGCAGGGTTCAGTCAGGAAAAGAATTAATGTTGTCCCTGTATTTTTATTTCAAAGAAAAATAAATCACATGATTTTCCTGCACCAAGGATCAGAATGACAATTGCAGAATCCTCTGCCCCACTCTCACCTTCTCAGTTTCTTTTTTTTCCACAAACCCTACTTACAACATGTACTCTTCAGGATTATCCTTAACATTCAGACCCAGCGGAGCAGGGATTTTATTTTCCCCAAGATCCATCCATTTGCTCCCCACTGGAATTTGGAAGATTCGTAAGATTTGTAGATCTGATTTGGTTCTCTAATTGTTATAAGTGCTGACCAGCCCACATTCCCTGTTTCATTAGAGTCTTTTTAATTCATTTGCTCTCTTGCCAATCTTGCCTCTTGCTTTTTTTTTTCATTTACTGTTAATGTGCCCTTGGGGCCTGATTCTGCAAACAGTTGCTAAAGGAGGTAGAAAAATCAATCTGGGCTATGCACAGGAGTTAGTAAAGATACGCCTGGTGGTAATTCCAGGATCGAGGAGCTACTGTGGGAAGCTCAAGCAACAGAGCTTCCGCCTTCTTATCGATAGCCTGGAACCGGCTTTCTAAAATGGTTTGCTTTTGATCCGGTTCAAAGCTTCCAGCAGCTCTCTGCTGCTGAACTGAGGGAAGAGGCGAGACCAGGTGGGTGAGGTAATACCTTTTATTGGGCCAACTTCTGCTGGTGAAAGAGACGCTTTGGAGCTATGCAGAGCTCTTCTTTAGGTCTGAGGGGAAGAGGAACCAGTTCTCCAGAATCTCTGCCCAGGGGAGTGGCAGAACGAGCACTCGAATTTTTCAGCACTTTTCTCTTCTCTTAGGTTTTTTCCTCCAGCCAGTCCAAGCAGTTCACAACCCTGAACTGCTTGGGCTGCCTGGGGAAAAACAACAACTTCCCCCCAATTAGGTAAGCCCCTTTGTTTTCAGTTTAAACTGATTTTTACCGAAAAGATCCTGGGTTTTACAAAAAGTATTATTCGTTTTTTTCCCCCAATTTTCCCCCTACTTTTGCATCATTCAAATATATATAAAATAACTTGTTTTATTAAGAAAATACAATACATGGCATGAGATATATGTATTATGACAATACATTAGTCTGTTTGAGTAGCAGCCGTATTAGTCTGTATCCGCAAAAAGAACAGGAGTACTTGTGGCACCTTACAGACTAACAAATTTATTAGAGCATAAGCTTTCGTGGACTACAGCCCACTGTATGCATCCGAAGAAGTGGGCTGTAGTCCACGAAAGCTTATGCTCTAATAAATTTGTTAGTCTCTAAGGTGCCACAAGTACTCCTGTTCTTTTTACATTAGTCTGTGTGTATCTGCAAAGCTGCCTGTTGAAGTCAGGCTATGGATTAGTCTAGAAGATACACACAATAAACAAACAAGCCTGCACACAAGTTCTGAAGTACATGCGCCTCTGAACGTACTGATGAATCTCACACCCACCACAGATGCATTTCAAGCTGTTACCAGATAACAGTTTAAAGATCTGACACACTAAACAAAAATCTGAATCAGAATATGTTTCAGAACTCAAAGAAGTATTTGAAAGCTTTAAAAAAACAAAAACAGGAGAAAAGGATGAAGTTGAGTTTATGCGCTGCAAATGGTGTGGTCCAATTATTAAATGTAAATATTTATAGGCTAATTGTTCTAAGTCTACATCAGTAAACAGTTTATTCAAATGAAAAGCTTTATTTGGGGATTAGAGATCTATTGTTTTCTTAAACTCAGAGGTGGCATTGTGTTTTGAGTTCTGTTTTAGTTCTGCAGCAAACCACATTAATGCTTTGATGAATGGAATTCAACCTACTGAATACTTCTTTCCCCCTGTTCTTCCATTCACCAAAATAAACCGATATTTACCCAGAAAAATGAATATTTTTCCCCCACCAATTTCCACCTGTTTTTGTTGTAGTAATAAACACTGATAAATTCCCAGGAAAAATTAAATAAAATAAAAACCGAAAACAAAAGGCCCAATGCACAGATCATGTGCTGCCTCTCTGCATAGGGGAGAATTTCACCCAGTGTGAATGGTCTTCACCTGTCCCTCAACTGCTAGTTCACTGAGGCCTAGTCTTCACTTACCGGCTGGTCCGGAGGCACGCCATCGATGTTCTGGGATCGATTTATCGCGTCTGGTTAAGACGTGATAAATCGATCCCGGATCGATCCCGGAAGTGCTCACAGTCGGCGCTGGTACTCCAGCTCGCCGAGAGGAGTACGCGGCATTGACGGGGGGAGACTTCCTGCCGCGTCTGGACCGCGGTAAGTCCGGACTAAGGTACTTCGAATTCAGCTACGTTATTAACGTAGCTGAATTTGCGTACCTTAGTCCGATTTGGGTAGGGTTACCATTCGTCCGGATTTACCCGGACATGTCCTCCTTTTGTGTGCTAAAAATAGCGTCCGGGGGGAATTTGTAAAGCACTCACAATGTCCGGGATTTCCCCCTCCCCCGGCAGAGCGAGCGGCTGGGAGGGCTGCAGGAAAGTCCCGGGCTGGACTCCGGAGCAGCTTCCTCCTCCCACCCCCCCTCCCTGCATTCTGAGCCGGCCGGCAGCTCCTCCTCCTGCAGCCCGCTCCGGCAGCCCTGTGCAGGGCCAGGGACCGGGCTTTGTGTTGTGCAGGGGAGCTCAGCCATGTGTCCGGCTCGCACAGAGCCCAACACCCTGTTCTGAGCAGCAGGGTAAGGGGGGGCAGGAGAAGGGACAGGGAGGTTCTGGAGGGGGCAGTCAAGAAACGGGGGGGGGCTTTTGGAGGGGAGTGGAGAAAGTTTTGGGCAGTCAGGGTACAGGTAGGGGGTAGGGTCCTGGGGGGCAGTTGGGGGGGGTCTTAGGAGGGGCAGTTAGGGGACAAGGAACAGGGAGTCTTAGGTAGGGGGTGGGGTTCTGGAGGGCAGTTAGGAGCAGGGGTCCCAGGAGGGGGCAGTCAGGGGACAAGGAGCGGGGGGTAGGGGGCTGGGAGTTCTGGGGGGGAGCTGTCAGGGGGCAGGAGTGGGGAGAGGGATCGGAGCAGTCAGGGGACAGGGAGCAGAGGGGTTTAGATGGGTTGGGAGTTCTGGGGGGGGCTGTCAGGGGGCAGGAGTGTGGAGAGGGATCGGAGCAGTCAGGGGACAGGGAGCAGAGGGGTTTAGATGGGTTGGGAGTTCTGGGGGGGGCTGTCAGGGGGTGGGGAGTGGTTGGATGGGGCGTGGGAGTCCCAGGGGTCTGTCTGGGGGTGGGGGTGTGGATAAGGGTTGGGGCAGTCAGGGGACAAGAGGCAAGGAGGCTTAGATAGGGAGTGGAGTCCCGGGGGGCAGTTAGGGGCAGGGGTCCCAGGAGGGGGCAGTCAGGGGACAAGGAACGGGGGGAGGGTTGGGGGTTCTGGGGGGGCGGGAAGTGGGAGGGGCAGGGGCGGGGCTAGGGCGGGGCTCCTCCCGTCCTCTTTTTTGCTTGTTGAAATATGGTAACCCTAGATTTGGTGACTTAGTGGGGACCAGGCCTGAGTCTGAGCAATGAGGTAAGAGGAACTCAGACTGTCGGTTGCTTTATTTCTTTCAAAGGCTGGGTCTACACTACCCGCCTGAATCGGTGGGTAGAAATCGACCCCTCGGGGATTGACAGGACGCGACAATTGATCCCCGAATCGACGCTCTTACTCCACCAGTGGAGGTGGGAGTAAGCGCCGTCGACGGGAAGCCGCAGAGGTCAATTTTGCCGCCGTCCTCACAGCGGGGTAAGTCGGCTGCGATACGTCGAATTCAGCTACGCTATTCACGTAGCTGAATTTGCGTATCTTAAATCGAACCCTCCCCCCCTCCCCCGTAGTGTAGATGTAGCCAAAGATACCTTTTGTCTCGTCAAAGGGGAATCTCCACTCTGCTGATAGAGGCCCTTGACTAACCCTTGGTCATCAGTGAAGTCCTAAGGATGAAAAAGAGACACAGAAAATAAATTACAAACTGAAAAATTTAAGGCATCGTCATAAAGTGCTGGTATTTCAGATAATACATTGTGCCTTTTGAGGTTAAAAGAACGAGGCGTACTTGTGGCACCTTAGAGACTAACAAATTTATTTGGGCATAAGCTTTCGTGGGCTAATGTTCTTTTTGCTGATACAGACTAACACGGCTAACACTGAAACCTTTTGAGGTTGTTTCTTCCTTCCATGATTCGGAGGCAGGGCCGGCTCCAGGCACCAGCCGAGCAAGCTGGTGCTTGGGGCGGCAACTTATACGAGGCGGCATTCTGCCCAATCCTAGGCGGCACGGACGCTTTTTTTTTTTGTTCTGCCCCGGCCGCCCTGTAGGGGGTGGCGGCGCGGAGGAGGGGAGCGCCCTGCAGCAAGCCCGGCAGGGCAGCCTGCGTCCTTCCCTCCCAGCCGACCGGAGCGGCGTGGAGTCCACCCAGAAGGCGGTACGGTGGGAGGGGCCGTGTGGCAGCACCCCGCTGAAGCCCTGGCCGTCCCCCTTCTCGCTCTCTCCCCTGCTCTCCCCTCCTCCCCCCACCCCGCTAGCTGGGGAGCGCAGCTAACGGGAGTCCCCGTGCACCCGTGCTCTGGCCGCGGTGCAGGGTTGTTGTTTTTTTTTTTTTTGCTTTGCCATTCTGGCCGCCCCAGTTTTTTTTTTTTTTTTGCTTGGTGCGGCCAAGAAGCCAGAGCCGGCCCTGTTTGGAGGAGCCGTGCTTGGAGACTTTTTCTTTATTACATTGGCATCTCTTTCATAGTTGCACAATATTTGTCAGATCCGGATCCCCTTGAAGTTAATGGCAAAACTCCCATTTGACTCAGTTTGTGCAGGTGTTTGGCATGGAATTTACTAACCAGGCATGATTATTTTCACTGAACATGAGTTTTGTCATGCATAGGAAGTGATTATTAATTTAGGACCTGCTCCTGCTCCACTGAAGTCAGTGGATGTTTTGCCATTGAGTTCAGTGGAGCTGGATTGGACCAAGGATTGCTGAAATATTTCACTTTTCAACTTCTGTGCATGTTTTCATCTCATTTATGCTCATTCACAGTGCATCCCTTAGTATTTATTCATAGGCATTTTTGTTGTACACATCACCACAGAATGGCTTTTTAAGAGGCCCCCCCGCATCGTACTAAATTTATAAGCTTTGGTTATTTTGTTCCAACTATCAGCGTGTATTTGTCTGTTTTTTCTTGTCAGCTTACTCTTCATTTCAGCTGGCTTTATCTTTGGTCTCAGGACCTGACTGAAAGATGATAAAAGCCAAATTAGATTCTCTGCCACCAAAAAGCAGGATAAGAGTGTTTTCAAATGCGCAGTCATGCGTTGGAAGGCCTGTAGTGTTGACAGAATTCTTGAGGATGTTTTGTTTGATATAGATTTGACTGGAAACTAGGGTTACCGTACGTCCAGATTTTCCCGGACATGTCTGGCTTTTTGGACCTCAAATCCCCGTCCGGGAGGAAATCCCAAAAAGCTGGACATGTCCGGGAAAATAGGGAGGGAGGGGCCAGCAGTGCTCGGCCGGGGGCCGGGCCTGGCGGTGCTTGGCCGGGGGCCGGGGCCCCAGGGCCTGAGCCGGGCGGGAGACGCCGGGGCCAGAGCCTCTTGGCCTGGGCTGGCCGGCCGGCTGCTGGAGGGAGCTGCTCGGCCAGGGGGGCCGGACTGGGCCGCGCCTCCTCGCGCCCCCCCAGCCTCAGCTTACCTGGGGCCTGCCTGCTTCTGGCTTCCCGCGAATCAAATGTTCGCGGGACGCAGCGGAGTTCGGGCGGGGTGGGGAAGGGGCGGGGCTGGGGCAGAGTTGGTGTCCTCTTTTTGGACACTTAAAATATGGTAACCCTACTGGAAACGTTTTTTTAAAAAGACTTTAAATTGACAGCAATGAAAGGGGTATAAACTGAGCCGCTTTGGGCATAAATCAATCCCTCACTGATTGGGGGTGTGTGTTGGTGTTAGGAAGAAACTTCGCTCTGGGAAGATTATTCCCTAGTGGCCTTTTACAAGTTTTTGAGCAACTTCCTCTGAAGCATCTGGTCCTGGCCACAGTTGCAGACGAGATATTAGACTAGATGGGCCACTGCTCTGAGCCATCATTCCCATGTTTCTAACTGACATCCTCCATTTATCCACAGAGCAGTTACAGAGCAGACATTTGTAGGGTGAGATTTTCCAATGAGATCATCCCCAATAAGCCTCACCCTACGGGCCCACCTGTGGGGGTGAGATGTAGTTAGGCATCCCTGTCCTTGGGTTCTCTGAAACCAAAAAGGAGGGCAGTACCGCTGTGATGAGGATGTTTTTTTGTGATGTGTGGAAAGCTACTAGAACTGTACTGAGACCAGTAACTCACTCCATGTAGGACCCCAAGCAGCCATCAGATAGTAGCAACCTTCAAACCTAGGCCCTCATCTTGTAAAGGCTTAAGCACATGATTCCCTTCATGGGGCTACTCATTGCTTAAATCTTTGCAAGATCAGAACCTTAATCATGAGGTGACCCAATGACCTAGAGGTGAAGGAGTTGTTTAAGAAAGCATGTGTCTGCCAATACTTTGAGGGGTTTAGATTTTGAATTTCAAGCGTCTGTTCGTTCATTCATGCTCAGGAGCATCAAAAATGCAACAAAGAGACAACAGATTTGGCCTGAAATGCTTTTAGCCCCTTTTTATGACTACACAATAGCCTTATGTGACTCTTTCCGAATTACAAGAATACATGATCAACTTGTAAGTAAAATGTTGTAAATTAAAAAGGTTAATCTCACTTAACTACCTGCTTGTTAAAACGCTATGTGGATCCAAGATAGCGTATGACTGGTTTTCTGCTAATATTATAAACCAATTATAGATGTCATCAAGACTGGGTTGAAATTTTTGTAGTAAAAAAATAAATTCGTCAAGAAAATGGCCTTTCTAAAAATAAAAGAAATTGTCAAAAAATTAAAAACGTCAGCTTTGTTCTTTATTAAAGACATTATCAAAACCACAGACGTTTTGCTTACAGGAACTATTTTTTGCTTTTTTTTTTTTAAAGGAAAAATGTCTATAACCAAACTGAAAAACACCAATAACATCTCGATTCGATCAAAAATGAAAATGGATCCGTTTGAACCTTGTGAACTGGAAGCAATTTTGAGTTTGAGGTGTTTTTTGGTTAAATGCTTTTGTATTTTGGGACCAGCTTAGATATTTTTACGTTCTGAATGGTACAGCCTTCTCCACCTGTTTCTCCATAGCACAGGGGTATGCTCTTAGGAAGCAGAGACATCTTCCATTTTGTTAACACAGAGTGGTTCTGTTGCTGGACATGGCTGTCATGCAGTTCCTCAGATGAACAAATACTTCATGTGGACATATTAACCACTGGCAGCTAAATTGTTTCTGCCTTCCAAGGTCTGTGCTCTTCAGATAAAGACTAGGGGATAAGATATCTCAGCACTTTATATATTTTTTGATCATCTCTTCTCCTTGTCATAGTTCCCTTTATCTCTGAATACCTACTCTTTGACCTTTCTCCTCCGGTAGACCCATGAGGGTTAGTTTTGCGAATATTATTTTCTGCTGACAATCAAGTTCTTCCTTCTACAACCAGAGCTGCATTCAGATTCTATGGAATAACCAAGGCTGCGCTCTGCTCTCACGGAAGTGCAGCCCTGCTGATTGCATGTAAAGGACAGCAGCATCTAGCCCTCTGTATCCTGTACTGGTTTTCCCTTGCCTTTGCCAGGAAATTCACGCTCCTTTCCTTAGGTGGTGCAGGGCTTTACGTCGGTCTCCTTCCTTTGCTCTAACTTGTTCCACTCAGGTTGCCCCTTTTCTCTGTTGAGGCCACAAAATGAACCATCCCTGCTGTGTTCTTCTCTCACTCTCCTTCCTGGGATTGCTTCTGTGTGGCCTTCTACTCTTGTCAAGCTCGCTCTGTGACACCTCCAGACCTTTATTACAACACAAATCACCTGATGTGCTTGTCATGCCTATTTGGTTTCACAATGAACACTTCTTCTCTGTTGGCATGCTAGTAAAGCAAAATCAAGTGGTTTGCTACCATCCTGGTGATAGGCAGGTCTCCTTGGAATATCCAACTTCATCCTCTGGACTGGAATGAAAAGTTCTGCCTTGGAAATGAAGGGGCAGATCTGAGTTGGAAATGAAGGGCTGAGTTCAGTGGAGATGTGCCAGTTTACACCAGTTGAGCATCCTGCCCCAAGCCTCTCAGAGTTCTTGGCACCAGCAGTGCTGGTCCAGAAGTGGAACAAGAGCATGGGAATGGAGCCGTAGAACACATAGTTACATTGCTTTAAGTCTGTTTTTGACTTGATAGCAGGTGGTAAATTACTACAACAGCCTGGTAGACCTTTCTCCTCAATCTCTGAGGGTAACTACTTGGCTTACTTAATTGCTCATCTCTTGGATATGGTTGTTCATTTTGGTTATTCACCTATTATTCGGCAGTACACTGTGATGTGCTCCTTTTGCCTGGTGCAAATGACCTAGAAACTTGAGAGAAATCCTAATTAACCAAATGAAGTATCTTGTACCTGTATGCTAATTTATTAAGGGCCATTTATTGCCATTGTTTGCGTTATGCTAATATTGTCAACTCCTGCTACAGAACCCTATCGCATATTCAGTGATATCCTATGCACTACACGCAGATTAGAAGAATGATCTGGCATTGACCAGTATCATGACTCCTTGCTACCTGACTGGCTTTTTCTTAGGACTGCTGATTGATACAGAAGCTTCCCATTCACTGACTGGGAGGCAGGCTAAGACCTCCTCCACCTCCTGCCAATGTTAAATGTTCCATTATTAAGGTAAGGAGGAACCTTTTGGGGTGCAAGAAGCTGCCTTGAGCAAATAGAAGGAAAGAAAGCAAGGGTTCTGCCCAGTCAGTCCTTTGCATTTTAAATAAAGGCAGTGAAACAACCAGTGTATGGCTGTGGGCACATGGCAATGTAATCTGGCCGTTTTCAAGCCTAGTGATCAATTTTGGGAAAGCTCTCCTTCCGTCTCTGTGGACAGCTGGGGATGGCCTATATTTTCTCTGTCCACTCTAATATCAATTTCATGTTCTTGTTTCAGTTCCTCATTCACCGTCCTGTTGTCGTCATCCTTGCTCTCCTAAGTGTTCATCCCATTTTCTTCCCACCTGATCTACTGAGTTGCCTTATTCTCAGTCCAGCTCTAGCAGTCTGCATGGCAGGTGCCCTACTGTTGAAATTTGATTTTTGGCTAACTGGGGCTGGGTGGCTAATCACGTGTCTTGTTTCTAGCAGGGTTGAATTTTGCCAACATTCTGCATTGTTTCCGTTGTGTAATATAACGTTGTCCCTTTTGACCTGAGCAGCTAGTCAAAGTTTGAATCAAATAGCAGGAAACAGCGTCTTTTGCTCACAGCATCAAGAGTGCTTCTTTCAGCCTGCATGCTGACCCAAAAACCTGTCACCAGGTGTCTTCCAGGGTCCGCTGCTCCTTTTAGGCTGTTTCTCAGCCATGTCTGTCTTCAGTTTCTTTGTATTTTGCCTCCCGACCACCCCCACAGTACTCAGCAAAAGCTCCTGGGTGGGCTCACACACTCGTTTTGTCTTAGGGAGGGCTTACAGTTATGTTAACTGAAGGGTGAATTCACACCTATCGGTATCAATTGCATAACAGGGTTTCAGCCCAGCTCATAAACATAATTTGACTAGGGGCCCTATTTCTTGTCAACGGGAGTCTGCCTGAGTAAACTTCAGTAAACTTAGCGGGACTTCTGACAGAGTCAAGATTCAGGATGGATTGCAGGGTCTCATCCCAACTGTGGCAGGACTTGCTTTTTCTGCTATTGTCTCCTATCATTTTGAATGTCTTTGCTCTATTCTGTCCAACCCCCTACTTTAAGGGAAATTGAAGGCTGCTTGTGTTACACCCTTAATCACAAAAGTCAGGTTTTCAGATAGACCAGTGCTTATTCTGGGGATTCAAACCTGCCGCTTTAGCAGCCAGAGACCTCCTCAGTGCCGAGCTACAGGCCAGCCTCCTTTCACAACAGCGACATATCTGGACATGCTAACCCCCGCTGTAGCTCATGCGCTGTGCCCCCACTTTGTTCTTAAAGGGGCAGCTCCCATTTCTCTTTCTGAGTAATTTCTGTCACCCATAACAAAAATACATATGATACTAAATATTTGAAATGATGACTAAATATGTACAATATACATCTGTTTGTAAAACATCAATTCTAGGGACCTTGCCCATGCTTAGCCACGCTAAAATCAGGCAATGCAAAAGTGACAGTTGCATACTCAGGGAATCTCCAACACAATGACTGTGCTCCCTGTTTCAGCTAGGCCTAGCTGAGTTGTGAGCTTCGTGGTCCTGACAATGCTTTGTTCCTAGGGTCACTGGGGCTGTTGCACAGGGGACTGCATGGAGTGAGAAACTTCCGGCAGTAGCAGCTGCAATATGGGAAGCAAGGATGGTCTTTGGGTTAAGTCATTGGCGTAGGAGGCAGGAGATCTGGGGTCCATTCTTGGTTGTGCCATGGACTCCCTGTATGATGTGGACACGTCACTTCATCTCTCTGTGCCTCAGTTCACCATGTGTAAAATGGGAATTATAATATTACTTATATCTGACCAATCTGTTTAGATCACATATTCCCTGGGGCAGGGACTGTCTTTTACCGTGTGTGTGTGTGTGTGTGTGTGTGTGTGTGTGTACAGTGCCTAGCACAATGGGGCATTAATTTTGGTTGAGCCGCTATGCATTATTTTTGTCTTAGTAGTAACAGTAGAAGCAGTAGCATCAATAGCAACAGGGTGTGCTGATAAGCCAGGACCTGGTGGCCATCTTCCTTCAGCCCCTTAATCTCTGCTTTTTACATTCCCTTCAGGCTCAGTGACAGAGGGCAGCAGTGGGCAGACAAGTACCCCCACGCAGGCCTCCAATAAACCAGGAGGGTCCTCCCTGTTGTCCCCTTTCCTCCCTTGAGCGCTGCTTGGCTACGCTGTTGCCTCTGGAGATATTCTTCCTTATCTGTTTCAGAGAAAGGAAATCTGAGTTCAGTTCCCTGCCCTGCCACGGACTTCTAGTGTGACCTTAGCCAAAACATTTGTTGTTGGTTTTGGCTGACATTTTTCCAATATTTGAATTTCCATCAAAACTAAAAATTTCGCCAGGGAGGCAAACCCCATGTTGTCAGTCAGCTCCACAAGAGAGTTTGGATTCATGTTCTGGGAGCCAAACGCTGTCGCTGGGAGGTAGGCAGGAGCATGGATGATGCAAAGCCATTTTAAAATTCAAGTTGATGTCCGTGGGAAATGTTTGGTGTTATTTGCCCAGCTTGGCTTTGCCTACCGAATCCCCAGAATAACAGTTGCAAGTGAAAGGTTCAGTAGGGAACCTCAGAGGTTTGGCTCTGCATTAAAACTAATGAGGATGCGAATGGAAAGCTTTAATGTTTTGCTCCTCTCCGCTTACACACCGAATATTCTCATTAGGAACCGGGGATGATGACTGTTAGCAGAAGGGGGTTAAACAGAAGGGGAAGCAAGTATCTTTCACTTGCAAAGGGTTTCCATTCCCATGATGGCAAGAGATCATTAACATGAGAGCAGCAACATTACAGCTTGCGAATGACAGAGAAAACAGACAGCTGGTAAATGACCCAGTAGGTGGGAGAAGCAGTTTCTTTTAGGAGCTAGTTTGAGAAGGTTACTGCAGCTTCATTTGCAGACTTGAAGAATAGACTGGAACGTGCCATTTGGGTGCTTGTGTATGAAATACGACCCACGGTTGGTACTAACCCACCTGTCTGCAAATCACCCATCCGTTTCCGCCCTGCTGGGATCCCAGAGGAGCTGGAGCAAAGTACTGCTGGCTGGGAAGCACAGCTGGAGATAAGGAATGTACTGAATAGCCTACATGGGTTCCACCAGTAGACTCCCAAGGAGTCTATCCCTTGTTGGGACCCGCAGGGAGGGCAGATAGGGGTGCAGCCACTCGGATGAATCCTGCAGGGTGCAGATGGCCAGACTGCTGCAAAGAGATGCAATTGGAATGTTCTTGGATCAGTGTGTGTGGGTGGGGTTATTCTAGTCTTAGGTTTGCCTAGTCTGCAGCTGAGTGTAGCTAGTGCCCTAAAACTAACAGTGTGGACATTGCAGTATGGGCGGTGGCCTGGGCAGCGACATAGGCTAGCCAGCTGTGTACAAGCCAGCCAACCCCCTGGAATGGCCAGCCCAAGCCAGCACCGACACTGCAGCACCCACACCGCTGTTCTTCGCATGCTAGCTCAAACAGACCCCATGTGACCCTGGTCCATCTCAGCGTATGCCCTAGGATGCTGGCTTCAAACCGGAACATGCTTTCTTGCCCAAGACTTGGTCTCACTTATTATGTAAACGTAAGAGGGAATAGCTTCACTGGGCTTTATTCAAACATGACTGTTGCTGCAGGACCACCCGAACTGGGTGCAAAACGAATTCAGCATTAGCTCCAGCCCTGCAAATTAAAGGGAAAGCTCTCCTGCCCCCAGGAAACTGGCACTGTAATCTGTTTGGAAACCAGTTGTTACAGATTTATAAATAAATGTGTAGATACACTTGCTTTTGATAACAATGGAGATGTAATCACACAGTGCGTTGCTAGAGGATGCTTTGGGGCCACTGTGTGCAAGTGTCACAAATCACATAGGTGTGACTTGAGCACAGATTAGATTTTGTGGGTGGAATTTTCACAAGCATTCAGCAGTGGCCTCATTCTCCTCTCATTAAGGTCAACGGTAAAACTCCTGTTGATGTGAATGGGAGCAGAGTTAAACCAGAATTGAGTGCTTTTGAACAAACCACCCTATAGAGCAGGGGTCTCAAACTCAAATGACCGCGAGGGCCACATGAGGACTAGTGAATTGGCCCGAGGGCCGCATCACTGACATCCCCCCTTGCTGCCCCTGGCCCCGCCCCCACTCCACCCCTTCCATGAGGCCCCGCCCCTGCCCCGTCTCTTCTCCACCTCCTCCTTCAAGCGGTTTTAATAATATATATACACTCAGTAAAGCCCCACCACTGCACTGGACTGCACCACCACTCCTCCCCTGCTCTGCCTCTTCCAGGGGTGGCAGATTTGTAGAAATTTTGGTGTTGCCCAAAACCTGCCCCCCCAAACTCCGCCCCCACCTGCCTAAGGCTCTGGGAGGGAGGTTTGGATGGGGGAGAGGGTCTGGGGTGCAGACTCTGGGATGGAGTTTGGGTGCTGGGTGCAGGCTCCGGGCTGGGGAAGGGGGTACGGGGTGCGGGCTCTGGGATGGAGTTTGGGTGCTGGGTGCAGGTTCTGGGCTGGGGAAGGGGGTACGGGGTGCAGGTTCTGGGCTGGGGGTGGGGGTGCAGGGGTGAGGGCTGTGGGGCTGGGGATGAGAGGCTCGGGGCATTGGAGAGGCTCAGGACTAGGGCAGGGGAAGGGCAGCCTGCCCTGACCTTAGTGGAAGGAGGAACTAGGACCCTGCGGCAGCAAGTGATGCTGGAAGCCAGCAGAGCAGAGCGTGAGGGGCAGTGAAGGGGGAGCAAGTGAGGCCGGGGGACACTCGGGGGAGGTGCTTGGGGGCGGCAGGCGGGGCCGGGGGAGAGACCCATCCCCAAACACTGGGGAGCAGTGCACGGGGAGCTTAGCTGCCACATAAAATAACTCGGGGGGGGTGAGGGGAGTTTGGCAGCGACAGGAAGTAACTGGGGGGGGGGGGCACGGGGAGCTTGGCGGGCTGCAGGGAAGAGCTCCACGGGCCGCAGAGAGTGGCATTGGCATATTCTAAAATGCCATTCATTGAGGGAGCCTGAATCAAGTGCTCAGTTATCACAATAATGAGTGAAGTATAGAGGGGATAGATTTAAAATCCACATTTGACACCTCAAAAACAAGCAAAGGTTGCTCACAAGAAAGAACCATGAAAAAATTTCTACTGTAAAGTACTAGCATAAAACATTGCAATGTTATGACGGTGGTGTGTTATTCCATGATAAGGTGCTACTGGTACAATGGGAAATTACAGTTTACACTAAATTAAGATTGGCTATAAATAAGGCATAAATACATAGCTTTGAAAAATGCTGCTTCATTTCCATGAATTTCACAGGACTTGGAGCAGTTCAGATCTTCGATAAATTTCAGACTTTTGTGTCTCTGCAGGTAAAGCTCAGGGTTTCTCTTCTGGGTTGTTCGTTAATAAATTCCAGAGTCCTTTAAAGCTTACAAAATGTGCTGGTTTTACAGTAAGGTTGGGTGTAGTTAGTCTTTTTTCTGCAATATTCTTCGAACCTTTTTATGTCCGTATGCATTTTTAATTTCATTCAAATGCAGTATAGACTCTTACATTGGTTATGCTGAAAATCTTGCCTCTCTTTGCACTGATGATTGCCTTACCAGAACGATTAAGTTCACAGTTATTCATGTATTGCTAGTTATTCACTCAGGTCCTACTAAATGCGTGTAGAAAAAAGCACTGTCTAAAAACAGTCTGAAAAACAGTTGCTGCTAGAACAGAAATTGAAGTACTAGTTCTCAGTCGTGGAACTCAAAACTTCAAAGGGGTTCATAAATATTTCATGGGCGGATTCAGGGGTGAAAGTAAGGCGGTACGGGCCGGTTCGGCATACCAGTAAAAAGTGGCCGCCTGTACCACTGACTTTAAAGCGCTCCCGCAGCAGCGCTTTAACGTCCCTGCCCCCTTCCTCCTCCCCCCCCCCCGGGCTGCTGATGGGTGGGAGGCAAAAGGACCAGCTGGGCGGGGGAGTTAAAAGGGCCTGGGGTTCCAGCTACTGCGGCGATTCGCCGCTGGAGCCCTGAGCAGCGCGGGCGGGCTGGCTGGGGGACCCTGACCCCTCCAGCCCTGCCCCTCCACCCGAGGCCCCGCCCCTTGCAGGGGGCAAAGCTGCCCCCCCCCCATACCGGTAAGAGAGAATTTTACTTTCACCCTTGGGTGGATTCCGAAAAGGTCATGGGTTGTAGCAAAAGAAACTAGTCTGGACCACTTATCCAAGCTACAACTAAAACGATGGATGGAGTAGGTAATTTTAAAAAAATGTTTATACTGGAATCAGCTGCCTAAATCTAACTTCATAGTTTGTCGCCTAGGTAAATGTAGACTGATTTTTTCAAAGGCACTGAACATCCTCACCTTCTATTGAAGTCACTGGGACCTGTATACACTAACTACCACTCAAAGTCAGACCTCTTTTACTCAGGTATTTGAAGATGGCATTAGGTGCCTCGCATTAAGCATACAGGAATGGGTCTGTGAAGAACTTCAGAATTAAGAGAAATTTTTGTATAAATACACGTGTCTGTAAAATAAGCCACTGCTACATAAAGAAAACTGTTATCCTTACTTCTGAAGAGAGTATCCGCTCTATTTCTTTAGAAGAGTTAAATAAAATTCCATGTGCAAACTATGGCCCCAATTCAGCAAAGGACTTACTTCCATGCTTAACTTTTAACTTTAAGCAAGAGTAATCCTACTGACTTTCATAGGATTTAAGTGGGGTTTGAAATTAAGCACATGCTTAAGGGTTTGGCTGAATCAGTGCCTATAAGCACTAGACGTAGCAAACCAGAAGAGGATGCTACCAGTTTGTCATTTTAATTTCCTTTTCCTTTACCATAGTCAAGGTTATGGGTAGCTTTCTTTGTACAGCCCTCTATTAGTCACCGTCTAGCTTTGGCTTGGGAAATAAGCTGGTCTTGAATTTAGTCTGTGTTATTTGATTAACTCAAATTCACTCATCACCAAGTCTTCCTTATTAATGTGATCAAAAAAGGGTCTCCAGGCACTTACATAACGTTCAGAATTATCTCAACCTTTTATACTGAATAAAGATCTGTCATATGAATGAAGCCATGGCTACCAATGTGCTAATCAACTGCTTAGTGCTGAAAATAGTACTGGCACAAGGCGAGAAACGCAGAGTCTGCTTCATTCCAAGGACACAGAGTGAAATCCTGGCTCCACTGAAGTCAGTGGGAGTTTTGCCATTGATTTCACCCAGAGTGTCTGATTGTCCTAATCAGAGAAGTACAAGCTTCCTTGGCCTCAGAAAACACAAGGTCAGGCAAGGGGAATAAAATAACCACTGTTGTCTTGTTTGTGGGAGGGCAGTTTGCAAGCAGTTTTTTTTTAAAATCTGACACAAAAAAGGCCAAATTCTACCCTGTAATATGTATGTGCAGCTCCCATTGACATCAGTGGGCGCTACCTGCATAGACTTGCAAATGAAACAACACTATGAGTGATCGCTTTTGGATTTGGGGAACCCTCTTATTTTTTTAAAAAGTTTTTTAGGTTTTTTTTGTTTGTTTGTTTTTAGTTTAATAGTAACAGACGGGACAGTTAAAACCCAGTTTAGCTTGCTTCACCAATTACATGCATGGAAATACTAATTACTGATTACCTCAGCCCTTCCAAGCAACGTCACCTCACCCATCAAAAGCTTTTGAGACATTTCTGAAGAAGTTTGTGCTTCTTTCACTTCATTGAACTGGACTGAGCTCAAAAGGAACTAGCAGAAGAAGTTCAAGCTATTAAATCTATGGTCTCTGGAAGGTCTGTAAGTCCGGAAAGATATCCCTAGAGTTCTATGGAATATTTAGTCATCTTCTTAGCCATATATTTTTGTCTGCAATTCAAGGAATGTTAAAAACTAGAAGCCTCCACAGGGATGTGAGATTTGTCTTTAATACAGTTGGTACAATGCCATCTATCTGAGGTGGCTTGCGGGTAGCTGCTGCCTCAGTTTCCCCTCACTCAGATTGGATCTCCCAACCTGGCATCCTGGTTTGGTTGCTGCAGTGACTTCAATTCAGTCATTAATTAAAAAGTCCATCCCTTCCGTAGTATCCAAGTCCAAAACAAACACAAAACACAGCCTTCACCCTAGTCTCCAGCTGAGCCCAGCCTCACCTTCCGGAGGGTCTGTCTTCTGTCCTCTGTTACTCCTAGGCTTCTTTGAGTCTCTCCCTGCTCTCTGTTAAGAAGGGACCACATTTCTATATGTGACTGCTTTTGGAGTTAGATTTAGGCACCCACGTTTGAACATTTTGGCCTGATCTCTCTTTTTTTAACTCAGTTCCAGTGTACAAACTATTTTTTAAACGTATCTACTCCATCCATCTTTCTATACAAAATATAGGTGGATGATACGTTACTGACTCTTGCAATTCTGTTGGAATCTATTCCTAGCCAGAACTGGTTACAAATTTTAGCAGAAAATAAATATATATCTCCAGATGTCTGACTCTCTCAGATATCCTGATTCTTCCAGTGCTTAACAGTTCCCTTGGAATAACCAAACAAATTACGTATTTGGACGTGATCAGATTAGATGATCATAATGGTGTCTTTTGGCCTTAAAATCAATAACATTCCGGTGTTGTTCTACTCTGAAAAATGATGATGAATGTTTGACACTTGATCTACTCCCTGGTATATTCGTTTCCATTTTCTTTAGAGAAAGGTTTGTTTTTACTACTTTTTGCTGTTTATTATTTGTATTGTGGTAGCACCTAGGAGCCCAGTGTGCCAGGCACTGTACAAACACAGACCAAAGAGATGGCCCCTGCCTCACACAGCTTACAATCTAAGTCTTACAAGAGACAACTTGGATGCAGATAGATGGGGGAGTACATGGGAATGAGACCATGTTGGTCAGCTTGTTAGGTGGTGGTCTCCGCATACCTGAGGCCTAACCATTGTGAAGTTGTTTGTAGGCATCATGGGAAAGAAGGGATTTAAAGGAAGACGGTATGGTAGTTTTGTGGGTGTTTATAGGGAGCTGCTCCCAGTCTGAGGGACAGCATGGCCAAAAGCATGAAGATGCTTGTTTGAAAATGCCACCAGTGACCGCTCCACAGAACCAACACTGCTATTGAGGTCCTCCCTTCCATGGATGCTTGCCTCTCCACAATGATAAGTCCTTGAATAGACTTCCCAAAACTGAAGAGTCCTCGGTGTGGCAAACTTACGCCAGCAGACCAAAAAATAGCAACCTGCTGTATGCTGTTCTGGTATGAGCTGCACCAACTCTGCCGCGTTGCTACATCCTAGTTCCCTCCAAATGCAGGGAGTAAATTCCCCAGGATCCAAGACGCCTGTCTCTGTAGTCCCTGAATATATGTGGATTGACCCTATTGCCATTATTTGCTCCCAGGCATCTGTTAAATGGTTAACTTGAAATCTTAAGTTTAACTCTGCTCAGGTGTAGAGCTGAGCCAGAAATGGTTTTCCCATCCTGCAAAAGGCTTCAGGATTTTGAAACTCTTTCACTTCCTGCACCAGGACCAAAAGTTGAAAACTTTTTGAACCGATAATCCCAATTCTTTTTTAATCAGGTCCATTAAAACATTTCATTTTGATAATTTCAAAATGTTTTAAAATATAAATTAACTAACATTTCTAAACAAAAATTGCTTTGAATCAAAACATGAAACTTTAGAATATGTTGAAATGCTTTGAATACTTTTTTGTTTCAAAAAAATTTCGAATTGGAATTTGTTGAAACTGACCCTTTCTCATGGACAGTGCCTGTTTTAACTAATTGGCATTTTCTGATTGGAAAAAAACATTGGGTTGGAAAATTCCTGACCAACTCTACTCAGATGCACAGTCATGAATGTAGACAGTGCTGTGAAATTTCAGGATGTCCACACACAAAAGCAAACTCAATCACATGTCTGTTTTGAGTAAGACCAGAGGATCTGATTCAGTGGTACAATAGAGCTGTTTTGTGTTTCTTGTGGTGGCACAAAGCAGCTGTAAACCCAGGTTTCGTATAAGATTCCCTGTCTAAGGAATTGTTGGGTGGTGCAGAACCACCTTAGTGGCTCCTATGCCATCGGCCCACCTGGCCCTGGGATACGTGATGTGACTAGGGATAAAACAGCATTGCTAGGGTATCCCTGCACCCCAACGATCCTTAGCTGCCATTGAAATTTAGACCAAAGAGTTGGGGCTCTGGTCTTTCGATACAGAGCAAAAATTTGGATCAGATATAGGATACCTGGAAAATAGCAGCCTTTCTGTCAATTTCTGCTGTTTCGTTTCATGCACTATCTCTTCACCTTGTATAGCGTGAAGCCACACCGCTTCTTCAGCAGACTGCGTGCTGATTTTGTCAGATAAGTCTGTTCTCAGATGTTCAGAATGTGTCCTCTAAAATCACAGTGGGGTGCAACTGATGACATCCAGGTACCCTTATTCCTCTTTTATTTCTTTCACACTCTCCTCCTGGGTTTGGTTTTTAGCCTTGTTTTGTACCTACCCCTGCAGTATTTTCAGAAGCAGCAGCACTTACATAGAGTTCAGTGCATTCAACACACCAGATTCCAGCCTCTGTTAGTGTTTCAAAAGTGCAATTCCTATTTTAGGACCCAAAACCAGTATTGCAACATGTATGAAATCTGACCCTAATTAAATGTGTAGATAGAAAAGATGTGCATATTACAAAGTCAGTGTGAGATTTTTTTTGGCTGGCCAATCCCTAGTAAAATGAATGGCATTGAGTGACCAACTCGCTTAAGCAGCTCTGAAAACGAAATCCTAAAATACTGTCTTGTCTTAATCAAGTTTCTGTCTATAAACTCCTACTTTGCAGTCCAGTCAGGTGTTCGGCCAAATTCTGTCTTCAATTATGCCCCTGCAAATCCATAGGAATAATTTGGGTCAAATTTTACTCTCTCTGATCCTGGCTGTAATCTGTCATAACTCCAATGATTTAAATGGATTTACTATGGATTTACCCGAGTGTAACTGACAGCAGAAAGTGGTCCATTCAACACATATCCCCTTTCAAAGGGAGTTAATTTCTCTGCCCTTGTCTGTCTGTCTTTGTTCTTTCTGTATTTATTTTATCTGTCTTTGAATGATGGACATGTACAGGCTGATGATAGGAAGAGCAACCACCTTCAGAGAGTGAAATGGAAAATACAGGAAATTGTGAATGAAAGATACATTGGAAATATATATAGGAGTCACAGGGGGAGTAAGGTCATTTTGATTGAAATTTTACTGACCATGGACAGATGTGGTATAAATTGTCAATGGAGCTATGCTATTTTACCCAAGCAGAGGATCTGCCCTTAAGCTTAAGGGCCATGTTCGTTTTTAAGGAACTCCAGGAAAGTATAATGACCAGAATGTTAATAGAACCATTTTTCAAGCAGTTTTAATGGTACACTGTATAAATACTTCAGTACAGTGTGCTAATTGTATGTGTCTTTCGAACTATTGACAAGATGGGAGCACTCAGTGATAAAGCAAACAGTGAAAGGTGAGTGATAAGGGGTAAAATACAAAGCAAGACGGCAGTCATGATGGGCTATCGAAGACTTCATGGTCTGACTCTGCCCTCAGTTATCCCCGTGAAATTGATGAAGATGCACAAGTGTAACTTAGGGCAGAATTTAGTCCTATGCAGCTATATCTTATTCATGATAGAGACTCTGTGGAATTAGTTCTGAATAGCTCTTTTCAGGAGTTCACATAAGAAGTCAGGTAACGCACAAACTTCTTTATTTAGAAGCCTATTTCTCTCTATAATCCATGTTTATTATGGTCTTGGGTTAGTAACAAGACAAGCACTGACTTGAGGTCTTTTTAAAGGTTAGATTTGCATTGAATTATTACAAAACATATTTACTGACCATAGAGCAAATGGGTCCTGCCAACATGGCTGTACCATCAGGGCCACATTGAGGTCAGTAGAGGAAGAAGTGGTGAATTCCCTGACATCCTCCCTGAAAAAAAGCACAGACACACGCTGTAAAAGTGATCTTACTCTGTGCCGATGTTCTACATGTGACCACTAGTCAGGATCTTTACTGGGTCTGGGCACCCACGTCTACATAAACACAGGACTTGTGGACTATCCCACTTCCCCCACAGCCGTGTCGCAGCACGCACTTCTGCAACGTCATTCGCAGAGGAACTGCAGAGCAGTTGATTAGAAACTTGGGGAGGACGTCAAATTAAGCTGGTTGGCTTCTAGTATGTGATCCAGTTGATGGTGTAAGTTTCCAGCCAGACATCTCTATGCATACTCAGCTAGAATCTGGCTGTCACATTCTGCGCTGCTATATATAAACTCCTGAAATTTCTTGCATTTCAGCTTAAAAAATTTCTGTTAGCATCATTTATCAATATGTGAGTTTCCATAATAATCACAGAATTTTCTTGTACACGTTATTTCAGTCAAGAGGGTGCTCGGCAAGAACCACTATACATCTCTTAACCAATGCTCTCGAAAGGCAGTAGTAGTATAAATATTTATGCTGGGAAGAAAAAAAATGGGGAAAGTTGCTGAAAATTGTGGCAACATTATACAGAAATAGCAGCAAAACTGTACGGTCTTCTTAAGCTGTTGGGAAGTAAAACTGATTCTGTTCTGAATCACAGAACCTGCCTTTAATCCATTTTTGTCTCATTACCCTGACTGTGCAGAAGATGAAAACAATTTTGAATTGCAAACTGGCCCTCACTGTATTCTCCAATTTAAAGGGCAGTGGACTTTAAGTGGCAACTCTTTCATCTTTCCACCTTGTTGGATGTTGAATTCAGACACACATCCCTGCCCTACTTCTGGTACAACTAGACACGTTTCAATCCATTTAAGAAAGAGCAGCTCGCTGTGTCTACGTGCTTGAAGGAGACTAGGCTGAATGATTTGTTATTTCTAAAGAAAGAGAGAATAGTCAGACCAGGGAAGCTTTTCCACTCTGTCACTTTCTATCATTCAAACCTAACAAAGAAGCTGGGAAAAACGTGTATTGCTCCATCCGTGCGGCTTTGCTATTTATGCATTGACAATCCAGCCTGTGTATACAGTAATCTACTGCTTTATTAAAACAATACTGTCCTGTACTTTAACTCTAGGGTTGGCTGACACAGCAGCGTATTGAATTTGGACAACCTTTCTCATGATTTATTAGGTTTCTAGGGTTCGTTAACCTTTTGAATTGTCGTCCGGATGAAACCCTCCCCCACAGTGTCAGGAGGGAGAAAAGCAGCGCCATTGGGCTACGTGCATGTTGTAGGCAAAAGCCACAAGTGCGGCCCTTATGGTTCATACCTTATTATAAGAATGGCAAGTAACGCTCTTGGCAAGTAATGTTAAATTTGCTGCCTAATTTGGCACCTATGCTGTTATGAGTCCGTTCAAGATTAGGCCAAACAAGGTGCCCATTTCTATCCAGTACACAATGGGCCAGTCTCCCAATAGGGGTCTCAACACAAACTCCATTTGCACAGGCTTATCTTTCAGTATGTAACGACTTAAACACACACTACTGGAGGAAACACTTCACCTGGGTGTGGGTTGCATCAGTTGACTTGTTTTTATAACAGAACATCTTCTGTGGCATGGTAACCAAACTCTAGGGAAAACAGACAAGCCAGCAGTAAGTAGAGTGTATGCTAAGGGTAGTCAATAATTTTTTGTCAAGGTCCAGACTCCAGAGAAAATAAGAACACTACAACAACAACAATAATAATAAGGAAATACAAAGATTTCAGGGTCCATTCAAAAGTATCTGGCAGTCTGGATTTGGTCCGTGTCTGCCTCTTGACTACCCCTGGTGTATGCTGTTGGCATTTTTAGCTGAGTTTGGTTCTGATTTAATGTTGCAGCTTAGATTTTTAGGTGCTGGGCCACATTTTATTCTGATTTGCATCCTGTGCCAATTCCACTGAAAACAGAGCTTAGTTTTAACTCTGTCATAAATTTATGGGAATTTGCCTAGGTAAAGAAGACCAAATTCCCCAGTCCTTAATCAAGAAAAAATCCCATTACAACTTCTGATAGTTTTGTGTCATTAAAGACTGCAGCATTGTCCCTGACTAATTATTATTCATTCTTTATATTGAGACCAGTCAGGGGCCAGGACCACTTTGTGATAGGCACTCTACAAACACAGAACAAAAAGACAGTCTCTTCCCCAAAGAGCTGACCTCAGATTTAATTCTATGGGACTACTTGCATCATTAAGAACTGGGGGAATCCATCCTCTTGTTAAGTGAATGTGCCTCCACAGAGCTTGGCTCATTTCCTCCAGGTACTCTCAATTAGTGTATCTCGGCCATGTTTTAATTCTAGGTCTGCAGTCCTCCAGCGTCCCATAACCTCTCATTTCCCTTCTTCGCTTGGAGGTGGTGAGTGAATTGGAAATGTGTTTAGACAGATCTCCTGTATGGTGTAGTATGCTGAGACTTTGGCAAGGGGAGGGGTTTATGAGAAGTGCTAAGTAATAGAATAACACATTCTAAATTCTTTACTGAATAAGTAACTAGAAGAATGTCCATGCTGTAAGATTTGTATAGTTTTCTAAGTAGTTGATAAGGATAAGAGATTTTTGTTATTATTAAGAACAAGTAGAGCGACTTTGAATCCTGTAGAATCCTGCTACAGTCTCTGGGTTATATTCTTTCCCTCCCCACTGGTGTGATTCTTTTGACTTCAGTGGTTTTACACTAGGAATTGAATTTGGCCTGCTCAAATTGCATGGGATGTAAGTTAGCACTGAATTTGGCCAAATATATTTTATTCTTTTATAGTGAAATTCACCCCATGCGGTGAACTAGGCTCTGTGCACCACGTAAGTCCCATGTAGACCCTAAAAATAAAGTGTAGAGGGTGCATAGTATGTTTGGTAACCATGTGTAAAGAGTTTAATTTCACCCTATATGAAAATGAGATTCAGGTGTTCGGTATGTGTTATAAACACCCGTCTGTGCTCAGCGATACGAGTCTGTTGCAGCACATGTCTATGGAACTTAGTGCTTTAACTGAAGCTGTACAGGCTTGTGATTTTTACTTTGGAGATTCCTGGATCAATCCCCAGTCATGACCTAGATGGCAGTTGTGACATAAATATAAGTTATGAGCGAAATTGTGCTCTGAATTACACTCTCGTAAATCTGGATTTGCACTGGTGTAAATTAGACCAGAATTTGGCCTAGGATCTGTTTCATAACTAGTTTTAAAGAAGGAATTATAATTATGTATTTGAACCATTTGGAAATTATTCTAGTTTTATAATGTATCATGACGTCACAACCCCATTGCAACTCCCAGCTGCTACCAGTTGTAAACAGGATGTCAAAATATTTATTCTGTTGGCTTTATAGCAATATTTAGAGACCAGGACAACAAATAAGAGGGGCTTTTTGTCTTCATATTGCAGCCCTTGTCACAAAGCTGTAATTAAGTCACAAGAGAATTTCCACAGATGTTATAATAAAATGGCTTTTAAAAATTACCCGATTACTAAATGACAACTGAAACACTAGTTCCAGTTAGCTCCCATTATGATAAGATACTCAATTTTCTAGTGGTATTTTTTTGTTTGGAAATAAAAATGCATAATTGCTCTGTGCTTATGATATTTTTATGCTAAATATTTAATAGTAATCTGATATGTTCTTAATTTGATTGTCAACTTTCCTTATTTGTTGCTTGGCTAATAAGCAGAAAGATTTTTGTCTTTGAGCAATTTACATGTAAAGTCACACAATACATGTATATTTATATGAGAGGTGTACAACATTTTTTTTTGTATATGTACGGAGGTCATATACAAGTCTTGTTGTGAATATCCAACTCCTGTTGAAGTCAATGGGTGTTTTGTGCAATAATTGAGGGTAAATTATGATCCAGAAACAAGTGAGTGGTTTCAAGTCACATTGTGATGTCTCAGTAAAGGGGTTTGCTTACTGATTGACAGGCTGGAGGGGTTTGTCAGTCTGATCCTGTGCACACTGAAATCCATGGCAAAGCTCCCATTGACTTTAATGGTGCAGGATCAGGTCCTTTATGAGTGACTCCTATTAAATGCAAAGCAACATAAATGTGAGGGGTTCATTTGTCCATTAAAGCCCTGTGTGTTGATGTACAAGTGAAACATTTATATTTCCTTTGTTTTGCCTGATAGAGTTGCCAGGCGTCCGGTTTTCGCTGACCGGCCCGTTAAAAGCCCGGTCGGCGGTGTAGTTGGCTCTGCACTGCTCCTGGAAGTGGCCGGCATGGCCCTGCGGTCCCTAAGTGGGGAGGTGATCAGGGAAACTCCGCGTGCTGCCCCAGTGCCAGCTCCGCTACTTACATTGGCTGAGAACCGCGGCCAATAGGAGCTGTGGGGGCGGTCCTTCTGGGCGCGGGCAGCATGCAGAGCTCCTGGCCCTTCCACCTAGGTGCTGTAGGGACATGCCGGCTGCTTCCAGGAACTGCACGGAGCCAGGGCAGGCAGGGAGCCTGCTTTAGCCCCGCTGCACTGCTGACTTACTGCCTGAAGTAAGTGCCGCTCGGCTGAAGTCGGCACTCCAACCCCCTGCCCCAGGTTGGAACCCCATCCTGCACCCTAACTCCCTCCCAGAGCCCTCACCCCAACCCCCTGCCTCAGCCCTGAGCCCCCTCCTGGAGCCTGCACCCCACATCCTCTCCTGCCCCCGAGCCCCCTGCCCCAGGCCTGAGCCTGCTCCTGCACTCCGAATCCCTTGGCCCCAGTCCGGAGCCCCCTTCTTCACCCTAAACCCCTCATTTCTGGCCCCACCCCGGAGCCCGCACCTCCAGCCAGAGCTCTCAACCCCTCCTGCACGCAACCCCCAGCCCAGTGAAAGTGAGTGAGGGTTGGGGAGAGCAAGCGACAGCGGGAGGGGGGCTGGAGTGAGTGGGGGGTGGGGCCTCAGAGAAGGGGAGGGCAGGGGGGCCTCGGAGAAGGGGCAGGGCAGGGGTGGGGCAAGGGTGTTCGGTTTTGTGCAATTAGAAAGTTGGCAACCCTATTGTCTGAATGGGTAAAAGCATTCTCTAGTAGTTCAAGTTTACAGCCAACTAATTACGAAAGGGACAAATTTTCAGATACATTAGGACCACTTGCAAAAACACAATTGCACTCTAATTTTCCCTCTCCCAGTCTCCTGGAGCTCTGTGTGTCTGTGTCTTTCTGTTTTGTTTGTTTTTTTCCTTCTGTTTTTCTGTTTAGGTTGCTTGGACAGGGGCCTTGGCTATTCTGTGTTGTATGATGGCAAACTTATGTTTGCACTCACAATTCCCATGTTATTGCATTTGCAAATAGGCTAGTTTCTCATGCGAGTAGCCCATTAGGCTATTAAGAGTGGGATTTTCAAAAGCCTCTAAAGGACCGTTTGATGTTGTAAATACCTGATTTGTTCTCATCAGCCCAGTAATGTGGTTGAGCTGTTGGGAGCACAAGGCACCAGGAATATGTGTGTTTCCAAGCTTCAGAACAATCACCCCCAGTGTCAGCTTGGCACTCATATGAAGAAAACATTTGATAGAGTTCCCTCACAGGCCTTGTCTACATTTATGGCGGCGTGTAGAGTACAGGCACTACATGTGCAGCTGCATGCCACAGTGAAAGGCAGGCTGTGTCCGCACTTGTCACTGTGGTACAATGTGGCAGTGAAAGGCTCTGCCTGAGGGGAAGCAGCGGGATGGCAGTGGGATATGGGCCTGCCCCCTAACCGATAGGATCTGCTGGAATTCCTGAGCTAGCTTTGACCCCTCGTGTCTCCGCTGGCTCCCTTACAGCCTGGCTGTACGGTATCACCAGGGTCTCCAGCGAGTGTGGTGGCCTGCAGGACCAGACTGTGGCCTGCACATGCTCCACAGAAAAGCTAATGCTGCCCTTGTCTGTGTTAGCTTTTCTGGGGTGTCTCTGTAGGGCTGGAGGAGAGACAGTGTATGTCTGTCCCCTTCTATCCCTGTCCTCATCCTGCACTGCACTCTCCTGGCTCACAGCCTCCAGCCCCTACCTCCACACAGACCCATGAAATGTCTTCCATGTTGTCCAGAGGATGGCTAAGATAGTGCCATGGAGGCAGCTGAGCCCCACTTATGCGCTGGATGGGGAAAGAAATCTGAGCAGAGGGTCCCCTCTGCATGGACCGCAGAAGAACAGTCTCCAGGCCGCCATCTTAGTGTTAGGAAGATAGCCTTGGAAATGTCTGTGTCGGGTGGCCTTGTCCAGTTTGTCTGTGGGGAAAAAGCCCTCACAGCATATTAATAATTGATGTTGAACTTCAAAAAGAAAAGAAAAAAGTAGCAGCAGACAGACAGAGAGATGTGAATTTTCCATACGCGTTTCGATAAATTGGAGTCTTGTCCTGCTACTTTGGATTGAAGGATATTGTAATGCCATGCCCCTGGGTGGGCCATTGCCAATGGGGATTGAACCTAGGATCTCTGTATCTAAAACCGTGAACCTCTACTGCTGGAGCTAAAACACCCAGCTTTGTTAGCCGTGGCTGTAGCAGGCTTATTAACCTCTGTCTATGGCCTACCCTCCCACCACTAGAGAGGGACAGAGCACCACACTGAGTGTGGATTATATTATAATTGCAATGCCCAGGGGGTACTCCTTTTAGATCCTTAACCAGAGTTAAGAAACAACCAAAAAGAAACAGCACCAGGAGAATCCATTCCAGCCCTGCCACTGAGCGCACAGCATGCTGGGACAGGATGTGGAGAGTTTAGTCAATGCTGTGTGGATACTCATACGGTGCAGATATAATCAATAAAGTTCATATTCATGTGCCTCATTACTGAGTCTCTATGCTGCAGTTTAAGGAGTTCCCAGAAACCTGGACACAGCAATATGCAAATTCATAAGACTTCTGATTCCCCAGTGCCTTCCAGTGTTTGCCTAAAGAAGCTGGACTTTGGCTGAATATTTTACAATACAGATTATTCATATTGAATATATTCTGGGCAACACACCATAACATAATGGTTCAATGTGATCAAGTGGAATCCTATCTATTTATCCCACTTACGTTCCAAAACCCATCCTTTCATTACATTTTCCCACATGCCAAATAAAATGTAATGTGTTGTTTCAATATTATGTTTGCAATTTATTGGATTAAATGGTACAAAAACAATTGCAGATGAGATAGGGTTGTTATTATAGACCTGTTGTTTGGAAGGAGTGAGTGGAGAAAACACGTGGTCTGTTATTAGTGTTGGTCACATTTTAGATTAGGAAAATATGTTGCACGTTAGTCAAGGAAGAGGTGGTTTGTGCAGTCATTATCAGGGATGAGAAACAGAACTTCAGTGCACAGATAAAGAGTAACAGAATAGTCTGTCATCAAGCCACTATTGGTTAGGAATGCACTGGGGCAGAACACAATGTCATTTTCCTATAACGAGCATGGAGGGATTTTGTGTAAATGAGAGGATGGGTTTTTGAAATGTACAAAATTGCCGCCATTAAATATTAACCTGAATATAGTGTAGTTGGGATGCACTTTGTTATAAGCAGTGTTGTCCAGCTTAAACGCAGAAATCATTTGCCAAGGTTAGGCTAAGTTATCTCAGCTGATTGCAGAATAACCATTAGAGAGAGTAGGGAATGTCCTTGACTGGTGGCACACTTTGCTGTCTGGCTAATTTCTATTTAATTTGATAGAAAACACCCACAGAATAACTTTTTGTTCCTCAGTACATGAAGTTACTCACTCAATTCTTGTTGTTGTTCTAATAAGGAGGCGGGTGAAGTGGAGAAAGGATATAAATCTTAAGAAGGTGGAAGATTATTAGGATGATTTTTATAAATCACTTAGGGCACCATTTTGACACCTCTTAATCATGTTTGCTAATACCTTACTCAATGACTATTCCTGTTGACTTCAATAGGACTTTGCATGGGGCCCAATACTGCTCAGTGAAAGTTAGGGTATCTCAATATGGCCTGTATTTATATAATACTGGAAATTTATACACACATCATGTACACAGGGAAAGTCACATTCCTTGCCCTGGAGTGATTATAATCTAAATTAGATAAGACAACGAAGATAGGATAAAGACTCGAGACAACAGTTTCGGCAAGGGAGGCTTTTGGGCACTGTTTATGGTTAGGAAGGATTGCTAGACGCGAGTAGGTTCTGAGGAAGGAATGCTTGGTGGATAAAAATATGGTCATTGTTCCAGATGCAGGGGCAGATTAACAGACTTTAAGGCTAGAAGAAATCACTTTGACCTGTGACCCTCATGTGTAACACAGGGGTGGAATTTCACACAGTCAAGGAAGTATGATGTGATTGGAATAACAGAGATATGGTGGGGTAGCTCACATGACTGAAGCACTGTCATGGATGGGTATAAACTGTTCAGGATGGACAGGCAGGAGAGGAAAGGTGGAAGAGTTGCACTGTATGTAAGAGAGCAGTATGATTGCTCAGAGCTCCAGTATGAAACTGGAGAAAAGCCTGTTGAGAGTCTTTGGGTTGAGTGTAGAGATGACAGCAACAAGAGTGATGTTGTGGTGGACGTGTGTTATAGACCACCAGACCAGGAGGATGAGGTAGACGAGGCTTTCTTCGGAAAACTAACAGAAGTTTCCACATCACAGGCCCTGGTTCTCATGAGGGACTTCAATCACCCTGACATCTGGGAGAGCAATACAGCAATGCACAGACAATCCAGGAAGTTTTTGCAGAGTGTTGTGGACAACTTCCTGGTGCAAGTACTGGAGGAACCAACCAGGGCCTGTGCTCCTCTTGACCTGCTGCTCACAAACAGAGAAGAATTGGTAGGGGAAGTAGAAGTGCGTGGCAACCTGGGTAGCAGTGACTATGAGATGGTTGAGTTCAGGATCCTCACAAAAGGAAGAAAGGAGAGTAGCAAAATACAGACCCTGGACTTCAGAAAAGCAGACTTTGACTCCCTTAGGGAACTGATGGGCAGTATTCCCAGGGAGGCTAATATGAGGGGGAAAGGAGCCCAGGAGAGCTGGCTGTATTTTAAAGAAGCCTTATTTAGGGCACAGGAACAAAGCATCCTGAAGTGCAGAAAGAATAGCAAATATGGCAGGCAACCAGCCTGGCTTAAGAGAGAACTCTTCGGTGAGCTTAAACCAAAAAGGAAGCTTACAAGAAGTGGAAACTTGGACAGGTGACTAGGGAGGAGTATAAAAATATTGCTCGAGCATGCAGGGGTGTAATCAGGAAGGCCAAAGCAGAATTGGAGTTGCAGCTAGCAAGGGATGTGAATTGGCCCTGTCAACACTGGTTCTCTACTTGCGAGGTACTCCCCTCTCTTCATGTGTCATTATATAATGCCTGCATCTGTAACTTTCACTCCATTCATCTGAAGAAGTGAGTTTTTTTACCCACGAAAGCTTATGCCCAAATAAATCTGTTAGTCTTTAAGGTGCCACTGGACTCCTTGTTTTTAAGGGTAACAAGAAGGGTTTCTACAGGTATGTTAGCAACAAGAAAGTCAGGGAAAATGTGGGCACCTTACTGAATGGGGGAGGCAACCTAGTGAAAGATGATGCGGAAAAAGCTGAAGTACTCAATGCTTTTTTTGCCTCGGTCTTCACAGACAAGGTCAGCTCCCAGACAGCTTCCCACAGTATGGGGAGGAGATGAGCAGACCTCAGTGATAAAGAACAGGTTAAGGACTATTTAGAAAAGCTGGACATGCACAAGTCCATGGGGCCTGATGCAATACATCCGAGGGTGCTGAGGGAGTTGGCTGATGTGATTGCAGTGCCATTGGCCATGATTTTTGAAAACTCGTGGTGATCGGGGGAGGTCCCGGATGATTGGAAAGAGGCAAATATAGTGCCCATCTTTAAAAAAAGGGAAGAAGGAGAATCTGGGGAACTACAGACCGGTCAGCCTCACCTCAGTCCCTGGAAAAATCATGGAGTAGGTCCTCAAGGAATCCATTTTGAAGCCCTTTGATGGGAGGAAGGTGGTCAGGAACGGTCAACATGGATTCACCGAGGGCAAGTCATGGCTGATCAACCTGATTGCCTTCTATGATGAGATAACTGGCTCTGTGGATATGGAGAAAGCAGTGGATGTGATATACCTTGACTTTAGCAAGGCTTTTGATACGGTCTCCCACAGTATTCTTCCCAGCAAGTTTAAAAAGTATTGATTGGATGAATGGACTATAAAGTGAATAGAAAGCTGGCTAGATCTTCGGGCTCAATGGGTAGTGATCAACGGCTCGATGTCTAGCTGACTGACTGGGGCACTCAGCTTGATACCGACTGCCAGCTAGACATCAAGCCATTGATCACTATCCGTTGAGCCCGAAGATCTAGCTAGCTTTCTATTCACCTTATAGTCCATTCATCCAATCAATACTTTTGTTCATCTTAATTAATGATCTGGATGATGGGATGGATTGCACCCTCAGCAAGTTTGCGGATGACACTAAGCTGGGGGGAGAGGTAGATACAGTGGAGGGAAGGGCTAGGGTCCAGAGTGACCTAGACAAATTGGAGGATTGGGCCAAAAGAAATTTGATGAGGTTCAAGGACAAGTGCAGAGTCCTGACCTTAGGACGAAGAATTCCATGGACTGCTACAGGCTGGGGACTGACTGGCTAAGTGGCAGTTCTGCAGAATAGGACATAGGGACAAGAAGCTGGATATGAGTCAACAGTATTCCCTTGTTGCCAAGAAGGCTAACGACATATTGGGCTGCATTAGTAGGAGCTTTGCCAGCAGATCGAGGGAAGTGATTATTCCCCTCTATTCGGCACTGGTGAGGCCACATCTGGAATATTGCGTTCAGTTTTGGGCCCCCCATTACAGAAAGGATGTGGACAAATTGGAGAGAATCCAGCGGCGGACAACAAAAATGATTAGGGACTGGGGCACATGACTTACGAGGAGAGGCTGAGGGAACTGGGGTTATTTAGTCTGCAGAAGAGAAGAACGAGGGGGGATTTGATATCAGCCTTCAGCTACCTGAAGGAGGGTTCCAAAGAGGATGGAGCTCGGCTGTTCTCAGTGGTGGCAGATGACAGAACAAAGAGCAATGGTCTCAAGTTGAAGTGGGGGAGGTCTAGGTTGGATATTAGGAAAAAAACTATTTCACTAGGAGGGTGGTGAAGCACAGAATGGGTTACCTCCGGAGGTGGTGAAATATCCATTCTTAGAGTTTTTAAGGCCTGGCTTGACAAAGTCCAGGCTGGGATGATTTAGTTGGTGTTGGTCCTGCCTTGAACAGGTGGTTGGACTAGATGACCTCCTGAGGTCTCTTCCAACCCTAATCTTCTATGATTCTATTTTTCTATGATTCTATGATATTGGGTTGGAAGTGAACATGTTGAAAACGAAGTGGATGCGGAATGAGGATTGGGCAGAAGGAATCATCACTGTAAATGGGAAAGAAATCAAGGAGGTTGACAAATGTATTTACCTGGGTCAGCAGCTGTGCAGCGACAACTCATTCGAAGGGGAATGCAGTTGGAGGCAAAAGGCATGGTGGGCAAGTTTCAACAAAATAAAGACGTCTCTAATGGATCGCCCATGAAGAAAAGGAAAGAACTGTTTAACTCCACTGTTCTGCCAGCAGTGATATACGGAACAGAAAGTTGTTCAACGACTAAAGAGGAGGAAGAAAAATTCGCTGTCACCCAGAGAGCAATGGAAAAGTGAAGGTGTAAGATATCGCTCCGTGATCATATCCCGAATGAGGAGATCAGAATGTGCACAGAGGCATAGGCACCGGCTCCATGGGTGCTTCATGGCTGGAGCACCCATGGGGAAAAATTGGTGGGTGCTCTGCACCCACCAGCAGCTAAGCTCCCCGCCTCAGCTCACCTCACCTCCGCCTCCTCCCCTGAGTGCGCCGCGTCCCTGCTTCTCCTCCCAGTGCTTGCCGCCAACATCCCCATTCTACCTCTTACACAAAATGCTGACCACCATCAGAAAAAAAGCTTTACTCTAGCAAGGGAGATAAAGCAGTAAATGAGAGCAATATAGAAACTTTTCAGTGATCATTGGGTATAAATGTTACGTGTTAGACATGGTGAATTGAGGGATTATCCAGTTTTGTGTGAAATGCTGAGCTATCTTTCTAAATGAATAATCCAGTTCTTTTGTATCTAGACAAATAACAGAAATTGCACTAGTGTGGAATGTTTAACACTTTCCATTCATTTTTTTTTAATCCCCAGGACAATATACCTCTGTCAGCATATTCAGATTATTTTCTCTCTCTCTCTCTCTCTCTCTCTCTCTCTCATCTTTCATTGAAACAGAGGTTCTCAGTAAGCTCGTCAGACCGCTTTTGACAAAGTGAAATTCACTGAAGCCAAAACATTTCGTGGAGACATAGTTTTATGGTTTCGACAAAGTTTTCATCAAGATAGACTTTTAGGACTCGTACTCTCTGGTCACATCTGACCAGAGAGAAAGGAATAAAAAACCTGAGCTTTTGGATCCAAAACCAGCAGTTTGGACGCAATTCTGTTTTTTGAAAAGGTTCCAAAGGTTCCATGCGGGATGAAAACAAAATGTTGAAACTTCAAAAGTTATGAATTGGAATTGTTGTCCTCTGGACAGCTCTCGTTCTCAATGTGGAGATCATGAACAGGTATCAAGGGGTCATGAGCACCCTGCCTCTCTCATGTTGCTAGGCGGGAGGGGAATGTCCCAGTAGAGGATAGGTTGGAAATGACTGCATTAGAATTCTGTTGAATTTTCAGCCAAGTCCTGTAGAAACGACATGTGAATGCCTAGCATACATGAAAAATACACTTTGTCCTTACTCAGGCATATTCCGATTGACTTCGCTTGGAGTTTACCTGATCATGACTGAATGTAAACCGAATAATAATCAGTGAAGAAATCAGTATTTGGCATCTTACTGTTGTTTTATGGTAAAATATTAATAATAGCTGCCTTAACAGACAACTAATTTTTCCAGTCCCTGAATTTTCAATTTAATTTTAAATTTCCAAAGCATTCCCTATCCTAAACCCTCTAATCGTTCTTAAGCTCTGGATTCATTCACATTAACTTATTATGGAGGCTGCTCAACGTACAGTTATTCAAATATGATCGTCTCTCTTCTGGGCTAATCCCGCTGTCTATCCTATGCATTGTTGCTAGGTTACGAGGAGCAATGAGTATCTACCTTTGGCAGTGTCAATAGGGTGCCTTCAGCACTTTCACAGAAGTGCGGGAAGCCGGTTTGCTGAGGTGGCAGCTTTGCTACACGAAATGTAGCAAGGAAGCGCTGGTTCCAGGTGGCCTAGTTGTGGGATGTCTAATTGGTTCATTCCCCATACTCAGAAACACCACCTGCCGAAGTTTCCTATGTCACATTTGCAATTAACTATCTCACTTTGGGCTGAACAGGCATTTCCAGGAAATACAATCCGTTTGAAGGTAGCTCCCGTTCTGGAAATTCACATTCAGCATGTTGCTGGGTGCAGTGGGAGCAGCTGAAAGCCTTTGTAAAGTGTGTGGCATCATCGTAGAGATGTCCTTCTTTTCACAGAACTAATTCGCTATGCCCCAAACGCCAGGCCGGATGAAACCAAGTGGTAGTTTTGCTGTTCATTTCATGGGGTACGGGGTTTGACTCTGTTCAAGGAACATTTTAACCAGCATGTTGCAAAATACTGAAACTAGGGCTGGGTGAATAACCGATTTTTATTTATTTGGTTCGGTGGTCAAAGTAAAAAAATTAACAAATAATTTTGGATTGAACTGAAACAATATTTTGGGCCTTTCTTCCCCCCTCCCCCCCCCCCCAACAAAACAAACAGCTGAAAAAATGTTTAGGATCAAACAAAACACGCTGTTTGACCCAAAACCTTTTTGGGGGGAGAGGTAGGAGGGTTGCTCATTTTTGTATGTGGGGGGAAGGGGTGATAAAAATTCTGGATTTTATTTCTTTTTTTTAGCTGAAACTTTTTGCCAAATTTGACCCAAATTCACAAAGACTTCTGGTCAGCCCAAATCTGCATTTTTTTTCAGTGAAAACACTATGTGCATGAAAAAAATCACTATAAATTCAGTTTTTTAGAATCACAGAAATGTAGGACTGGAAGGGACCTCAACAGGTTATCTAGTCCAGGCCCCTGCATTGAAGCAGAGCCAATTTTATCCTCACAGGTGTTTGCCCAACCTATTCTTAAAAACGTCCGATGATGGGGTTCCACAACCTCCCTTGGAAGCCTATTCCAGAGTTTAGGAAGATTTTTTCCACTAATATCTAACCTAAATCTCCCTTGCTGTAGATTAAGCCTCATGCTTTTTGTCCTGCCTTCAGTGGGTATAGAGAACAATTGACCACTATCCTCTTTATAACAGCCCTTAACATATTTGCAGACTGTTTTCAGATCTCCTGCCAAGTCTTCTTTTCTCAGGACTAAACATGCCCAGTTTTTTAAATCTTTCCTCATGGGTCAGGTTTTCTAAACCTATCATTTTTATCATGGTACTGGATTATTGGGAATTGGTGTACGGGCCATTTTGAATGAATAAATTTGGACGGACCAAGATGATACTCATGCAGACTTGGCTGGCTTCAGCCTAGTTTTGCTTGACATGAGTGTTGCCTCAGTGACCTTGTTATTAAGAAACCTTGCTTCCAGCTGATGCTGTAGAGGACAGAGGGGTTGTTTTGACCACAGGATGTGCCCAAATGTGAGGATATTACATCTGTAGAAGGGAGTTGGCATAATGGATAAACAGAATGTATTGCCCAGAGACTATTGGGAAAGTTCCAAAGAGTCCATATAGAGAGTAAAGGGTATAAGTGACCTAGTCAAGCATGCTTGATCAGTGGTAATAAATCAAGTAGAAAAAATAACAACATGAAAATTAGCATGGACAACAAAAGTCCTGCAAACCGGAGTTTACACATACGTATTGTATGAGTTGTGTAAGGCATAATATTCATAATACTTAATGCTGGTTGGAAGAGAACTAATGAATATGTCATTTGGATGTGTATATATGTGTTAAAATGTGTCAGAGTTTTGTAGAGGAAATCCATCATGGCCTGTCTATGCCCCAAGGAAAAGTAACTGGACATTGTCATTTTATTCGTTGCTTTAATAGTAATTGTAATCATAAGGCATGCTGGATTACCTTGGGCAAGTCACTTCGCCTCTGTGCATCAGTTTCCCCATCTGTACAAAGGGGATAATGATATTTACCTCCTTTGTAAGGAGTTTTAAGATCTACTAAATATATTACTGTTGTGTTTAGATTAGTATTCCAAGAACTTTCAAATACAAAAAACAATGTAGCTTAATTTCATGTCTTCTGTAGCTTTTTTTTTTTTATTCTAAACCATTTAGCTCCTAGTGATGATTGTTATCAGTTTGAGTCACGCACTGAGGCAGCTGGAGAGGCACATTATTCCTGATTTATTTTTTTAAGAGAAAAAAGATTTTATGGATTGTTTTTCTCACTCCCTTCTCCCCCCACCCCATACAAATTCAGTGCTGCTGCAATGTAAAGTTTCACTGCTCACCACAGGACGTGCTGTTAGTTTATTCCAAGCTAAGTGATAGAAACATATGGAGAAGTGATTTTTACAGAATATTTACATTTTCTAATAACTCCCATGCTGGATTTTATTGGAGAGACATCCAAAATTATCAAACCTCTGTGCTAATTGTCTTTTTTTACACGCTTTAGTTGGCTCATGTCACCTCAGGGATATTAATAACCTAACACCACATATGTAGGTAGAAATCTTTTGCAGTTTAAAAGCCTGAGCCAAAGCCCACTGAAATCAATAGAAGTCTTCAATGTGGCTTCCTCACACATCCCAGATATCTGCAATGCAGCTCTGAGGATAGAACTTAGCACATTCTTAGTAAAGATGAACTGCTTAGGGACGCTTCTTGGAACTACCTTGTATTTCTAACAATATGGTTCTCCTACTACGTGCTGTAAAAGTTGGGATGGCAGCTCGTGATCAAAGAGGAGTTCACATTATTTTTTCATTAAAATGTTGGAGGGTGAATAAAGCCTTACTTTATCCTGGATAATATGTAATCTCTTCAAGGTGTTCATGGCATTAGAGGTGCAGTGACTCACGCAAAGCCAGATGCTGGTATAAATCCAGAATAATTCTCCTGACTTCAAGTGGCACATTTACGTTAGTGTAAAACTGAAGGCTGAAGTAGGTCGGTGGAGAAGAGGCAGCAGCTATTGTGAACGTCGCAGAGGAGGAACAATTGACAGCTTAGGCTTCAAATGAACAATGCAGCATCTAAAAGGGGTGATGTGAACTGAAATCAAGTTTTGCACTTGGCAAGATTGTGAGACTTGGCGTGAGTGCGTCGGGGGGAGTGCTTTAAATACTAATGGTCTCAGACTCTTTGCTTCTCATATTAGTTTGTTGCCTTTCTGCTCTTGCGGTGTATTGAAAATTGTAAAATTCCAAACTATCACTTTAAATCTATGGCAGGCTAGAGGGCTCTATAGGAAAGCATTCAGTTTTGGGCATGCCAGCAGTTCAGTTTGCAGAGCGCCAACTTTGAGTAATGCGGGATAAGCTGTGCCTCTCTATTTTAAGAGCAGCCTGATTTCTCTCTATCTGGTTTGGGGTTCTTGTGTGTTACGGTTTTGAATTCTAAGAAATAAAGTAGTATTACATTGTGACCTTCCAGCAACAGCATTTTTTAAAATCTAACTTCGCTGTGTGTATGCCATGAACATAACACCAGCAGCTGGTGCACTTGCTCTGTCTGCATGCATTGGATGTGGAAATTGTTAGTGTTGACAACATGATGTTTGAAGGATATAGTTTACAGAGTAATGGAAAGAAACGGTGAGGAAAAAGTACTGCTCCCCGTGACAGTAAAATTAACAACATCTGGAAATTACGCTGCATCCGAATCCTGGACCTGTTTTGTATTCTTTACCCTGAAAACAAACATTGCCATAATTTGTCTTTATTGTTTCCAATTTGCTCTTGTAAAAAGGAGGACTTTGTCATGTTTTGGAGGGACTTTTCACTCCTGAAGCCAGGCAAATGCTCTAATCAGCCACGTCCGGCATATGAGAGTTAATCTGAATGCAGCAGCTTTTACATGTGCAGCAAAAGCCCTATGAATGTATCAACAGTTTATTTAATCTCTTTTCCATTGCACAGTAGTATCTGACATTATACAGTCCATTAAACAAGCAGAGCTGTGTACTGGCTTTCTGAAATCTGCAGTGAAACACACCAAGGCCCTCGGATTCCTTTATCTTCCATTCCCTTTGCCCTTTCATTTATTACTAGTGCTGTGCAAATATTACTAACCTGAGATAACTTTATCCCAGTCGCTGTAAATCAGATGCCGCTTTTAAAGAAAGTCCCTTCTTTTCTTTTATGAAAAGAAGTTTCATGGTTGGTAATTCTCCAGGGAAGAGAGTGTTTCTATTTCTCGCTTGCTTGCTTTCTGATTGACAGCAAATCATTGCACATAAAATAATTGTAACTATAAAGAAATCAACATCCTTGCCTTTAATGACTTGTCTGTGGACTTTATGGTAATAACTACATGGAAAAGTGTTAGAGAGACAGAGGAGATATACTAGTGTCTACAGAAGAAATCTACTAGAAGTCCAAGTAGTATCAATTTTTCTTTTAAGAACCTCTGTTTCAAAGGTAATTTGGTTGGAACCTGACCTATAAGATCTGAGCTCAGGAACTCATTTTGTTTTAAACCGAGGTTCCGAGTTTCAGAGGTGCAGAACACCCACAATTTCTGTTCATTTTGAGTTGCGAGTGCTCAGCCCTTCTGGATGTCAGGCCTGGAGTTTATTTTAAATTGGCTCAACAATGTTAAGTAGCATTGCCACTTCCATGCATTCAAAAATCACAGATCAGACCCTGGAAATCGTGGGATTGGCTTAAAAATCCAAGAGATTTTTTTTAGAAATAATAAATGTGGGGTTCTTTTTTATTTGCCTTCTGGTGTTTGATTCTTTAAGGTGCACTTGCATCACGTTTTCTGGCTTTTCTTCACCACCAGAAGAACTAGATTATTATTTTTTTGTAACGTGAAAGCATTTTCTCACTGAATCACATCGCTGCAGGAGCTGGGGCTTTAAGAAAAAGCCCAAATATCATGAGATTCTAGGGTGACTGTCTGTTTGGCGGCGCTGCACAGTGGGGCTGGCAGGATCCCTGCAAGCTGCCGTGCCGCACGACTCCCAGGAAGCAGCCTGCATGTCCCCTCTGGCTCCTAGGTTTAGGGGCAGCCAGGGGGCTCCAAGTGCTGCCCCCGCAGCTCCCATTGGCCACGAATCGCAGCTAATGGGAGGTGCGGGGGTGGCACCTGCGCATGGGGCAACGCGCAGAGCCTCCTGGTCGCACCTCCGCGTAGGAGCTGGAGGGCGGGACATACCGCTGCTTCCGGGAGCTGCTTGAGACAAGCGCCACCCAGGATCTGCGCTCCTGAGGGCCCCCTCCACGCCACAGCCTGGAGCATCCTCCTGCACTCTGAACCCCTCATCCGTGGCCCCACCCCAGAGCCTGCACCCCCAGCAGGAGTCCTTACCCCCTCCCGCACCCAACCACCTGAGCCAGCCCAGTGAAAATGAGCGAGTGAGTGAGGGGGGGTGGGGAGAGCGAATGATGGAGGGAGGGGGGATGGAGTGAGCAGGGGCAGGGCCTTGGAGAATGGGCGGGGTCTCGGAGGGGTGGGGCAAGGGTGTTCGTTTTTCTGCGAGTAGAAAGTTGGCAACCCTATGAGACTCCAAATAAAATCACAAGAGTTGGCAACACTGGTTAGGTTCAAACAAATTTTCACTTGGTGATTTCAGGTTCTTTTTTGTGGCCTTTCAAAATGCACTATATTTCCCATTTTAAAAAAATAGATATTTTGCTAATCACTAGTCTGTTCAGTGAACTAGTATCTTGGGGTATTGAAAGGGCTTTATTTTTCAAAGAGCGCATCACCCAACCACTTTCATTTAGGTACCTAAATAAGAAGCCAGATTTTCCAGAGAATTCAAGTCTCATTTAGGCACCTGAATTAAGTGTCCAGGTTGTCAAAAGTGCTCAGCATTCAGTCACTCCATTGAGGACATTGTAGAAACTGAACACTTTTGAATAGCTGAATCGCTGGCCAGCATTAGGATTCTAGTTTCCTCTCTGTACACATGAAAGCTCCCATTCATTTCAGTGTCAACAGGAGTTGTGAACATGGATGGAGGACAACAGATCTCTACAGTATAAACAGAAGCTCTGTAGCACTCCTGCATGTCATAGTTATGGCGGTCTTTAATCCATGTATTATTGATGTCAGACCTGTTTAGAGGTTGTCTTAATTCAAATTTGCATGTCATTGCTTTCAGTGGGAGTGGGATGATGCCCAATATGTTGCTTAATTGGTGGCTACAAAAACCTGAACAGTAAGGAGTGGAGTTTGCTTGCAAATATGTAGGCAAGCATCCCACTTACCTTGTATAATCTGCAACTGCCCATCGACAAGAACATACAGCAACTTCCTGTAGAAGATCTGTATTACCAGATCAGAGACTGTGATCGAGACAAGAGCCCTGCAAAATGCAAAAATATCAGTTGTGCCAATGCTTGGGGACTCAAAAATCATGAGTCAGATCCCCAAAATCATCAAATTCTTTTTTGAAAAAGTGGCTTTTTTATTTGTCTTCTTGTTCTGTACCTTTTGGGGTTCACATTTTCTAGCTTTTTTTGACAACCGTTAAGGCTAGAAACTTGCTTTTTAAAAAAAGCTGAGATTCTCACATAATCACATGATTCCATGAGCTGGAGCTTTAAGAACAACATCAGATATTGCCAGACTCAGGATAAAATCACAAGAGCTGGCAACACTGGTATACATTCAAATGATTCCTTCTATCAAACCACCCTCTAGCATGCAATGTGTTTACCATCAGCCTGCCAGAGTGTGGCATTTAGCAGCCCCGAGCAGGAGACAGTGCAGTCTGTGAGGATTCTGCCACCTTTCAGATTGTGAAGTCTGTTCACCCCAAACTGTTTGGTCCTGCTTGGTCCCTGAAGCCTTCTGAGAGATTTGATTACAATGTGCTCCCTGAAGCTCATGAACTACTGATGTCTGCGTGTGATGGGGTGTGTAAACTCTGCACTGGTAACAAAGAGGTTAAAGAGCTGCTGTGGGCAAGGCTGGCCCCATCCCTCAAGCCCTGTCAGTCGTGTAAGCATCTGGCACACAATAAGGGGTTAGGCTGCTTGCTCCCTTCCTATACCCACCCATGCGAGAGCCAGGGACAGTCTGGTTTCCAGTGGCATGCTGTGGTGTATTCTTGGTGCAGCGTTCACTGAGACAAAATGAAAAAGCCAAGAGCGGGGAAAGATTTTAGTTTTAAAATGAGGAAAGGGAAGGGATTAATTGTACTGTAATAAGCCTCAAGCCAAGATACCTCTTCTGAGTGCGAGGCGGATTTAGAAAGCATTTTGTCAATATGATTCACCTGCTTGTGATGCAGAATCAAGTTGCTGAGGGAAAAGCAATGGAGGAAAAAGGCTAAAATGTCTGGGGAATTAAAACATCATTTTCAAAGAGCTCCGTCTCAGTCAAGACTGGAGGACAGGGTGGACAGAATGTGCGCCTGTCTCCGAGTGTGTGTGTGTGTGTGGGGGGGGGGGGGAATCTGGCCGGGAGGGCCATACCATGCTACATGTGGCAGAGCTATGGGAAGAAGTTATCCTTTTCACAAGCATCTGCAGCAAGTTGAGAGGTGTCCAAAGCCACAGGAGTGTCCTTAGGGCCAGCCCGACCTACATTTGGAAAACGGACTGGCCTTTCAGCCTTGTTCGTTTTTGTTTGACCGATCCTCCCCTCTGCTTCCTAGAGAGAATAAAATATTCATGCTAAATAACGTGCTATGAGTGCCCATGAGCACAAGTAACGGTTGCCCGAGCTAGCTCTTAGTAATCAGGCTGTGTGAGGTTATACCAAAAAAAATGGTGACTTTGTGAAAAGTCACCAAGTGATAACCCCGGCGATTCCTGTTTATTCACAGGGTAGTTACACAGAATCACAGAAGTAAGAAATGGCAAAAACCTACCAAGTTATTCAGTCCATTTGTTTCTACTGGAAATTTACATTCTTTGAGAGAAAATTTCAAAATGAAATGAAAATTTTTGTTTCATTTTGAAAAAAAATCATTTGGGGATCTGGATTTTTTTTTTTTTCCCTTTCCGTCACTTTTTAAATATTTCCCCATTCTTCCCCAAGAAAAGGGAGAGGGAAATTAAAAACAAAAGTCAAATAAAGTAAGTCCAAGACTTTCTTTAGTGAAAAAGAAGTAAATAAAATGAGAGAATGAGATGTGAGGAACCCACTGTCTTTTACTTTTTTTTACCTTTTTCCACTGCAAAAATGTGTGCAAAGTTAATGTTTAAAAAAAAAAAAAACCTCTCACTTTTTTTACTACCTCTCTTCCCCTCCTTGGTTCCAATGGTAAAAAGGAGGAAAAAAATAAGTGTAAGAGAAGTGGGAGGAAAAACATGAAAAAAATTGAATTAGAAGTTAAATGAAAATTTCCATTTAGGATCATTTCAATATTTTAGTTGTGGTTGTGGCAAAAAGGAAGAAATCCTTGAAAATATGTCAAACAAAAAGAAACTGTTCTTTTCTTTGGAAATATTCTGTGCAAATTATTTTTTTAACCCAGCTCTACTGCCATTGCAGCATTTCCTCCTATGGTACATTTTCTAATACTTTGTCCAGTCTAGTTTTCAACGGGGCTTCCACCACTTCCCTTTGGAGAGCCTTCCACAATCTAAGTCCTCATCTAACGCACCAGCTGCACCGAAGTTTGTGTTCTATGTATCCACCCTGTAACCAGTCCATTCAGACTATGAGTTTGAAATGCAGCCAGCTACAGAGGTCAGTTCTTTAGCTCCAGGTGTAGAGATTCAAGCCTTTGGGCCTAGAGGTCCCAAGTTGAGTCCCAGTTGTGTTGGTCAAGATGGCAGCCATCACATAGACACACTTATTTCAGTTGTTTAGAGACTATTATTTTGATTTAGCTTAAGTATCGTTAAAAAAATTTGACAACCAAAATAAACCAAAGGTTAAACCAGGGGTCGGCAACCTGCGGCATGCGTGCCAAAGGCGGCACGCGAGCCGATTTTTGATGGCAGGCTGCTGCCTGCCGGGGTCCTAGCCCTCCCCCCCCCCCCCCCGCCCACCGATTTCTCCTGCCAGGGCAGGAGGCAGAAGCTTGGTCATGCTGGCAGCCAAGCTTCCCCCTCCCCCGTTTCTTCCCCCAGCGTGGTGCTTTCCTGCCCCTCCCACTCCCTGCCGCCGATCAGCTGATTGCCCTTGCGAGCAGGAATGGGAGCGGAGCCGCGCCGCAGCATGCTCGCTGCTCTGGGGAGGAAGCAGAGAAGAGGTGGGGACAGGGCCCTGGGGAAAGGGGTGGGGATGGGGCATATCTCCTCCAGCCCCATGCCGTGAGCACCCCCAGGAGCCGAGCACCGCAACCTTCTGCCCTGACCCCTGCACCCCCCCCACACACCCAGCCTTCTGCCCTGACCCCTGCACCCCCCCACACACACACCCAGCCTTCTGCCCTGACCCCTGCACCCCCCCACACACACCCAGCCTTCTGCCCTGACCCCTGCACCCCCTCACACACCTCCAGCCCCCGTTCTGACTCCTGCACCGCCCCTACACCCAGCCCCCCCACAACCTCTGCCCTGACTCTTCCACCCCCCCCCCAATCTAGGGTTACCATACGTCCGGCTTTTCCCGGACATGTCCGATTTTTTGGGCTCCAAATCCCTGTCTGGGGGGAAATCCCAAAAAGCCGGACATGTCCGGGAAAATCGGGACATGCGGGGCCGGCGGTGCTGGGCCGGGGGTTGGCGGTGCCGGGGGCGCCGGCGGGGCCGAGGGCTGGCGGTGCCAAGGGCCGGGGTCGCCGGCGGGGCTGAGCGCCGGGGGGGGCCGGGTGCCCGTCCGTGGTCCGGGGGGTGCTGAGCAGGCCGGGGGTGCTCGGCCGGGGGTCTGGGGTCCGGGCCAGGGACCAGCAGTGCTGGGCGGGCCGGGGGTGCTCGGCCGGGGGCCGGGCCCAGGGCCGGCACCCCAGGGCCCGAGCCGACCCAGGCTGGAGACGCCGGGGGGGCCAGACTGGGCCGCGCCTCCTCCCCCCAAACCCCCTTTACCTGCTTCAGGCTTCCCGCGAATCAAATGTTCACGGGAAGCAGGGGAGGGGGCGGAGTTGGGGAGGGGACTTTGGGGAAGGGGCGGAGTTGGGGCATGGGCGGGGCTGGGGGCGGGGCCAGGGCCCCGTGGAGTGTCCTCCTTTTGGAGGCTCAAAATATGGTAACCCTACCCAATCCCCACCCCCACCCTGAGCACCAAACGGGAGCTCCTGCACCCCTCCCCCCCACACATTCCCACCTGCACCCCTGGTCTGGGGTCCTGGCTGCCAGCCCCCTGCAGGCCCCGCTCAGCCCACTTCCAACCTAGGTGAAGAGAACCCTAGGCTGGAAGCGGGCTGAGCAGGCTGGCGGCGTAAGATCAGCATTTTAATTTAATTTTAAATGAAGCTTCTTAAACATTTTGAAAACCTTGTTTACTTTACATACAAAAATAGTTTAGTTATATAATATAGACTTATAGAGAGAGACCTTCTAAAAAACGTTAAAATGTATTACCGGCATGCGAAACCTTAAGTTAAAGTGAATAAGTGAAGACTCGGCACACCACTTCTGAAAGGTTGCCGACCCCTGGTTTAAACCAAACTAAATGTGTCTCCACACAGACGTGCTGCAGTTTAATTAATCAATTTAAAACCACACTTTTAGTTAAACCTCTGCAGTTTGCATGAAGATAAGGTTTTACTCTCAGGAAGCTTTTCCTGATATTCAGCCTAATTTTTCCTTTTCTGAATGTCTCTTAATACTGCAGAAATACAGTGGTGGAATAGGGCCCAGGATTTTTCTCCCCCCAGAAGCTTTATTATTATTATTATCCCAAGACAGCAGGTAATGTTACTGAGATGCTGGTTCAATAAACATGGATAAGAAAGGGAGTTCGTTCCATTGGCAGGGAGAGAAGCGACACTCTAATGACGCTTCACTCCAGTGGTTTTCAATGTATCAGACAGCCTCTTCTTGGCAGCTCATATCCTGTGGTCTCTTCAGCAATGTGTGCGAACAAAATGTCATTTGTGAAGGGGAATGTTAATAAATCCATTCTATAGCGTATATACTCTGTATTCAAAGAGTTTATGGAAAGGGTTATCATAGAGAAAATCTGTTTCTGAATTCCCCCAAACCTCCTGACCTGTTCCATCTTGAGTTTCTTTGTGTTCCAACACATCATACCTCCCAAAGCTTTAATAACATCCAGAAACAAATTCAAGCAGATGACCCACTACCAGTCTTCATCCAGACTCTAAGGACCAAACCTGTAGAATCTCACCAACTCCAGGCTTCTCTGCATGGGTCTGCAGTGTGGCCACCCCTTGCAATATTTCATGCTTTTCTTAAAGCCTCCGTTCCTATGGTAATGTGATTTTCACGAGGAGCTCAGATTTCATTTTAAAGTCAGTTTCTAGTCCTTATCGTTACATAGAAGAGCTTCAAAATGTGCACCGAGTGTATCTCAAGGGCTCAAAAACCAGATGACAAAAAGACACAACATTTATTATATTTTAAAATCTCAAGAGTTTTAAGCCAGCCTCATGATTTTTGGGGACCTGACTCATGATTTTGGAGCCATGGGAGTTGGCAATACTGGTTGTGATCTCTAGCCCAACTTGTTTTGCCTGATATTAAACGCACTCCAGGGTTTTGGGTTTCATCTCTTCTTAGGAGATGTTTTGTGATCAGGACCTAAAAAGGCGGGCAGAGGAAAAAATCCACCTAAAAAATGATAAAGTGGAAGATAGACTGGAGGGCAGGAGGAATGAAAATAAAAGACAAACAGTTGAGAAGGGGAAAGAGAAAAATGTGACTGGAAAAAGTAAATACTGTATATTGGAAAATAGGAAAGTAGGATAATAGGAGTTGCCAAACTGTACCAGACCATCTAGTCAAGAGTCCTGTCTCTGGGCACAGTACCAGACACTCCATAGCAAGGAATAAGAAACTCCACAGTGGAGAATTATGGAATTATCTGCTTATAGGGAAAGCTGCTTTCCCCCCGCAACAAATGATGTTTTTTCCTATGTCTCTTTTTTCATCCTCTAATATAACTGACTATTCTTATCAGTCTACTCTTTGTTTGAATCCCATTAAGCTCGTTGCCTCAGAGATACCTTGTGGCGATGAGTTCCACTGGTTAATTATGCATTGTGTAAAATAAATCCTTTTATCAGGTTTACATGTGTTGCCTTTCAGTTTAATTAAACATCCCTATGTTCTTCCATTAGGAGCTGTGAGTTATCTAAATAATTGTTCCATTTCATAAATGAATATGCTAAACAGGGGCTCTAAAACAGATACTTCACTGTCAACCATGTTGAAAATATACTGACCACCCACCTGGCAGGTTTAAGTTATCGCCTGTTTATAGGAATGCACTGTTTATTTTTCGAACTTGGCTTTTATTTTACATGTGGATTTTGGGGGTTTTTTGGAACAGGTTAACCATGTTTTTAATGTTTAAATGTTGCTAGCTGTGTGTGTTTGCAGGGAATGTGTGAACTGGCGCAAAGCCACGTTGAATAGAACATTTGTTGCTGCTGGTCTCTCTGCTTCCTTGTGGCACTGGTGGTGCTGGTGCTGAGGGCAGAAGAACTGATACCAAGTCCAGTGCACAGAGCAGTGCTAGAACAAACCCTCTATCCTGGGTTTCAAAGTGAACCTAGAGTGCTGTCAAAAAAGACTATGCAATTTTTTGGCTATTCAGTCCATGAACCATCTCTGATAACATGTATAGGTTGGTTCCTGCCTGATGCTGAGCGCTTTGAACTTGTATTTAAGTCAGTGGTAATTCAGGATGCTCGACACTCAGATCTTTGCAGCGTACTACTCAGGCCAGGTTTACACAGGAGTGTTTTATGGGTATAATTATATGGGCACATACTATACTGGCCAAGCACTCCTAGAGCAGATGCAGCTTATACCAGCAAAACTGTGCTTTTGCTGGCATTGCTTATCCCAGCTCCCTTAAGTGGAACAAGTTCTACCGATAAAAACACAGTGTTGCCAGTATACCTGTGTCTACACTAGGAACTTGTGCTGGTACAGCCCTGTGTGTTAGGGATCCTCTTCACATCTCTGACTAACATAGCTATGCTGGCTTGAATCTGTAGGGTAGATCTGGCCCAAGACTTTACTTGTGGTCTGAGACCTTGGCTGACTTTGCTGACTAACCTCAAGAAAACTACAAACTGCTGAAGTGGAGCTCATTGTTCCACTTGGGCAAGGATAGCACAGTCTGGTATGTTTAAGGGGCAAACCCTATTCTCCGTACTCTGGTGTTAGTCTCATAGACATCAGCTGAACTATGTGCATTAGGCAGGAGAGGAGGAATTGTCTCTAAGATCCTTTGGAAGTCCATCTGAGACAAAGCCACAGATCAAAGGCAATCATTTCTGTTGTCGCCTGGTTTTTAGATTGGGCCATTGGAGGATTTTTTTTAATTTAGGCTTCCATTGGAAAAAAAAATGTTGCCTTTTTCTGTCCCTGGTAAATCCTTGCTTGATGGCGTGCCATGGCATGGTATGGTATGGCAAAGCAAGGCAAGGGATAGCTCCGCGGTTTGAGCATTGGCCTGCTAAACCCAGAGTGCTGAGTTCAATCCTTGAGGGGGCCGTTTAGGGAACTGGGGTAAAAATTTGTCTGGGGATTGGTCCTGCTTTGAGCAGGGGGTTGGACTAGAGGACCTCCTGAGGTCCCTTCCAACCCTGATATTCTAAGGCACATGTTAGTGTAGCAGTGGGCACATTTTACTACTGCTTGAAGCCAGTGCCCCGTTAGAAATGGAGAATGAAATCCTGGCCCCATTGAAGTCAAGGGGACTTTTGCCACTGATTTGATTGGGGCCAAGAATTCACCCAGAGTGTTTTGAATGGTGCTGATGCAAATCCAAAGGAACTCCTCCTCCCCAGGTGTCTGCTCCTTCTGGCTCAGCATCCGCTCTGCTGTGTTGCCACGCAGCAATGGGAAAAAGAAAGATGCCATCTGAAGAAGCAGAGCCAACTCTCTCTGATTTGGATGATGAATCTGCAGATGGCTCGTTGTGGCTGTGGGGCTCATGTGCATTTTGCCTGGCAATTTATGTGACGTTTGTAGTGAACTGAAGCAGTTTGGTTACCAGGGCTGTACCAGCTGCTTCGGAGGCAGGGGTAAGGACGGCAGATGTGGAATAATCTGCCCCTCACATTAGGCCTCATCCTCATCTCTAATAGCTAGAGATTGGCCTAAACCCTGAATCATGAGGCTTAATATCCTTCCAAAATTTTTGTTAGCATTAGCTATGATAACTCTGGGTAGTCTTGTTATCTGTATGACTGCCCAGTCCACATGACCAGCAATCGGCAGTATTAGAACAAGCAGGAACTTAAAAAAAAAAAAAAAACCTGAATCGGACGATGCAGCCTATATTCCGGCCCCTTTGTAATGGAGATGTGCTTTTGTTTGCTTTGCATCTTTTTTTTTTTCTTTTCATCTCGTAGGTGATAATTGCTGCTCAGACTACATGCTTCATCCCTGAAATTAGAGATGGAAAAGACCTATTAGCTCATCCAACCAATTCCCTAGCCACTGCAGGATTCTTCACTGCAGAACGTTTTTCTAGTACTATCTGGTTTTAAAAGCTTGGGGTCTCTGCCACTCTCTTGGGAGACCATTCCAAGGCTAAATATATCTCGCTGGCGGGAAGGCTTCACTGATTTTTAGCCTCATTTTCCCTGTCTACATTTCATCCCATTACCCCTATTATTCCACCCCTCTTTGACATACTAAACAGAGCTTTCCTTACTTGGGGCCCGATTCCCCACTGCCTTGCATACACCATTGTCATCATATACACCTGAGCAAAGTGGGTGTAAAATGCTACTAAATCAAAATGGTATCCGTATATACCCAAGGGTAAGTGATGGCATAACATTCAAGTCAACGGAAAACCAGGCCTGTCACGTTTCCAGTCTCCAGATCCATGTAAACCATTGGCCTGTCCCCTTTAGTCATTGCTTAGGCAAGTTAGATATATTTAGCTCTTTTAATGTCTCCTTATGAATCCCTCCAGTCCCACTGATCATTGTATTGCTCATCGTGGCACTCCCTTATGCCAGTCGATATTGTTGTGGAGATAGCTCCAGAGGATCAGACTCCTACTAACTTATTTCATCATCTGGCTCGTTGTCAAAGTCCTTGTGGAATTCCTTTCTTACCATGCCAGGATATTTGGGGGGCGGGAGGGAGAACCACCTACGCTATCAGTATGTGTAGGTTAAGAAAAAAACGCAACCTGTGCACGTAGCTAGAATTGAGCCAGCTGAGATTTGTGAAAGCACTCAACTTTGGCCTAATTCTGCTCCCCGTGGGAGTTTTACCATCGACTTCAATGGCAGGAGCGTTAGGCCAGCACTCAGTGCTTTGGAAAACCCCACCCTTACTGCTTTTGTGATCGCTGCATTCTGGTTGAGGAGTTTTTGTACATCCAGTTGTAAGAGGAGTTGAGGTATCTCCACAGACATCCCCTTCTGGCAGAAGAGAACGGATATTTGACTTGTCGTTTCTCGTTCGTTTGTTTTTGATAGAGTTTGGAGGAGCCACCGGTGAATATATGTTACTGGTCCCCTCCCGTGCCTGATCTGTGGCTGTGGAGGAGTCAATCACAGCTCAAACTAGAGATCTTTAGCTCATGTTGCTGCTCACACTTTTAGTGCTGTTGGTCCCCAGTGTGTTATCCAAGATGGCGGCCATCACACATTTGCTCTTTTTTCCTCTGTTAGGAAGCAAACATGAGGGATAACATAAATGGTGGATTTTAAGCTTTGTAAGGCTCAGATTATGTGATTAACACCCAGGTGTGTGTAGGACACGGTGCAGAGCTGCACCCCCCTTCCCCCCCCGCAGAGGGAGCGCCAAGAGGGAATGCATATGTATGCTGCACAATCTCTTACAATCCTCCACTTTGAGAAACGGCCCGGCTTGGGTTATCCGTGGAGCTGTGACAGACAGCACTAAAAGCATGAGCCTCCCTCCCCTGAGTTAAAGTGTAAGGGTTGTTAGCTAGATACTGGAACAGACTGATTAACAGACTGCTGGAACAGACTGTGGACCAGCCACTAGAGGGGGACAGATGCTCACACTCTGCCAGTATGGGTTACACTTGCTCCCCCGGGCAACTCCATGGACCAGTGCAGGGAGTGAGGGGAAGCAGGGTCGTGTCTTGGCCTCCATCTCCTCTCTTTGGGGGTGGTTTGTAACACAGAGGCTGATAGGAGGGCGCAGGGCCTGCACTGCCCTGAGTGCAGGAGCTACATTTGTGTCCTGTCCTTGCATGGCATTGGGGAGGAGGAGGCAGATTGTATTGACCAAGCCAGACAGAAGTAGGTTAGTCCTAAACTCAAATAAATGCCTTTCTGTGCACACATCTGACGTGCCGTGTCTCTCTCAACTCCCTGCCTAGCTGCTTCTTCCTCCTTTGTGTAGCTTTAAAAAAGCAATGTTAGATGTCCAGGTCTAGATTGGTGATCCAATTGACTGCTTCAGGTAAAGCAGAGTGGATGGCAGAGATACCGTCAGGAGGATAGGATAGTTTGGGACATTGGTTAATGAGGTGTTCCGTAGTTTGAAGGCCGTGTCTGTAGTCACACATAGGATTGTGTCTCAGTCTCCATTAATGGGGGAGGTAAGCACATCTCCCATGTGATATGCGGCTGCAGTTCAAAGGGGATCATATTTTCCAGTGGAATGTAAAGCCACGAGTTTCTTTGTCTGGGTCCTTGAAGAGCTGTTTGTTTGGGATGTTGATGTCCATCCACCTTGCTTGCCACTGATCTTTGGGGGAAAACCCTGAGTCTTCAAGCTCTGTGCTGCAAGCCAAAAAAGTTTTTTCTGGATTTGACTCAGAATCTTGGTATGTTATTTAAATCTGCATCTTTTGGGTGGCCCTTGTTCTCTTGAACGTGAAGGGACTCCTGAAGGATTCTCCTGTCACAATGAATTTGGGGTGGGTGGATGCACAGCACAGGAAGTCAGGGTTGTGGCATTGATTTTACTGTGCCTAGAATTATCCATGTGGCATTGTTAATTTGAGTGATGCATGGGAGCTACTCATTGCCGATGTGAGTCTGAGACTATCAGGGCAGTGAGATTCTAACACACAAATTATGCTCCTAAGCCTGAATGTCAACTGTTGCAGTGGGGTCATGTCGTTGTTTATTTTTTTAAATAATAGTGGCGCTTGTACTCAATGGGTTGCTCAGTTTTGCTCTCTCTGTTCCAGACTGCCTGCTCAAATCAATAAGCGTTTTGTCCTCAGAGTCTCTTTCCCTCTGTTTATTATGTACCACAGAGGGAGGCCTGCCCAGTTTTGAATGTAAAGCCTTCAAGGTAGCATTCATATTCTGACTGACGGCCAATGTCTGTCCCAGCTGATTGGCCTCCCCGCTGTTTTCCCTGCGGTGGAGGAGAGAGTTCTAAAATTATTCCTAGATCCCAGAGAAAACTCTTGTCTTGATGTCCAAATGACCCACCATATCTTTATATCTTGACTCTGTAGAGTCTCACTCCTGAAAGCACTGGGCTGCCAGACCATGAAAGAAAAATTACAAAGAGATCTCCACATCTGTCTCGGGAGTTGTTCAGAATCACATCCCCTTGGGCCCCTTCAGATTGAGAGAGGCATGTGTGAAGATCTGCTCTGTACAGAGGGAAGTCAGGGAGCCCGTCACAGTTCCCTGACTCTCAAGTTTCCCTGACTCCAGTATAAATCAGAGCAGCCTATGGACGTGATTCTAACTTATGACAGCCAGTTGAGAATTGGTGGCATGCAAGAGTACTTTGCCTCACCCCATTGCACCTCTTCGTACTCCGTATACCGGGGTGAGGGGAGCAGATGGTGTAGGAGCCAGCTTTATGCTACATTAGGGAATTCTCTGCTGGCCAGTTAGGGCTAGAATGTGGGCACTTCACAGAACCTGAGCGGCACAAAGTGTCTGAAACAGGGAAAGAGAATGTGGCTCAGTGTAACTCTATAAACAATTGCTCTCAGACGTATACTGAACTGTGCAGAGCTGACTACCGGTGGGGCATATGCTGAGGAAGAAAGTGTATGCACAAACGGAAGTATAGATCCCATACAGAAATCCATGCTGTGGAAATGGCCTGGGCTGGATGTACTATGAACGCTTGTGCTTGTGTTCACCGGATGTCCTGTGAACATGAGCTGCATCTCATTGGAACAGTCCAACTAGAACAGAAGGAAAACTCAACAAAATCCAATAATTCTGCCTTGCTTGGAAATTTGTACTTAGGTGGGAGTACCATATGCAGAGGCACCTTAAAGCGACTCTTGGTGGGGCAACCTTGTTTCTTCTCATTCTTTGTTTAATACATTTAAAAAATGTGCCTGTAATTCTCAGGCTTCCAGTTGCCCTCTGCAAACTTACAAAAAATAGTGGAATTGTACAAGTGTAACTGAGGGCAAAATTTGTAGAATCTGTGCAATGATCATGTTCCAGAAGACAGACCGAATGCGCTTGACATTCAAGTTCCAGCGTGAATCTGCAGGCATGCCAATTAGAAAAACCATCACTTTACTTGCAAACTGAACAAATTTGATCTGGAAGCCAGCGAGACCTGAATGTCCCAATATAAATGACTATGCATGGGTGCAGTCTGTTGCAGGACCGGTCCCTAAAATTACTCTAAACTACTGTAATTTCATTAGACCAATTTTGCCATTTATTCCTGGAATTCAGAGTCCCCTTCTCCTACAAATTATGCCCTAACCGCTGACCGCACCTGCCATTCCTTTGTTGCAAGTAGCTTCAAAAATAAATGGAGCTTTAAACTGATTGGATATAAAGAAATGAGTACTTGCATTTCCCATTGGTTTCAGAAGAACCTGCAAGGCCCATTAATCAGTCTAAATTAAGATGAAGCATCTTCAGGTGATTGGATAGAGGCCAAAAATAGTCCCCCTTTTCCACCCAAGAACAGGCACGACTATTTCAATTAGATTAATTTCTAAAATCGGAAGGGATGAAAGGAGAGCTGGAATAATTGGCTTTTTAGTTAATTGCAAGTTAGAAGCAGAATCAGCTCCATTAATTGTGTACGATAAATTTGGTGGTGGTATTTACAAAGAGTGCACAATATTTTAAAGTATTTCTTAATGAATCCTGTAATCTGCCTCCCTCTCCTCCACCATGCACTGATAGTTCAATCACAAAAGAAGACAGCAGCTGTATCAGTTAGATGGTAAGGCAGCTTCATCCCTGTGATTTTACTGATTTTTTTTCATGCTGCGTTTTAAGAATTGTCACTCCAGGCAACATTGAGTTAGTGACATGCTAAACAATTTGGCAGGGATGTAAGCACCTCACAACGTGAACCTGCCCATCCATGATGACACTTAAACACCAGAGCTGAGTGAATACAACAAAACAGCCCTTGGGAACGATCCTTTGACTTCCACGTGATTCTTCACTTCCGCCATGTTTGTACCACTTTTTATTTGCTATGGCTGTTCTTCGGGGGTGAAAGTCACCCCAGGTGATGACGTGCACATAACAGGTGCATGTAATCTAATCTAATGTGATTTATACGGCTGACCATCCCTGTAGTACCTGGACACCTGCCACACCTGAACACCTTAGGGGCAGGGATAGCTCAGTGGTTTGAGCTTTGGCCTGCTAAACCCAGGGTTGTGAGTTCAGTCCTTAAAGGGGCTATTTAGGGACCTGGGTAAAAATCTGTCTGGGGCTTGGCCCTGCTTTGAGCAGGGGGTTGACTAGATGACCTCCTGAGATCCCTTCCAACCCTGATATTCTATGTAAAATCCATGGCAATAGTGAAGTCCTTGAGTGGACTACATGGAGTCTCTGGCACTTCTCCCCTTTTGGGGTCAAAACTCTGCTTGGGGGAGTGTTTATAATTTGGGGTCTTGGTTGGTGTTTAGAGTGTCTCTCGCGATGGCCCTTTACATAGTGGTGAATTTCACCTTGAAAGTGTGAAGAATAGTATTCACTCTTCAAAATGATCAGGGGGTTGGGGCACATGACTTACGAGGAGAGGCTGCGGGAACTGGGGTTATTTAGTCTGCAGAAGAGAAGAGTGAGGGGGGATTTGATAGCAGCCTTCAACTACCTGAACGGGGAGTTCCAAAGGGGATGGAGCTCGGCTGTTCTCAGTGGTGGCAGATGACAGAACAAGGAGCAATGGTCTCAAGTTGCAGTGGGGGAGGTCTAGGTTGGATATTAGGAAACACTATTTCACTAGGAGGGTGGTGAAGCACTGGAATGGGTTATCTAGGGAGGTGGTGGAATCTCCTAGGGAGGTTTTTAAGACCTGGCTTGACAAAGCCCTGGCTGGGATGATTTAGTTGGAATTAGGTCCTGCTTTGAGCAGGGGGTTGGACTAGATCTCCTGAGGTCTCTTCCAACCCTAGTCTATGATTCTATGAACTCTACTTGCTATTTTTGAACAGCACTACATGGGAATTTTATGATTGCTAATTTAATACCTACAAATTCTAGTTTTCCTTTAGTCCAGCATTTCTCAAACTGGACCCGCGGACCCCTGGGGGTTCCCAAGGATACTCCAGAGGGTTCACGGGCCCCACTGAGAAGCTTCTCCCCCTCCTTTCCTTCCCTCCCTCAACTCCTCCCCCTCCCTCCCAGCACACCGGGGAACAGGCTTCCTACCTACCCTGGCGCTGCACCACTCCCGGAATCAGCCAGCACGTTCCTGCAGCCCCTGGGGAGGGAGGGGCAGGGGGTCTCCAGACTCTGCCTCTGCCCCAAGCGCCAACTCCACAGCTCCCATTGGCCAGGAACTGTGGCCAATGGGAGCTGCGGGGGTGGTGTCTGCGGGCAGGGGCAGCACGCGGAGACGCGCTGCGCCCCTCTCCCCCCCCGCCTAGGAGCTGCTGCCAGAGGGATTTGCCAGTTGATTTCGGGAGCCACCCAAGGTAAGCGCTACCCGGTCAGAGCCCTCACCCATTCCTGCACCCCAATCTCCTGCCCCAGCCCAGAGCCCACATCCCACACCCAAACTCCCTCCCAGAGCACGCACCATGCACCCCCTCCTGTACCCCAACCCCCTGCCCCAGCCTGGTGAAAGTGAGTGAGGGTGGGGGAGAGCAAGGGAGGGAGGGGGGATGGAGTGAGCGGGGGCGGGGCCTCGGAGAAGGGAAGGGGCAGGATGGGGCCTTGGGGAAGGGGCAGGGCAAGGCTGAGCGGGGGGGTTGGGGGGGGTCCCTGAAAAATTTTACGTCAAAAGTGGGGTCCTTGGGTTGCTAAAGTTTGAGAACCGCTGCTTTAGTTTAATACAGGCATAGAGCCTGATCCTGCCTCTGGATCCAGCACACAGGCATTGATGTCAATAGAGCACTACGTAGGCATAGGAGTCCACGTGCACAGACCCAGTGGCAGCCTAAGGGCTTCTCTCCACATAGAAAGTGCATTGATTTAACAAAATCAGTTTGGGAGCTAGTTAAATCAATGCAATCTCTTGGTATGAATATTATGCATCTCGTTTAAGATCAGTTTAGCTTAATTTGACTTGTTAGACTTTGGCAAATGCTGCAGAAGGTCACTAGAGGCTTAAATTATTTTATCTTGGTCAAAGATCTGTATCATATTAAAATCTAGGCACTTTATAAAGAAGGGATTCAGCGATACTAAGGTGGGATTTTCTACAGAATTAAGTCATAGTAATTAACCTTTTGTCCTGGCTGGAGAATAAAGAGAATTCTAGCCACTTGCTTAAGAGTTAACACACGCAGGAAGCACCAGAAGAGAATCATACATTCTAGAATCCGAGTAATATGATTGGTGATTGCAATTGGCATTCTAGAGAGAAGACAGAAGGAGAGAGCTAGAGTTCAGCATCTGGCTGGTCTAGATTCGATAACCACAAAGCCCAGTCTACATTTAAACCCTACTTACCCAAAGAAATTGACCTATCAATGAAAATACATCTCAGCCATGAATCTCCTGGAACCAGTACTCAAACAATTTAACTGCTAATGTAAGCAGGACAAACCCATTTTCAGCACCACCACGGACAATAATCTTGTGCCATGCATCCACCAAGCCAATGGAACACTGTGATAGTGGTGAAAATGGTCCTTCCTTCACTAACCAATGTATTATTTCTGGGCTCTGATTAGAAGAGCAAAACAAATGATGAATAGGGAACAGCTAACAGCAAATAATGAGGAGTGAATACTATTGTTGCCCTCCGCTGGACTCGCTCCAGTTTGTCCACATCCTTTCTGCAGTGGGGGGCCCAAAACTGGACGCAGTACTCCAGATGTGGCCTCACCAGTGTTGAATAGGGGGGAATAATCGCTTCCCTCGATCTGCTGGCAGTGATCCTACTAATGCAGCCCAATATGCCGTTAGCCTTCTTGGCAACAAGGGCACACTGCTGACTCATATCCAGCTTCTCGTCCACTGTAATCCCCAGGTCCTTTTCTGCAGAACTGCCACTTAGCCAGTCGCTCCCCAGTGATGGTCATGCCCAGTCACAGCATAGTCTAGTGGATAGAGCATAGGACAGGGCGTCAGGAGCCCTGAGTTCTAGCTGTTCTGTTGCCACTGAGCTTTGTGTGACCTTGGGCAAGTCACGTCACCTCCCTGTGTCTCTGTTTTCCCATCTTACCTTTTGTTTTTTGTGTTCATTTAGATTGGAAGCTTGTTGGGGTAGGAACCGCCTCTTACTATGTATATGTAACGCCCCTAGAACAATCGGGCCCTGATCCTGACTTAGGAATTTAGGCACTACTGTAATACAAATAATAATTATTAATAATGCAAATTTATTAAAATGGTGTGACTGCTCATTCAGAGCCACTCTGCCGCACATAAACTTCAATTTTTGTGACCTGTCAGTGAAATGGGGATTCAACATGTGCAGGTTAGGAATTGGGTCTGTTTCATTATCCAAAACGATTCTTGTTGGAATGAAAGAGGAGTTGCAAAAGGTGTGGATTGTAAACAAAGTCATGTCTGAGAGAAAACCGGCTAGCACAAAAAATGGTTATCATTTAAAGCAGACTACCAACCAAACTTTGCAGGAGTTGAATACAAAATTAGACCAATTTACAAATAAGCACACAGGAAGGAAAAAAACCCAGAACAGCACTGATTTGCACCATTGTTGCCAATCCCAGTAAAAAATCTGGGGCTGAATGAGCACAGACTTAGGTCCCTACAGTGAAGTCAGTGGGACTCTTCAGAGAAACAAGGTTCCACCTGCATGGACCAGTTGCAGGACAGGGGCCCTACCAGCCATCTCAGCCTGATAGGTGAGCACTACATTTCAGGGTTGGTAGTCACCAAGTAGATGCTATGCTCAGATATTTCAGTGATGAGCATAGCATAAGAACCTAGGTCAATAGCACTGGTTTTGTGGATAGAGGATTTCACTCTTCAGGGCGGTTGATCCAGCACCTTTAACAAGCAACACAAGATTTTCCTAACAGAAATATCCATTTTATAAGACTGCAAGGAAAGCCAAAATATTCAATCGGGGCAACACAGGCTTTAATTGAAAAAAACAAATATGGATAATCAAAGCCTCCTAAAGCATGAACTGGTGATTTGTTGATTTAAGCCACAGCAGCCATCAGCGCTTATTTTATCCGCTACTCCAGAAATATACCGGATCAGCTCTTGTAGTATTTCCTTACAGCCATGTCTCTCGTGCTATGTCATGTGCTAAAGTAAAAGGCTTGAAAAACACTTGACTGTGCCTTTTAAAAATCCTTCTGCTGGACATAACCTACAGTGTTCCATTTATTAGAATTTTCTCTTCTTTCCTCCTTGACTTCCTCTCCCCCTCCCCCACCCCACCATGACAGATCCCTGTGGTAATAAAACCTTTTCGGCCTGAGGTGTTTGCCTTCGTGGTTCTCTTTTCTCTGACTGCCTTTTAGTTAATGTTCAGTTTGCTCATATATATATTCCATGGCTCTGCCTGTTTTCCCAGGAGATGCTAGACAATAACCTCCCACACTGCAGTTGAAGGGCTTTCTGAAAATGTATGTGAGGGGAATTAGGCAAGATGAGAACTAACTAATGCTAATTAATTCACAGCTTTTGTGTTATTCAACTACACTACCTTGTTTAAAGAGTAGAAGCACCTCACATAATGCCAGTGCTAGGGTAATATTAATATTCCCTTCCTGTAGGTCTGACCAAGTCACCTCACACTGCAGTGTTCACGCTCTCGCATTAAAAGGTCAGAGCTAGTGGTATCTTAACAAGTTTTTCCTAGTTAACAATCAGGACAAAATGACGATAAAAATGGAGATGGTGACACTAGATGCTAATGAAAGATATCCGCTATCGTTTGTACAGAGAAGCTTTCCTTGAGAGGTGGTGAGATGCATAGATATAGGCCCAAATTCTCTCCATGCCAATATCTAGTTCTGGCTCCCTGATTCCCTGGGCTGATCTGTGCCATCTCTGATCACAGCGTAGGCGGGAGCAGCCTAGACTAGCTGGCAATGGCCTCCAAGGAATCATATGCCATCTGGGGACAGATCGAGTGCGGCATATTTCAGCCATAACCCACCCTACCACTGTCCTGCCCCCTTTGTCAGAGCCAAATGTGGAGGAGAGGCGAAAAGGCTGGCTATGTCAGCTCTGTGTCAGCTGAGAGGTCCCCCATAGGGAGAGAATTCTCAGATTGGCTGCTTTCTTGTCTCTTTGAGTTTCCAGAACAACATCAAATGGCCAGAATGCAGGAGAGAATCTGGCCCATAAAATACATTTCTTTTCCATAGGCAAATTATTGTCGTAACAAACTCACTGATGGTGAACAGTAAGTTTGCAAGAACCGTCATAAACATGACATATTTCTGATATCATTGCAAGGGCTGTGGCATTCAATTAGGCAGAGCAATGGTGCTACAAAGGACCTTCAGCTTCCTTGCTATAATCTAGTCAGTTTCTTAACACTCATGATCTAAATTCTTCTGAACCTAATTAAATGTCTCACAGCACTCTACTTCCATTTAAAACACCCACCTCCTTACTGTTTTCCATAGTATACCTATGGAATCGAAGGCAAGGCGTTAAGTCATAGGGTACTGGATTGACAAAATCAGGTTATTATTATGCTCTGGCTGCACTGGCCAGGGAAACAGTATTAATGCCATCCTTAAACATGGTCATTGCTAGAAAGGTGATGGCAGGATTTCAGTAGTAATGATGCACACAATGCTTGTAATTCAGTAAGAATTCTTCCTTAACCTATCATCCCATCAAACAATCCCCAAAGCCATTTAGAACAGAAATAACTCCTGCACGCCTGCCCAGTTAGGAGCAGAGCTAGGTGAAATATGGATTTTTTTTTGTTTGTTTGCTGGCAATTCCAAAAAATAAAACGAGAAAATAGAAGTGTTGCAGCTCAAACTGAAAATGAAATTTTCTGACAAATTGAAAAATAAAATTGTTTTGGGTCAAACAACACGTTTCATTTTGATTTGGGGCATTATTGTACTTTTAAAAAAAAAAAACTAAAATTAAAAGAAATTGCAAAATAAAGTTACATTTAATAGAAAATTGAAACGTTTTAACCTGAGAAATTGAAACGTTTTGATGGGTTTTTGTTGTTGTTGTTGTTGTTGTTTTTTTACTGAATCGGTTTGGTGAAATTGCTGTGAATGTGTGAACTTTTTCAGCATTATCGAATCTGCATTGTTTGCTGGAAAAAGTTTTAGTCAAAAAATTTCATCCCGCTTTAGTTAGGAGTTCATAGGAGCAATGATTATATCAACTCCCCATCCCAGTGCCTTACCATCCCTCTCTCAAAGTAGACAGACCATGTGGAGCAAGTCTCTGTGCAAGTGAAGTGGCATCATCCTATGAAAATTTGCCAGGAGTTGATGCTACTTAAACCAGCCCTTACCCCCATACGTGCCTTGCCAAAATCCACAGTGCCCCAGTAACTGGGAATTGAAATGGAAGAGCTTCTTTGGGTTCAGAGTGCTGAGGGTGGGATTGTGTCCCGTGATACCCTGGCTATTTCTTAATGTGGTTAGAGTTTCCATTCCTCTCATTTCCTTTGCATTGTCCTGTGTGAGTGTGTGTGGTAGGGGACTGGGCAGCTCTCTGGCGACTGTGGGTTTTTTTCTTTGGTTTATACCACTGCCTAATGCTGATCTCTAAAGCCATTTTAAATCTCTCTTGGCACACCCCCAGTTAAGTCTCCCATTAGAGTTCTTTTCTCCATACATTGTGTATAGTGAAGAGATCAAACGTCTCAATGCAGATTGTTACCAGGTTATGTTCAATTAAAATTACAATAGTCAGTTACCGGATTTGCCCGTTACTTTGGGGTATGCTCATTTTTTCAGGTGACTCTTCTGAGAGGGTGGGGTCGGGGTGTTCTGTAATTCTGTCAATGTACTGCTTGTGTCACTTGTGTTTTTATATGGAGCTCTACTTCTCCCTGCTGCAAGTCCCCTCCCAATGGAGCTATCCTGCAGGACCTAGGTTCCCTAGGGCTAGGTTCCTCCAGCCCCAGAACCGGATGCGCGCGCACGCACACACACATATATTAACAGAGCAAGTCCGAGCAGACTGGATTAATCAGCACTGTCAAGCTGACCCCTTATATATCTTTGGACTCACTGGGCTAGAGGAAGCAGCACTTTCAAGCTGCCTCTCCTTATATGCCCCTGGGCTCCATGAACTGTGTCAAGCAGCATTTTCAAACTGTTACTCTTATGCATCCCAGATTCAGCACGTCCCTATCCCCACTCTCACATCACAGTGGTACTGGCAGTAACCTACTCGATGAGCAAACCCCACAGTATTTTGGGCGCTGCAGGGATCTTTAGCTTAGGTAAAAGAAGCGTTGCTGTAGAGTGAATGGGGGAAGCTAAAAACACAGAAGAGTTAAGTTCAGCAAGAGAGAGAGAAGCAACCAAGTTAGCCATAAAAGTTATTTATTGAATAATAGTGATAACTACACAAGGAAGGCTAAACCAACATAACATACGTTATTAAAGATTAATACCTAAGGTAGAAAGGAAAACAGAGAGAGAGAAAGAGGGCGGCGATCTCACCGCTCCATGAGGCTTGAACTGGTTGGGGTTCCCAGGTGATGGTGGTAGCTGAGGGTCCTGAGGGCAGGAGACAGGCAGAGTCTCAGCACGATCAGTCAGGAGAAGATGGAGTCCCAGTGGAACTGATGCATAGTTTGGATCTAAGCATCAGAACCCTGACTAGAGGGTGAGTAGGGATTTTTGTAGAGAAAATACAATTGTTCAAGGGAGAACACTAGATTTGTTTATAGGTGAGCTGATGACTCAAGGGTTTTCTTTAGACTAGACAATAGGCGCTGATCACTCTTGGCTATAGGTGGTGGTTTCTTCCAGGGAGCTCACAATGCAACTAGTCTGCTTCGGTATTTTGGATATCAATCAAGGATTCATTACTAGAATTGGTCTGATAACTGCTGAGCTGGGTGTGTGCGGGCATAAGTTCATTAACATCTGGAGCAGAGCTTCCCATGATGCAGTGCTTCCCTGCTTTTTCTGATCCCAGAGTTCAGTGCGGTTCTCTGTTCTCCATTCTGTATGCAAATTGAGATGTCTCCCTGTCCCATCTTTCATGCAGATTGGGCTAGGGGAGTTGTCTCTGTTCTTCATTTTGTATGCTAATGGAGATGTCTTAATCTTGTCACCCTTGTCAGGAGGGGTCTAGGTATGTCTCCCAACGCCCTTCACTGCTCTCTGCAAGTTTTTTCCTCTGGTGGGTTCTGGTTTAAGCAGAGGCTTGGGGTGGGGGTGGTGGGGTCTTTCATGAGTCAGGCTGGATACTGCACCCTTGTTCCCCAAGAACACAGAGCTTGTGTTCTTATCAAGTCAGCATTTCAAAGTAATGCTTAGCAGGAAGGGGTTTTGTGGTTTAAATTACTAATTAACCTTGGGCCAAAAGTACTTTCCAGAAAGGGCCCAATCCTTCACTGCCGATTGTGTGGTGCTTACTCCCACCGAAGTCAATAGTTTTGCCTGAGTAAGCTGTGCTGGCATGTTAAATTGGACATATTTGCCCAGATAAATCTCTTGCTCATCCACAGAGTGGCTTTCAGGTCACTGTAAACCCATCTTATTTTAAAATACAATTTCACCATTTATTTAGCATAAAACATAATTTAAACCATTTATGACTCAGGCAGTACAATCACTTCTGCGCTGGATTGTGATCTTGCAATCTGCTCTGAGTTAAGGAGCAGTGCATGGTTGCACTGGTCCAGAAGCAGAGAAAGGGTCAAATTGTGATTGAGATTTTGATCCTGCTTCCTCCTCGCTCAATGGGAGATGTAATCTGCACCCTAAACCCTAAACCTGGTGACCTCTGTCTGAGTCACACTCTCACCTCCCAGGCTGCTCCAGGGACTATGCAGCAAGACACTGGGCAGGTTGTAAAACTACAATCTAGCGCTTAATATTCTGCTCCTCCTTTTCTCTGCTTGCTACATGAGCTTGCCATGATATTCTCCAGGCTGTATTAAATGAAGAACTTTCAGTCGAATGTCACTTACTCTACATATTTGTCTCTCTCTTTCAGCCTGGTAAAGTTTTGGACAGTGCTTTCCCAAGAGGTGTGATGAGAAATGGCTTTAGGAAACACCCAGCGAAGTTATTCCATCATCCCATGTTTCATCTTTGTCGAGGTGAGTGCACTGCACAGATGCTGCAGGAGTTTGTGTCATGCTGTGATGAAGCTGGGACAAAAACAGCTGAACCCTGTAAGAATGAAGAGTAGCAAGTCAGCAGTTGTGAAATGTATCCTGTTTTGATAAAGAAATGACACGGATTGTATATCATACGTGAACACAGCTTTCTTATTTATCAAGGCATCAGGGCCAGATTGGTCTCGCATTACAATCCCACAATGGGATATAAGCGGATCCCCCATCCCTCCCTTACTGCCCTAGATAGGTTTGTCAGACTTCAGATGCAGGTGCAGAAGAATGAGCAGGTGCTGCATTCTAAGTGAGTCCATCCCTGGAGCGGGTGAGTAGGGACTAGAGGGAGCGTTGGTTCTCCCTGCCCAACTCACTGGTTAGCATAGCTGATCTAGGAGGAGGTGTTATCATTTATTGCTGTAAGTGGCCATTGCCCTCTGGAGCAAGAAGAAAGTGAGGGAAGAATTGTTATTTATAGGGGTGTCTCTGAGGCATACAGTCCCTAGAGCTACCCCAGGTTGATGCAACATAGGCACCAGCCCTTGCTCAGGGTAGTGAATTAATTCTCAGCCTAGCCCAGTAGTTCAACTCTTACTGCAATCAGAGAGCATTCATTCAGGCGAATGGTCCAGTGGGAATCTAGTGAGGTGCTTCTACGGTTTAAACATGGTGGTGGAGTCAGGTGATACAACAGTTGTGAGTTAACTAATGTTGAAGTCATGTGAGTGAATGCTCACTTAATTTAAGTAAGGGATCGGACAACCAGGGCCTTTGTTTGTTGGGTATGGAGTTGGTTTTCTTTTATGAGCCTGGCAGGTTCTTTATTAGTCGTTTATTCACTCTAGTGAATTTGTTTCCTGTTATGATCAAAATAAATGAATACAAAAACCTCTTGCTCCCTCCTCCTACTAGGAGGTAGGTCACATCTCAACCTGCGGATCTGGATTTGGGTTATTTTTCAAGGAAACTTTGGTCAAAAGTTTGTCTGGTGAGAGCTATACAGTTAAAGAGTCAGAGGCATCCCCTATTGCTGTGTAATTCATACCCCCACACCTGTTGTACCTTAATCCTAAATTGTCTTGGTCTTAAGCCCTGGTCTACACTACAAGTTTAGGTCGACTTTAGCAGGGTTAAATCGAATTAAGCCTGGACACGTCCACACGACGAAGCCCTTTCTTTCGACTTAAAGGGCCCTTTAAACTGATTTCTTTACTCCACCTCCGACGAGGGGATTAGCGCTAAAATCTGCCTTTGCGGGTCGGATTTGGGGTAGTGTGGATGGAATTCGACGTTATTGGCCTCCGCGAGCTATCCCACAGTGCTTCATTGTGACCACTCTGGACAGCACTTTCAACTCAGATGCACTGACCAGGTAGACAGGAAAAGCCCCGTGAACTTTTGAATTTCATTTCCTGTTTGCCCAGCGTGGAGAGCACAGGTGACCACGGAGGGAGGGAGAAGCAAATGAATACAGAACAAATCTGGTCCATCTATTTTTTACATCTTAAGCTGGCAGCAGACGGTGCAGCATGACTGATAGCCATCGGCATCTTCTGGGTGCTTGGCAGAAGATACTGTACTACGACTGCTAGCCATCATCGTCAAGACGGTTCAATAGGACTGCCAGCAGGACTGAGTCTCCAGGAGACAAAGCATGTCTGCCCAGGTGCCTATGATTGAACTGGAGTACGACAATGACGGATACCAGTCGTAATACATCATCTACTGCCAAAAGGCAAGGGGCTGCTGTTGTATGCAATGCAGCCCCACGTCTGCCAGCACCCACATAGCCGATGACGGCTACCAGTCATACTGCACCATCTACTGCCAAAAGGCAATTAGCTGCTGCTGTGTAGCAATGCAGTCCCACGTCTGCCGGCACCTAGAGGACATATGGTGACGGTGAGCTGAGCTGAGTTGAGTGGTCTCCATGCTTGCCGTGGTATGTTGTCTGCACAGGTAACCCAGGTAAAAAGGCGCGAATCGATTGTCTGCCGTTGCTCTGACGGAGGGGGAGGGGCCTGATGGCATGTACCCAGAACCCCCCGCAACACTGTTTTGAATCATCAGACATTGGGATCTCAACCCAGAATTCCAATGGGCGGTGGAGACTGCGGGAACTGTGGGATAGCTACCCACAGTGCAACGCTCCGGAAGTCGACGCTAGCCTCGGTACTGTGGACGCGGTCCTCCGGCTTCATGCACTTAGAGCATTTTATGTGGGGACACACACAATCGACTGTATAAAACCGATTTCTATAAAACCGGCTTCTATAAATTGGACCTAATTTCGTAGTGTAGACATACCCTTGGTCTTTGTGTTCTGTGGGACTGATCCAGCTCCCACTGAAGTCAATGAAGGGACCTTCCATTGCATGGAACCAGGGCCTTTGTTTGCTGGGTATGGAGTTTGTCTGAGGCCCCATGCAAGCAAGGAGGCTTGCTCTCCATAGTGCAAGGATAGTAACCTCTACAAAGGGAGATAGGATAGCTAGAGCATGTGATTGTAATAGGTACCTCTCTTGGCCTCACACATCCAGCACTGTGCCTTCTGCTGCTAAGGGAGAGCTTCTCTGCACCCACTCCCTACCTTCTGTTTCCCAGAGGTTGCCCTGAGAGTGCAATCAATTGCTCTATGGGCCTGATCCAAAGCCCATTGAAGTCAAGGAGTGTCTTCCTATTGCCTTGAATGAGCTTTGGTTAGCCGCTCTCATCAGCAGAAATCAGACTGGCTGAAGAAAGTACTAGCTGTATAGGTATGGGACATAATCACATGGGCCAAGGCTGATTAACCAATTGTTATGGAAAAATGTTGCAAAACCATTGTAGAAACAGAGTAGTACATCTCAAGAGGTGGAGTTATAGCAGACAGCAATATCTAGTGAGTGGTTTAAGGCAACTGACCCTCAGTTGTGTCTTACGTTTGTCCTTAGGGATTTATCACTGACCTAATACCCACATTTTCAAGGAATATAGAGGTCTGTCTCCTGTGGAAACAAGACCAAATTTCTTAGGAAACCTCAAACACAGGAAAGGACAGAAATCCATATATCATTATTTCATTCATCCCCCAAATCACTTTTTTTTCCAAATGCGTGTAAGAAATACCAGAAAGGTGAGAAATAAGATGTTTCAAATTTATAGCCTGAATCATCTCTGAAGAATTTTAGCCCTCTAATGTGTGAATGATGAGTCTGAGGGTAACAGAGTCAACAGAGTTATAAATTGGCATATAGACAAGGCTGAGGTGAACATAAAAATAAATCAAGTGCCAGGAGGAAGGGAAGATCATTGTTCACTGCCTGAGCATACTTCCCCTGTCCTTTGGCACGCTAGATGTGATGACAACAGTCAATTTTTATTAAGAAACAGACGCAAAGACAGAGAACCTGTGTTAAAATGGATGTTCTCTGCTGGCGTTCGGTAATGCCGGCTCTTCCCATGGACTATGCTTCATCTTTTACTCGTTTGCCTTTCTGGAAAAGTGATATAGATTGTCCATGTCCAGCGCAGCAGAATTGGAATCTGAAGGCTATTTCTATTTATCCCAAGTAGTATCGATCTAACCAGCGCTTAGAATTTGATTTCCCACTGGGAAGGCAGAGCAGATGGACAGCAGCCCACTCACTCTGAGAAGCCACTACAACTCTGAATAAGTTTCACTGAAAGTGTTTTGCTTTTCAAGCTGCTAGGAGTCTGTTGGTTGTTGGAGATCATTTCAAATGTGCCTTCAAGAGGCTACACTTCATGGTAAGCTCTATACTAGTTAGTCTTTGTAGCACCGGGCCCCATGTCGGTAATTTGATAGTAGCCCTGAACCAGTGATTCTCAGCATTTCTTGGTGACTTGAGGAAAGCTGGCTGATTAAAATGGGGCTTCTCCTCCTGCTTGTTTCCAGCTGCTAAATCACATTGAGGGCAGCTAGAAACACATTGTGTGATTTCCTAATCGTTCTTTTCCATGTTTAGCAATTGCTGATAAAACAGTGGTGTTATGTGATCACAAATGAGAGGAGAGATGGCCCACAATCCGTATTATCATCATTGATATTCCTGGGTTACCAAGCGAGGTGGTGGAATCTCCATCCTTAGAGGTTTTTAAGGCCTGGCTTGACAAAGCCCTGGCTGGGATGATTTAGTTGTTGTTGGTCCTGCTTTGAGCAGGGGGTTGGACTAGATGACCTCCTTGGGTCTCTTCCAACCCTAATCTTCTATGATTCTATGTTGAACCTAGAGCCCCCAACTGAAATTGGAGCCTCAGTGTGTTAGGTGCTGCACAGACACAGTAAGAGACAGCCCCAGCTCGGGAGAGCTTACAATTCAAATAGGCAAGGCAGATGCAGGGAAGGAGAAACAGAGGCTCAGAGAGATTAAACAATTTGCCCAAGGTCACACATCAGCTCAGTGGCAGAGCCAGGAAGAGAACCCAGGTTTCCTGTGTCCTAATTCAGAGGCCTATCCACTGGATCCCACTGCCTCTCTCACTGATCTTCCTAATAAGGTTCTGTCCACTCACTGATAAAGTTTAAACACCTTGACCCAAAACTTATTTTCAATTCCTGGCTGAGCTGAGCACCAAAATTTCATGCCAGTACATTTTTGCTCACAATGAAACTTGGTCTTGCCTCAGTGCAGGGGGCTGGACTTGATAACCCCTTATAGTCCCTGTCATGGTTCAAGTGTGCCCTGTCCCCTCTTGCCTTGGGATTGTGTGGACTAATGGTAAAATCAATATGGCCGCTCTTGCTCTTTCAAGGTTGTGTAGCCCAAAGGCCAGAGTCATGGTGACAGCCCCTATGGCCTGAGTCAACATGGCTTCCTGGTTCGGCTGGGGTGCATCGCCTAGTGGTCAGCGTCAGTGTGGCCGCCTGGCTCAGCAAGGCCTAGCGGGAAGAGTCAGTAGGGCTGTTCTCAGAGCTGCATGGCCCAATGGCCAGAGTCAGTAAGATTGCCCTCTCTCAGGGCTGCGTGGCCTAGTGGTCCAAGTCAGTATCACTGCCCCTTCCGTGGGGCTGCATGACCTAGTGGCCTGTTAGGGGAGTGGGCACCACCCTTGGGTGGGTGGCGGCCGGTTGGGGGGACCCGGGCCCTCCCTGCTCCACCTGGTTCCCTCCCACAAGCCCCGTCACAGTCCCTTCCAGCTGGGATTCTGTGATTCTGCTCTACAACATCAGCTGTACAATGCTCTCCGGTTTAGACAAGCTTAAGACTGAATATGAAAGTATTAGACACACACAGTTTTGATATTTTAAATATCATCCTGCTTATGATGATATTTGACAGTTTTTTTATAATTACGATGGTTATTCAGACTTCCATTTTCAACACCATTTTCTTAATCCTATTTTTCTCCACTCAGCTCACTTATCTTAGCAGTTAGTTATTATAAAACCTGACCTGAAGATGAATGGCTCATTGTAAGGACTTTCCCCCCCGGGCTGACTTTTCCAAATTCCTTTATAAATTCAGATTGTGGACATTTAAATAAAGAGGTAACATGCAACATCTAATCTGTAATGACAGAAATGTTAAATCAACATTTCAATCCCTAATTAGAAAAGCTATGTCACATTAAAGGCTAAAGAAGTCTTGATTAAAATAATTCTCAGTGACTTATCAAATCTATGTCTGTGTCTAAAATATTCAAGGCAAGTATCTTGATCGTTCCTTTTTATTGTGTTGTATCAGATATCATTATGTTTTGCCATGCAGTGCAGCATATATTTCCAAATATTATACGACAGGAACTGCCATGATTATTTATTATTGGGGGGAGGGATAGCTCAGTGGTTTGAGCATTGGCCTGCTGAACCCAGGGTTGAGAGTTCAATCCTTGAGAGGGTGATTTGGGGATTTAGTTGGGGATTGGTCCTGCTTTGATTTGGACTAGATGACCTCCTGAGGTCCCTTCCAACCCTGATATTCTGTATTAGATGTTATATTATATACATACTCAAAGGATATGGGAAATAAAGAGGAGTGTTCGCTCTTGTGTATGCAAATCTTGATGGTATTGATCAATTTTTATTTAAGAAAGAGATAGGGAATACTTAATCTGTCTCAGGTTTTCTATGTTGCTTGCTAATGCAGGACCCCTGGGGCTGGTTGCTGCCAGTGTAAATGAGAGTAGCCCCCAGGATGCTGTAGTCCAGCACTGGGGGGGACAGAGGGTGCACAGAGGCTGCAACAGGAGCAGGGCAGTGCAAAGGTGGGTTTAACGCCAATTTTGCTCACACAGCGCTGGTATTCAGTTTGTGGCGAGCTGGGGATCTGACCGTACAGCTCATGGGCCTTGGTCCTGCAAGCTATTGAAGGCTGCTAACAGAAATGCAGAGAGCCAACGCACGAGGGCTTATTTGCTCAGGAGCTTCCAGAGGGATATGTGCACAATGGGCTACTGGGTTTGAAATGAGCTCTGTAAGGAGGGAGGCAAAGTGAGTGGGGCTGGAGATAGGGTTTGTGCCTTGGCCACAGCCTTACATGTATTATCGTGAATGCAAATAGTGGATAGCAGCTATTTTTAGGATTTCCATTGACTCCTATTGCAAGCCAAGACTGTTGGCTACTCAGGTGTGCTCATGTGTCTCACCCTCTGGACTCTGAAATGAGGGACAACACACCTTGAACTGAGGGACTCAGACTTTATGGCCAGAAGGGACCATCATGGCCATTTACTCTGACCTTCTGCACGTTGCAGGCCACAGAACCTCACCCACCCACTCCTGTAACAGACCCCTAACCTCTGGCTGAGTTACTGAAGTGCTCATATCGTGATTTAAAGACTTTAAGTTATAGAGAATCCACCATTGACTCTAGCTCAAACCAGCGAGTGACCCGTGCCCTATGATGCAGAGGAAGGCAGAAAAAAGACCAGGGTCTCTGCCAATCTAACTTGGGGGGAAATTCCTTCCCAACTCCAGTTAGGGTGATCAGATAGACCTGAACATGTGGGCAAGACCCACCAGCCAGACACCTGGGAAAGAATTCTCCCTAGTAACTCAGAGCCCTCTCCATCTGATGCACCACATAATATGGGAGACATATTTTTTGTTGAACACACTGTTTTATTTGAAAAATAAATAAATACAAGAATCCAAATATCCTGGAACTTCTTATAATGAAACTAAACAATGATTCTGTGGGTAGCGATGAGGTGGTCCAGAGGCAGGGAATTTGGTTGTGGGCATCAGGAGTCCAGAGGCCCTGCTCTTGCCAGCACCAGGGCAAATCTCTCTTCCAGTTAACAGGGCTCCAGCATCAGCATCTTCCCCTGAGGCAGAAGCCTGGGCCCCCCAGTAGCAGCTCCCAGTCGTCACTCTCACATTGCCCAGCCCAGTCACCCAGAGGGGCATGGGGGGAGGGGGAGAGTTGAGCCCTTCACATCCGGCTGCCTCCCTGGACACACTGTGTCACAGCTGGCTCAGCCGCCACTCAGAGCCCAGCAGGACTTTGCAAAGGCAATAAGAGACCTTGGGACAACTTGAACAACGGGGAAGAGAGGCGGCATGTCCTGCACCATGCAGCAAACACTTAAGAGGTATTGGGTGCGTGTAAGAGTTGCAGTTGGCAGTGTGAGGGAGGGGGGTGTCTAAGAAAACTGTTCCTAACATCCATGTCTCGTGACTTATTCTGGCCACAGGATCATTACTGAAACACTGCCCTGTAGGCTGGACTCCCCCTCATGCTATCAGGTCACGAGTAACAAAGCACTGGCCACAAGCTGGCTGGCCCTTTCAGGGGAGTCAGGCTCAGCCTTGCCTGTGAGGATCATGTAGCCTCCCAGCTGATCCTATTCAGCTGGGGATCAGGTGGCCTGGGGTAATGATTGGACCCAGATGAGAGAATGAGGGGGCTGGAACAAAAGTCCGAGAGAGCTCAGTTGGTGGGAGGAGACTGGGGGCTTAGGAGTCCTGGTGTTGAGGCCTAGGGGGAGAATGGGCTTTGGGATCCCCATCCTGAGAGGGCAGCTCTGGCAAAAGGGCCAGGAACAGCAAAGACAAGGAAGGGCTAAAGGAGAGGAATGAGCTGCTGTGGTGGTGCTGGGTCGGGGGGCAAGACACCAAGGAGGCAGCCCTGAGGGTTGGTGTTCTGGAGGAGGAATGGATCCGGGGTATCTAGGAAAGAAGCCTTGGGACAGGATATTCTGAACAGAAGCACATAGGATGGGCATCAGATGATGGAATGATCAACAGTGTCTTGGTGGACACGGATTAGGATGGTACATTATGACCCAGGATGGGTTGAGACTAAATGTGACCTGGATGGAGGGGTGAGACACAAGACGCAGCAAACTGCTGCAGGGCTGGAGTGGCTGTCGGCAGAGGGAGGGCCCAGCGACGAGGGAGAGTACTAGCACAAAGTCCTCTGACAGTTCAGTGTTGCTCGCTCGCTCTCGTTGTCTGCATCCCTGTCGGACTGAGCCTTTAGTCCCAATGCACTACACACACAACCAAACGTGGCTTGAAATCATCCCGCCCAATCAGAGCCGGTTGATTGTGTTAAAAGGATGGTGGGTGCGGAAATTGCAATCGAGAAAAGTAAAGCCCTGATTAGCTGGAGGTATGTTTTGTACCCAGAATTTTTATAGGTCAATTAAGGTAAATGTGGACAGAATTATTGAACAGGGGACCTCAGTTTTGATTGGAGGCTGTTTGTTGACTAGGGGTCACTTTGTAGAGAGAAGTTCTCTACATCGAGAAAAAGCGGGGCTATCGGGACTAATATTCTGAAGGACCTAAGTTCTGTTCCCTGACCTTCCTTGTGACCTTGGGCAAGCCACTTCCACTCTGTAGGCCTCTGTTTCCCCTCTCAGCGTTTCTTTGTCTTGCCTATTTAGATTGTAATCTCTATTGGGCAAGACTGCCTCTTTCTATATATATGCATAAAACTTAGCATAATGGGGCCCTGATCTTGAATGGGGTCTCTCTGCACTCTGCTGTAATCACTTGTCTATTTTTCATGCTATTCAGTAACATCCCATTTTTAACACGCGTCGTTTAAACCAATGTTCATTCTCCTCTTTGTTTTGAAATGTGTGTTATTTATAGCCATATTTTCATGCATTATATAAAAAAAACACATAATTATTGAACATACCCCCCCGATTCTGAAGACTCTCCCATGAGTAACATTACACCTGTGAGTTGCTCCGTTGTTTCCAATGGGTCTGTTCATGTGTGTAATTGTTTGTAGGAACAAGGCCTGTGGAAATATACTGAATCTTGCAACATTTTGACTGTTGTGAAAAGAAATCGGAAAGCTAGTTCCAATGTGCTAGTTTGCTACAAACATCAAGACAGAGATGTGTTTGTACCATGAGAAAACAATATGCCCCCAGTATCCCACGTACAACCCACTGACTTCAGTAGGGCTCCATATGTACGCTTGAGGGCAGAACTTGAACCATTGTGTGCAAACATGATGATGGACAGGCTCTAAAGAGCTTTGTGTTATAAAAGCAATTTCCCTGCACACATTTTAAATGGAAATGTCTCCATTTGATCACAGATTACAGAGAGGTATCTAATTTGAGTGATTCTGATGCGTACGATATGTGCGGTGGTGTTCTTTGGTCTGGTGAAGAGTAATGACTGATGACGGGAGGGCTGTGGGAAGGGACTGGAACAAGCAACAGCACCATCAAAGCTTAGAAGGTTAGACAGCCTTCAAACTCTGCAATTTGAAGAGCCTACTTCTTTGTGCAAAGCCTTTGATTTCTGCCTTCAGGAAAGCTTTTGCAAGCGGAGTGGAAACTGTGTCTTCTTGACAACTTGATATACAGTGCTCTGCGTAGAATCGAGAGGATTTTGCAGGAGATTTTTTTTTTCCAAGCTGATGCGAGCTGCTGAAAGATGTAGCAAAAGATGAAGACAGTCATGCAGCTCGTCTGATCCAAACGTTCACTTGTACTAAAACATATTTGACTTTATGGGATCCCTGGCTCTCTGTTTCGTTAGAGCAAATGTTCCTTATGTTTCCTGGTTTTAGTTTTACACTAGTATAACTAAAATTAAAATAGTTCCCACAGGCTAGCGTGACAAATAAAATAATTCAGGATAAAAAGCCAACAGGTTATTCATCCTGATTTCAGAACTAGACAAAGGGAAAATCCAGCAGAACACAATGTAACTAAGGTTGCAGCTTTGTCACACACTTGTGTGTGGGACAATTCCATGCCTATGCTGTCCCAGGCATAGGGCAGGGAAGGGATTGTGCTTCTGTAAAGCACAACTCCCCCCTTGCTTCCTCTTACTCTGGGAGGTATTGGCCTATGGTGGCAAATTGCAACACCTCTCACGCAAGCCCTGCCTGGTGCATTGTGGGTGCAGAGCCAGGCTCAATGAATGCTAGGCTTGCAGATCTTGCCTATCCCGCGTGCCTGGACCCAAGGTCCTAGTAGCCCATTCCGGAGTTTAAAGGGGATTCTTACTTCACCCTTATGGCCCTGCGTAGGTGTCTGATCCAAGTCACAGTCTGGTCCATAGTGGTGTACATTGTACTGTATCATTTAATTCAGTTGATTACATTGCAGATCAGAGTTGAATGTCCGGTAGATCTAAATAAATGTCTCACTTTCATTACAGTATGAAAACAGGTAAAATACAAAAGACCTATGCCATGTCCTATCATTGATCTGTACACTCATCTTCCATTGGTGCCATTTGTACTTTTGCTGTAATACCCATCTCCCCTTCAAGCAGGATATGGTCCTAACTAGTTGCACAGAGTTGCTCTTTGGTGCTGCTGAATTTCCTTGCAGGTAAATGGCAAAATGAAATCGGAGTAAAACCAATGGACTATGCTCAACTCCCCTCCGCCCCTCCACCCAATCTGGAAGTCATTCAAGGTACGTCTACGCAGGGATAAAAAAATCCTCGGCTGGCCCAAGTCAGCTGACTTGGTCTCGTGGGGCTCAGGCTCCGGACTGAAAAATTTGCAATGTAGGCAATTGGACTCAGTCTGGAGCCTGAGCTCTGGAAACCTGCAAGGGGTGAGGGTCCCAGATCTCGGGCTCCAGCCAAAGTCCGAATGTCTATACAGCAATTTTTAGCCTTGCAGCCCGAGCCCCACAAGCCCAAGTCAGCTGACCCGGACCAGCCATGGCCATCCCTGTGTAGATGTACCCTCAGAAGAGAGGTGAATTCTAATGGACTTCTTAAAGATTGGCTTTCCCCTTTGTAAAATCTTCTGACATTCTCCTTGGATCAAAAACGTATCCCTGAGTATGAACCCACCTATACCAGAAATATTCATTGCCAACCCATGATATTCGTGGTGTTGCTGAATGATGCATTCTGGACCATCTTGAGTAAAGTACATCAAGTGATTCCACACCAAAGGACTTCTCACAAAGGGAAGATTTTTTTAAAAAGGTTAATGAACAGGTATTTCTGTGCTAATGGCCCCCCACAGCCTGGTTAATGGGAGCAGTCCGAACATAAATCTGAGCAGGATGCAATTTCCATTTTTACTTTGCAGTTCACCTTAAACAAGAGATTCCTCATTTGTCTCATCTCCAGCCAGAATTAGCACACACACAAAATATTGTAGGCCTTGCTGATCATTCCCTTCTCTTTTAGGCATGGAAAGAATGATAGAAGCACAAATACTGGCCAAAAATGTCCAGGCTGCATGCCTCAAGGAGTGAAGTTGGAACTGCCTTCCTTCTAGCTGTGGATGTCCCATGTATGAAAACTGCTAAGCTGGGGCTTCCCAAATTTCAGCAGGGCATAACTAAGCCCGGAGAGGGTGGAGCTGGGGAACAGTTTTTTGTGTAGAGCTGCTTTCTCTAAGCAAAGTAACGGAAACTGATTTACACTTCAGCTAATGAGATACTGCTGTCTCACTGAAGCCATGTTACCCATAGCTCTTTGATCAGAGGTTTGGAAGTGATGTGGTGGCTCTGAAAGATAGAGGTCCAAGCCACTGGCAACATTCCCACCTGTGGGGCCAGGACAGCCTGGCATACACCTACGCTTCGTCAGCCAGCAGAGCTGGGGGATCTCACTGTGCCTTTGCAGGATCCATTACCCCATTCCATGTGGTCATCAGATGCTCAGTCGAGTTTTTTTTTGGCCACACTGTTTGTTCCCTTGTCAGGCGATTAACTCTATCTCTGCCACAATGGGTGGAGGTGTCCCTGGCAGTGATGGCTTTTGTTTCCTGTGACTTCATAATCTTTAAAAAATCTAGTCAGTACATTGGTTGGCATGTTAAGATAACCAGTTACAGAACGGTGGTAGAATTGCTTCAGTCTGTGTGTGGTACTGATGCTCGTGATGTCGCCATTTCTGGGGCTTTATTCTCATTCCTCGTGAGACCTTTTACACCACTCTGGCAGTGTAAAGGGTCCTCAAAGTGTATGTAGGTTACCTTTTATCCACTTAAATACTCTTTTACACTGGCAAAGCAGTGTAAAGGGGGCTTACTTCGAATGCAAATCTGGCTTCTGTTGTATACCCTCTGTTACTTCTACCACTTATGCTTATGGTAATTGGGACAAAAGATTGATATGTTACAGTAAGAATAACCAATTTCAGTTGTGCCCTTAAAAACAGACTGTGTGTGTGCATGGGGGGGGGTAGTACACACACAGTCTGTTTTTAAGGGCACAACTGAAATTGGTTATTCTTACTGTAACATATCAATGTGCATGGGGGGGGGTAGTACACACACACACACACACACACACACACACACACACCTATCTATCTACCTCAGTGCACATACAATACCACCTAAACACTTGGGTTTGTTCCTTGAGATCGGACACAAGAATAGGTGTCATCTGAAAAAAATACTGGGTCTCAGAAGGCCAGGTGATTGAGTCATCCGTCTAGTATTGGATTTTTCCATAGTTTCCACCCTGTAGTATTATCTTCATTTCTGATTGCCATGTTGGTAGTTTTTCATATTGTCATAGGATGACTGGACACTTATTGAATGCCTTTGTTGACTCTGAACTCCTGTATTTTTTGAATTGTCAACTTAAAAAATATCCATAGCCAAGATAATAAATCCAAGTAGGAAGAATATTAGAGCTGGTCAAAAATATTTTGTTTTAAATTATTTTTGGTCAAAAAGGGCTTTTTGATTTAAAAAAATTCTCAGAATTTGTTTTCATCAAAATATTTTGTTTTCTATCAAAAAACTGAAGTTGAAATTTGTTTTCAAAAACAAAACACCTCCCCAATCATTTTTTCTTCCTTTCCTTTTTTCAGTTAAGAAATTTTCCATTATTTTGTTTTCCTTGTAAAAGTGAAAATGTACATTGAAAGTCTAACAAAACAAAAATGTTCAGTTAGTTTTGAAAATGTTCATGGAAAATTACGATTTTTCACCCAGCTCTATAAAATGCCTTCCATGTATTTATTCACATTTTGTCTCTTTCCTCGTGAGAGAGAAGGAGAGTGGGGAGAAGTCAGTGGCACTGCTTATGTGGGTAAAATTAAGTTTATGTTGAAGTGCTTTGCTGTTTCAGAATCTTAGGGCTTGTCTATGCTTGGAAATTTACTGAAATTGTAGACACTTCTTTCAGAAGAGGAGTGTCTTTATGGGGGTATATATTGAAATAATTCTTTTGGAACAACAATTTTGGTCGGTTTCCAAATGTTGCGAACGTCGTGTCTGGTCTCCATCCTCCTAAATTGCTGCACAAACCAAAACATCAGCTCTAATGACCTTTGAATGTTGGGAAAATTCAGGTGCAGTTCTAGAGCCAAACACTCTGAGTGAGCCAATTGCTAAAATAAATTAAAAAAAAAAAAAGTCAAACTAGATTTGCTATGAACTCTCTCCTTCATAACACCCTAGAAATTAGACCAGCCGTTGATCAGCTGATTTGTGCCCACAGTCATTTGGAAGATTATCCTTTCATACCGTTTTATAAATCTAGTCAATGCAGCAGCATTCTCTTTCATTTAAAGACAGCCAGGAAATGAAATTTTCAGCGGAAGTGCTCATAAAAGTGCTATTTTTGCTACCTGCTTTGAAATAGCTGTGTCTTATGGGAGAAGGCCTGCAGTCCTCCTCACACATAAAATGAAAAATATATAGCTTTAATATTTAGAGACACATGGGTGGCAAAGCAGTTCTCTCTTTCTCTCTCCCTGCATTTTGCTGCAGTGATTTTTATGTGATAAATCAGGCTGAGGAATTGTTTTTCAGTTGAACTTTTTTGTGATACTGCCTTAGGTTACTTCCCTATGTTATGCAAGTGCCTCTTGAATGCATGATTGTCGTCGGTAACACAGCAGGGATTATATTGCTACAAAAAGGCTGGGAGCATATTGAAATAATGGAGTAAACATTTCTTTTTTTTTTAATCTAAGTTTTTGTTTCAGCTTTCTAGAAACTTGAAAGATGTCCCCCCTTTTTATTGTACCATTCTTTCCTTCTTAACTTGGGACTAGGGTTCGTGCAGTCAATGGGAGTTTTGTCATAGACTTCCATGGAAACATAGTTGGGCCCTTTAGGTTTTATATTTCCATGTACTCTAGTCCTCAGAGCAAGTATCTTTGATAGGGGTGTGCTACTGTTGGAGCCACTTCCTTTCCATCCTTATTTCCTTGGGAAACCCTATTCATTCTTCCTGTCCTCACAAAGCCGTTGGTCCATGGTAACCTTCATTCCAGTAAAGAAAGCTTAAAATATACAGGTTGAGATTTTCAGAATAGACCTAGGGGGATTTGGACGCCCAATTGCTCTTGTGCATCACTGGAAAAATTCTTACCCATGCTCAAGAACCCACCGTTTCTCAAATGCGGCCACCGTGGGGTTTCCCTGTGGCCCTGGCAGTTTCCTGTGCAGCATCAGCCCTTCCCCTTCGTCCCTGTTGTTCCTGCATGCGCTGCCTCTCTGGAGACACAGGTGGGACACACAACACTTAAGGAGCCAGGTGAGGCGAGGGTGAGGAGGTGAGCAGGGGGGTCTGGCTGCGAGTGAAGAGGCGAGCGGGGGAGAGGGGCAGGAGGCGAGCAGGGGTGGGGTGAGGAGGCGAGTGGCAGGGGTCTCTGGTGGAGTAAGGAGGCAAGCGGCGAGCCAGCTGCAGGGTGAGGAGGCGAGTGGTGGGCAGACGTGGGGGGTGAGAGGCGAGTGGCAGGGGGCCCTGGCGGAGGAGTAAGGAGGCAAGCGGCAAGCCAGCAGCAGGGTTCAAGGCGGGCGGGCAGGGGGGCGGGGTCTGGCTGTGAACGGGAGAGTGAGGAGGAGAGCGCTGAGCCACCAGTGAGCAGGAGTTCTCGTGGCGGACAGGGGAGTGAGGAGGCGAGCGGCAGGTGGGGGAGTGAGGAGGGACACCGGAGGCAGGTGGGGGAGTGAGGAGGGACACCGGAGGAGGGCGGGGAGTGAGGAGGTGAGAGGCGGGCTTGTGGGCAATGGGTGGAGCCCCTCTTTGGAGTGGCTAGCCCCCGACTGCACCCCTTCTGCGCTCCTGCCCCTGGCAGCTGGAGCCGCGAGATCCCCTGCGCCTGGAGCCACAAGCCCCCAGCCCAGAGAAGCCCCGAGCACCCCCCACACACACACTTCGGAGGAGTCCCGGCTTGGCCGAAGCCCTGAAACCTGCCCCCCCTCACCTGCCTGGAGGAGCTCCGAGCCAACCGCAGCCGTGCCTCCCTTCTCCTCCCTAGACCCAAGCCACCCAGAGATGTTTTTCATTATCATTTGGACTTCTGTTATGTAAAAGCATTTTTAAATTTACTTCAGCATTGTTATACAGATAGCCACTTTTACCAAAAAAGCAAAAGAAACAGTAATAAAAAAGACAAGAACGTGCAAAGCATCTTATTTATTTTTCTATTCTGTTAGGTCCAGTAAGGAATAGCGAGAACTGTGCATGATTTTTTATTACTGAGTCTGCAAAAAAAATAAACCCAAAACCTTACATAAATAAATTACAATGATTTGATGTATATATGTGCATATTACTTTATTAACTTTAGGAGAAATAAATAATTTTAGGAAAAAGTGTAAGTGTGGCCACCAGCAAGAGTTGGTGGCTGCGCTCTGAGGCCACCAAAAAATTTGTTGCGAGAACCCCTGCTCTAGAATATATAGTTTATAAAGTCACCCTGAGCTGAATTATTTTCAAATACACCTCTACCCCGATATAACGCGACCCGATATAACACGAATTCGGATATAACGCGGTAAAGCAGCGCTCCGGGGGGGCGGGGCTGCGCACTCCGGTGGATCAAAGCAAGTTCGATATAATGCGGTTTCACCTATAACGCGGTAAGATATTTTGGCTCCCGAGGACAGCGTTGTATCGGGGTAGAGGTGTAGTTTTAATTAAATTATAATTGTAGTATGTGGCAGCATCAGTCTTTGTCATGCTTTGCTGACTTGTCAGAAAGGTGGATGGGCCGGATGGGCCGGTGATTAAGGTGCTAGCCTCTGGCTTGGGAGATCTGTGTTTCCTTGCTTTACCACAGACTCCTTGTATGACTTTGGTCAAGCCACATGAACCCAGCTCCGTTTCAATTGAAATCAGTGGAAGTTAGGAGCCTACATACTTTTGTGAACCTGGGCTCTCGTCTCTCTGTGCCCCATTTCCCCATCTATAAAATGGGGCTAACAGCATTCCTGGCCTCACAGGGGTGTTGTGAGCATAATTACATTAAAGACTGTGAGGTGCTTAGATATGATGGTGATGAGGGCCGTATAAGTACCGCAGACCTCCATGAAGCAATGGTAAAAAATGCTTTACAGTTTCACAGAGGTACTATGCTACATTCCTATGAGAACATACAATACTTCTCAATGGTCCAAATGCTCCACTCTATTAATTTGCTTGAGCTCCATTGTTTCTCACCTTGTTCATTCATAATACGTATTAATTTCTCTACATATTACTCTTTTAATTTCTCTTTAAACTCTCCCTATTTGCCAGTCATTCCTTATTATTTGCTTTTTTCAGCTCTGTGCCTTATTCTACCTTTGTTACGGATTACTAGATAATTCCATATTGCTCAATTGTCTTAATCTCAGTGAATAGGTGTCTATCAAACATTGGATTACTTCTGTTGAGTTGCTAGGTAGTTTTAATGTTACCTGACAAAATAAACCTTCATCTTCTGGAGAAAAAGAACTAGATAAATTCATGGAGGATGGGTCCATCAATAGCTATTAGCCAGGATGGGCAGGGATAGTGTCCCTGGCCTCTGTTTGCCAGAAGCTGGGAATGGGTGACGGGATGGATCACTTGATGATTCCCTGTTCTGTTCATTCCCTCTGGGGCACCCGGCATTGGCCACTGTTGGAAGACAGGATACTGGGCTAGATGGACCTTTGGTCTGCCCCAGTATGGCCATTCTTATGTACTTATATTCTTGTTTGCCAAGTAGTCTGAAAGGATGTCTCCCATACCACCTTTGCCCCAAGAACTGTAATATTTTTACATTCGTGCATAGATGGTAACATCCTTTTTCTTTATGATACAAAGACTGCTGGGTGACCTTAACTGCAGAGAGGCCACCATGTCTTCATGACACATTTTATATAAGATGGTTTGAGGATAGTCAGATATAATAACTGTGTCCATCCTCAGATAACCCCTCATAAGTTGTAATGTTCCTGAAATACTGCCTTAGGGCCAGATCCTGGATACTTTACTCATGCGAGTACTCTCTTTGGACAATTCAGTGGCACAACTCAAAATTATTTATGTGCATCAATGTGTTTATAGGACTGAATTCTTGATTAAGATAATATTGCAGCACCAGTGAATTAGTGTTTCCAAAGCTGTGACATCCTATGAAAAGGAGGTCATAAAGACAATCATGTCCAACAAATATGGAAAGAGGATATTGAAATTATTAATTTAAGCAAAGGTCAGGAGATAGTTAATCTTCATGGTAATTTTCCAGTGTTATACAATGCCTAGCATAGTCTTGCCTAGCCTCGCAAATGCGGGCTATATAATGGCAGAGATTTGTGATTTTTGTACAGATGTACAACAGTAAGTTGCATTTGGGTCTTACTACAGCATTAGTGTACAGGATCTGAACTCAGGGTGCATCTTTTCTTAGGAGAGACCTTCTTATAACTATTATTTCGTAGGTCACACTTTCTATTAAGGGCATATTTAGAAATAATTTATATATATATGAATGATGAATAGGCATTTTAATAAATAAGTCCATTGTTATATTGTCTAAGAAGTCAATTGGTTGCTTATAACCATCTTCAGCACCTTCTGCAGATGCGTTTAAAACAATCTATAACACACACTACTAGAGTGACCAGAGGCCCCGATTTTATAGGGACAGTCCTGATTTTTGGGTCTTTTTCTTATATAGGCTTCTATTACCCCCCATCCCCGTCCCGATTTTTCACATTTGCTGTCTGATCACCCCACACACTACTCATGTCTATTATAACATCTATTAATCATTTATTAACCTTTTATAGACTGTTTATAAATCACCCTCACAATAAAATGGGACCGTTTAAGATGTATTATACTAGCATTCAGAGTCCCGATCAGGATCAAGTTCTCACTGTTAGGTGCTGTACAAAAGCATAAAGACATAGCGTGAAATGCCCATTGGATCAATGAGAGTTTTTGCCTTTGACTTCAGTGGGGCCAAGATTTCACCCATGGCCTCTACTCCAAAGATTTTGTAATCTAGAGAGATTGAATTTGGTTAGTCCTAAAAGGTTTGGCAGATATTTTATTAAAATGTCAAAGTTTAAAAATTAGTCCTTACTAACCAATCATTGAACGGAGCAGTGCTATTAGGACAACCAGAATTTAAATTCTAATAGCATTGGTATCTATCTTACAATATGAGTACTAATATGTTAATGAGAGTTTTGACTTAGTTAGGACTGAGAAAGGAATGAAGGATTGGACTCCCCAAAATAGAATGTGATCTTTTGTTTAACATAATGGAGTTATTGATTTTATTTGCCTTTGGTTTACTGCAGCCTATAACGGAGACTGCATTTCTAATAAAATTATATTATAGATAGAAGTAAATTTATCCTAGAAATGTACACCATATTTTTGTTTGTGCCTGACTAATTTAAGAATCCAATTACAATGGAGTGGAGTAATCTTTCAAGTAGATTGGATAAAGGATTACACTTTTATTATCTTTGGGCCGTTACTGAACTTGACTCAGAGAGCCCATTAAATTAGCAGTGCAGAGAAGTTGTCCTTAGTGAGCTATATGAGCTCATTGCTCACACTGAATTTAAAAATCAGAGTTAACTGTTCGTCAGGCATTTCACAGACTCACAATAACTAGCTTTAAAGTTATTTTGACTGGCCAAATTCGGGGTGGGGGGTGAGAATTTGAGTGCTCTTTACCTCATTGATTTATACATTTTTCACACTTATTACATGAGTCCTGTAAAGATGACGGGTGAAAGGGGAAATGCATTATGGGATATCTCTGACTCAGGAAAACCCCAGAGCATACATGAGTTGAATAAAATAGGCAGCTAGAGCCAAGCAAAGAAAATGCCAAACTTGAAACCGCTTCCTCTTCCCCCCTGCCACTTCCTTGGAATATTACTAAAGGTGTGGGGGCCTGTTGGGCTCAGAGGTGGAAAAAGGTCTGGTCAGATGGAAAGGTAGAAGTATGTGGTTAGGCTAGGAAGAGAGAGGGGTGGAATGTGGCAAAGAGGAGGCAGGCAAAAGGAGATCAGTAAAGTCTTGGATAATTTAATAAAAACAACTGAACTTTAGGGACATGTCCAAATTAAACCTCCAAACAATGCTGAGGTTTGTTCCTACTACGTTTTCCCTGATAATATATTCATTGTGTGTATTTTAAGAAAATGGGGTTCAACTGGGGGCTAATTACCAACAATCAATCTGTTGATTTCTCTCCCCTCCCCCTCCCCACACACCCTATTGCTGGGTCCCTAAAATATTAATCAGAGTTTCAAAATCTGAACTGCGCCGAATTCACTCTTACTAGTCTCGTCTGCTTGTAGATCAGTAGCTTGCTATGGCTTGTGGTTGACTTACCACCTTCCTAAATTTCTGCCTCACAAATTATATTCACCAGACTTCTCCACGCTTCCTGTTGATACAGGTCTAACAAAGTGTCCACTTGCTACCTAATACTTTCCATTTCTCATTCTCCTGCCCTGGATTAGAAAGATGTTGGGCCCACGGGTAAACTGACACTGCCATTTGTCTACCTGAGAGATTTCTCTTCACACTGGCTTTTCTACTCCTGAAACTTCTCCTTCCATGGAGAGCACCTATAAAATCTATTAAATCTAGCCTCAAACAAACCCTCTTAATGCTTAAATAATTGCAGTTGCTATCTTTTCAATTTTACTTGTTTTGACAGGGTTAATAGATGAAAGGAGTATTATCTTGTAAATTAAAGGGATGCTGGTTGACTTAGAGTCAACATTTAGGTTTTTATAAAAAGATTTTACAAAAACCTAAAGTCTCCACTTTTATTTTTAGTTCCAAAGAAAACAGTTATTTGTTATATTTTATTTTTAAATAGTCCCTTGAACTGTTACAGAAAGGTGATATAGAATGGTAACCTTTCTGTATGACTCTTAAATCATCTTATAGAATTCTACAGCAAGGAGATTATTCTCTATTGTATTCTGTGGGTTGGTTTAAAAATTGTATGGAAATACAGATGTATCTCTATTACATCTTCTAGATTATGTTTTAGAGTAGAGTAATAGAAATAGAGCCCTATTTAATTTACATGAAGCAAGACTGGTTTCATCCCTATTAAATTATCTAAGACTTTTTTCCCAGAAGGACATTCTTGTCCACCCAAACGTTGCAGTATTGTACTCATGCCTAAGAACCAAAAACTGAAACTGTCTTGAAGCAAAATTGAAACTGATCTTTTAAATTTGACATTATGCATGTCTGGTGAATTATAATTTGTGAGGCAGAGGAGTAGAAAGGAGATGAAGCAAACACACATGATTAGGAGTGAAAAGTGAATTGGATTTTTAAAATATCCTTCAGTTTTGATGATTAAAATAGAAGAGGCAAGGACAGCTGATTATAAAATTAAAAAAACCCTATCTTTAAATAGGATGGTTTTCCTCTTAAGCTGCTGTAAAATGTAAAATGCATCTGATGGTTTCCTGGTTTATTTAAAACGCTGTCTCCATTTTATTCTTATGGTTGCTGTGAGAGTCCTGTGGTCTCAAATCAGCAACCTGTCAATTTCCTCTGGCCCACACTGCTGCATTCATCAGTGTTGTACTACTATCCACCTGCATTACTCTATTAAATAACCCAGGACTGCGAATGTAGGCAAGTTTTATGAATTTCAATGAGTGCTGTTCCATTACAGGCAGGTATTCTGTGCCCTCACTGCCTATCGGGCTGTCAAGCGACAAAGAAAAACTTTATAATTATAAGGAATAGGTAATGCAACCGGCAAATCACCATCACTGGAGGTGCCAAAGGCTAGACCAGAGACCCATCTTTTATGGATGGTTTGGGAATAAGGCAATCAAGCCTGCCGTGATGAAGTGGGCAGGACTTGATTACTTGTATTAGAGGTTCTATTTAACCTAAATGATTTCATGATGAGTACCCCTGTGTGTTAAGGCATCAAGTCCAACAGTTCAAGGCCAATACAATGGAACTCAGAGATCTTTTAAGCACATCTGAGTCCAAGGGACTGATGTTTGTAATAGGTGCAGAGCTCCATCATCAATGAAAGAGAAGCTATTCAAAGCCACAAAACAGCCGTGGCACAAAGTCTGAGTGTATGTCTGCACAACAAAAGCCGTGCCTGGACTAACCTATCAAACTAGCTTGACTCCAGCTAACGCTGCTAGTAACAAGAGCAATGAAGGCAGAGCAAGAGAGCTGCAGAGCAGGCTAGCGAGCCCAGTACATATGCAGGGTGCGTGCTGGGCTGGGCTGTACTTGTCTCTACTTGAAGCTCCTGCTGCGCTGGCTTCACTGCTATGGCTACCTGTGCTAGCTGCATTCATGCTAACTCAGTTAGACTAGCCCGTGCATCGCTTTTGCTGTGTAGACGCACCCTTGGGGTGCATCACAACACTGTTCCTGCGATGCAGTGGCTGCTAAGGTATCATTGTTCTCCCCCAGGCCTCTTTAGGCTCCCAATGTGAAAGGTAGCTTCACTCTTACCTGCTAGGATGAGGGAAGCCTGCTAGCCCCTTTCCTTGCCCAGGCAGGGATGCTCCCACCCTATTTTGACTTGCAAGGAGTGGTTGGATGAAAGCCAGGCTGCACTGCCTGTGATCGTGTACCCTTTGCACTGTGGCGCTAATCCATAATAGAATCAGTGTTGTTTCTGTTGTGCTTCTATCTGAGGATCTCAAAGCACTTCCAAAACACTGGGGCATTAAGTTGGACATGTTTGGGGAGAGTTGGGAGGAAGCCCAGTAGCCTCAGACCTGCTGTCCCTCTGCTGTCGCTATTCCAGCCTGGAGGCTGGGGGTTTGTAGCCACTTGAGCTATGCAAACATGGTCTCAGTGGCCAGTGCCCCTAGCTGCTCACTCTGTGATGGGTTACACGGAGCTGGAATGAAACCCGGCATTGCCATGCTGGGAGGTTCTCTCACACTTGCTCTGTAGCCGCTCGCCCTTGTGCAGTGGAAATACTTCTGTGCTCTAAGGGGAAATCCACCCCTGTGCATAGGGCCAGCACAAAACTTGGGTTCCTCTTAACGGCCTCAGACTAGCACATAAGTGGGTCATGAGCATTGTGATGGTCCTTTGCAGAGGGATGAATTTCATCCATGGTGAATTAAGCCCCACAACACAACTTTTACATAGGGAACTATTATCTCAATTGTATACAGCTAGAGACACTGAGGCATGGAGTGCATAAATAAATTGACCACGCTCATCCAGCAAGTAAGTATCAGAAGTAGGCTCTCCAAACTCCCCTCCCAGTATCCTGCCCTGCCTCTCTTGTAGATCCAATGAGACCTGCATACAGTTCGGCAGCTGCTGGCAGGGTATCGCTGCCCTCCAGCAATTCAGCTCTCACTGTTCCATGGAAGTTCCTTGGATTTTAAAAAGCGCCTTTCCCCATCCATAAGATGTGCAGTAATCATCAGGCAAAAGACCATCCACTTAAAACTAAACAGCTACACGATTTCAGCTCTATAGAAAAGGGGTGAATTGGAGTTATATGAAAAAAACCTATAAAACCACTTATAAAATAGTTGTCTTCGAAACCATTATTAAGGCTCTCTTCTTTCCCCAGCAGGTAGTAAAGTAGATATAGTGAGGTATCAGCCATTTAAGAAAAAAAAAAAGAATTAAAATGCCTTCCTCCATAGACAAATGGGGAAGATAATGAAGCAACCACCTTAAAACATGTCAAACGGCGACGCCACAGCAGGAAATAAAAGGGAGGAGTAAATTAGAGGTACTACTACAAGAAGAAATTACTGAAGCACTTGGCAGCAGGGGGAAAAATTAAAACTGTCTTTTGTTGTAATTGATGAAATCATCAGAGCCTCGTATATGCAGGAAAGGAACGTGCCTGGCTTATAGCAGTCAGCACGCAATGCTCATTCGCTCTCCCTGCCAGGAAAATAAAAGGAAAAAGAAGAAACAGTACCTGGGAAAAGACATTCATAGAATCATAGAATCCTAGAATATCAGGGTTGGAAGGGACCTCAAGAGGTCATCTAGTCCAACCCCCTGCTCAAAGCAGGACCAATTCCCAGCTAAATCATCCCAGCCAGGGCTTTGTCAAGCCGGGCCTTAAAAACCTCCAAGGAAGGAGACTCCACCACCTCCCTAGGTAACCCATTCCAGTGCTTCACCACCCTCCTAGTGAAATAGTTTTTCCTGATATCCAATAAGGTACTAACTAGATTGGTGGTTCTCAAACGTCATTGCACCACAATTCACATCTGACAACAAAAATATAATGGGACCGCAGGTGTGGGGGAACCCAAGCCTGAGCCAACCCAAGCCCCAGCACCCCGAGGGAGAGGGAGAGGCAAAGCCAAAGCCTGAGACCTGCTACCTCAGGTGTGGGGGCCAAAGCGGAAGCCCAAGGGCTTCAGTCCCAGATGCTCCCTGTAACGTATTTACAAATAGGTTTGGAAAGTTGAGGGGGAATTTTACTAACTCGCTTTATAGCTGCTCTTCCTTCCTGCCCACCATGGTTTTGCCTCTGAAACGCTTGGTGCTGCCCAAAGCAGCAACTCTTAAGTAGGTGACAGGACCAGCAACTGAGGTTGGCTTATGACAGGCATATTGATGAACTGGGGTGGATTAAGAGGCTCTTCTTCTATGTTTGGAGTGAGATAGAAACAGCGGAGAAAAGACCTGAGAAGGAAGGCAAGAGCCAAAATGGTACAGGTGGATTTGTAATGTATGCTTGTGCGGGGGTGGAGTAAGGGTAAACTCTAAACAGGGGGACTTCCCAACCAGGCACCATTATTCCATGGCTTTATTTGGATGGATTTCCCTACACAATGGGAGCTGCGGGGCTGGCAATTTAGGATTAAAAGGGACTACAGACATGGGAGTGGAAGAATATACTCACAGCTTTATGGTGGGCCACATTCCTCCCTCCCTCATTTAACCCCCTACAATTGTGGATTACTCCATGACATCCACACTGCCAAAAGTGCAAGGGTCATGCAAGGATTCAAGGCTAAAAGCAAGCAGCATACCTAATTCACGATATTCCGTGCATGGACCATGCACCAAGCATAAGAGCAATCCTTCTGCGTTAGCCTGATTTGGCAATATTAGCCTTCCAGCATGACCATCCCTCTCCCCCGTCTATATTAGGACAATGCTGTAGTAACATGCTCCTGACTAATCCTGCTAAGTCAGGGGAGCAGTACAGAAAAAGAGAGAAGGAAGGATTCTCTCCTGTGCCAGAGAAAAAGGAATGTCAGGATGCTGGTCACCAGCTTCCTCATTCTCAAGGCCAGCCCTGGCCACAACAATGCTCAGAGCTGCTTCCAGGCTGCTCTGTGATCTTCCGCTGAGAGAAGATCCTATAACAGCCCCACTTTGTCACACCCCTACTTCTATCCTGATGCTGGGAGGGGAAAGCGGTGGAGCCCAGATCTAAGCTCAGACGCATTGACAAGCGGTTCCCCTACACAATGGTAGTTCTGTGCTGGCACTTGACAAATGGGCCAGATCTCGGGAGAGAATCTTGAAGGGTGGAAAAACACCCTTGGGATTTGAACTGACCTCTCCTAAATGAAATTGTAATGTGCTACTGCTGCGCAGCATGGCCAACCTGCTGTCATACATGTGATATGTTTGCTTAGAAGGTGGTCAGAACCTATTCTTCCCATGCAGTTTTCTCAGGATCTGTAATCAATATGTGAGCAGGGAAACTGGCTTGAAACAAAGCATCATTTACCTTTGTGGTTCAATATCTGATCTCAAAATCTGATCTCAAAATCTTTATTTAGTTCTGACAACAGTCAATTTAAGACCTCGGCTTTTACTTCCCTTGGGTCTTTATTCCCTTATTTTGCTGTGTTATAATTCCACCATGTCTTAGACCTTCCCAGTGTCGCTCATTTCAACCTTCAGAAAGGAGCTCTGTTTCTTTCCTGCTGCAAGGACATCCTGGCGACTGTGTAATCTGGAAGTCTCAATGTACCTTGGACTTCCTTCAGTAGTCATCTGGGTCTGCAGTGGGAGACACCCCGGAGTAGTTAGGACAGTCCTAAAAAGATGTATTAGTGTGTTGAGCCAGAATCTTGTGTCTTGTCAAGAGAGCTGCCGTCTCGTGTCATGTGAGAAATGGATTTTCCCCACAATTCCTGCGTAAGTGAAAATAATCATTAAGTTAAAATTTTGTCATTAAGCTTTTAGAGCACCTGACAGATGTAATAGCTTTTATGGGTCATTTTTACAGTGAAATATCAGTCAGCGCACCATGGCTCTCAGGGATGTACAGTAACTGGGAAATTGCTTTAGCAAAGGCAGCACTTTTACTTTAGTGTTATAGCATCAGACACTCTTGCCGCACATATGTTTTGCACTCACTGTGGACATGCCAATCAAAGGCGCACTTAGCAGTGTCTGCACTGCTTCAGAACGACACGGTGAGCACTTGCAATTTGTATATTGAACTTAGTCAGTGAATTATAGAAGTGATTGGTCGTAGGTACCTGTTGTCTCCGGTGTATAGTATGACCTGTTATGGACAACGAAGTCCGGGGTATGACTCACTGTATAAAAACAATCAGTGATCAAACCCCACCTTTTTCACTGACAAACAGATTCTGTTCCCAGTTGAACTGGTATAAACCAGAGTAACTTCACTAAAATCAGTGGAGGTACTGTGGGTTTACACTGACAGTCTTATCTTTCATGATATTATTATGAGTGTTATTTTGGATTCTCATACATTCTAAAGCCAGAAGGGACCATTAGAACATCTAGTCTGACCTCCTATATAACACAGGACAAAGAGTTTCACCCAGTTCCCCTACATTGAGGCCAATAACTTGTGTTTGACTAAAGTATATCTTCCGGAAAGACACCCAGTCTTGGTTTGAAGACTTCAAGAGATGATGAATCCACATTTCACTTGGTAGTCTGTTCCAATGGCTAACCATCCTCTCTGTTAAAAATGTTTTCCCTTATTTCTAATTTGAACATGTCTGGCTTTAACATCCAACCTCAGCTCTTGCTCTGCCGTTCTTTACTAAACTAAAGAGTCCTTTAGTACACTATATTTTCTCCCTGTGAAGGTACTTCTACACTGTAATCAAGTCACCTCTCAGCCTTATTTTTGATAAGCTAAACAATTTGAGCTCCTTAAGTCTCTCGTTCTAAAGTGTTTTTCAAGTCCTTCAATAATCGAAAGTTAACCACAGGTTTAAGTTTTCTGGTGAATAGGAGTGGATGTTCTGGTGAATAGGAATGGGTGTTCTGGTAAATAGGAATGGGATTATTGACATACTGAAAATTAAGCACATACATATATGCTTGGTTGAACTGGGGCTGTAAAATATGGCAGAAGAACTAAGGGATATGTGCTTCTGAATTTGAAAGGTGGAGTTTTAACAACATATATGGACGAGGTCTGTGTGTACTAATGAGGGTAAGCTGGAGAAGAATGAGATTACTTTTTCAGTAATAAGCAAGTATTTCGGGTAAGGTAGTGCAGAAGTAGACAAAGTATTAGGTGGCAATGGGTTATTCCCACAGGAGATCTGAAATTTAGGAACCAATAATTATTTGTGGAGTTTTCTGATATTGGAGAACTACCAGATGATTGGAAAATAGTGAATATAATTCCCAAATATAAGAAACAAGATTCTAAGACAGAGGCTGAAAATTAGACCTGTAACTCTAATTGAGCGGAAGAAGAACTCTGTGAAGCTCCAAAGCTTGTCCCTTCCACCAACAGAAGTTGGTCCAATAAAAGACATTACCTCACCTATTCCATAATCTGTGACAAGGAAATGTTTTTAGTTGATATTTAGGACTAGTTTAAAAATACATTTTTAAAACTACAAGTCAGTGGCTGTGACACTGGGAGTTCCTTTCACAGACCTGAAGACGAGCTCTGTGTGGCTCAAAAGCTTGTCTTTCTCACCAAGAGAAGTTGGTCCAATAAGAGAGATTATCTCATCCACCTTGTGTCTCTAATATCCTGGAACCAACCTAGCTATAGCTACACTGCATACATAAGTCAGTAGGAGTAAGTCAGCACTGAATTGTGTAAGATATACTATGTCAGAGAAATCTTATTCTTTTTTCACACTATTGGACTAGATAGAAGGGAATGAATACATTTAGGTTAGTACAGATACACCTTGATTTTTCAAGAAGCTTTTGACAATATCACATGATATTTTATTGTATAAACTCACTAAATATGATAGAGGTGATAAATTAAGATTCCAAACAAATTGTTTAGTAGAGGGAAACCAGAGGATTGGAATTAACGATATTCTGCATTGAACTTTGATTCAAAGTTGAGTCCAGCACGTTTCTATATATTAAAGGTTTATTAATGATCTTTGCAGATGATTCTAAAATATAACACATGGTTAAGATGGTTGTAGATGTTTTCTAGGATAATCCTGAATGTTTAGACAAATTGATTCCAAAATGTAATATGAAATGTCATGTATCTATTTTAAGCATAAAGGGATGCACTGGGGGAGGAATAAGCTAGTAGTTTCAATTAGTAGTGAACTAGTTCACATGACAAAGAAAAAATATCTAGCTTTATTGTTGGACCCAAACTAAAGTTTTCAGTTAAGCACACAACAACTGTAAAGAATGTCAATAGGCTTGTATCAAGTGGAGTGTACTGTAGAAGTCTACGAAAAATGGGCTGTCTTTATAAAGCACTCATTAGACTGAAATAAAGGTAGATAATGGTGTTACCATTTTCTTTTCCATATGATATACTGGCATGTGTTCTTGTTTCAAGGACTAATTTGTTTTCCTCTTCCTAATCACTGGTATAGGACAAGTGCTCGGAATAGATTGCTGCTCCTCAAAGCATTTACAGTGGTCAGACAAAGCATTTTGCATGAGACACTGAACCTGGAAATCTGTGTTTTTCTAATTCTACCAGTTTGTTTTTCTTATGGGTTCATTTCAGTTTGGATAGGCTTATATCAGCCAACATCTCTCAAACCACTAGAATGAGACAATAATACTTAGAACCATTTGAAAGCTGGATTTCCAAGCTTCATGAATGTGTGAAGCATTGTCATCTAACTCAATTGGTTCTTGAGAGGGAGGCCATCAGAGTCATGTGAGAATTAAACTTGGGGGGAGGGGGGGAGAAGAAGCCATATGGTATTTATCAGAATGTGTGAATTTGCTTTCTGATTTCACACTAAACTAGGGGAGAGGTAGATACGCTGGAAGGTAGGGATAGGATACAGAGCAACCTAGACCAATTGGAGGATTGGGCTAAAAGAAATCTGATGAGGTTCAACAAGGACAAGTGCAGAGTCCTGTACTTAGGACGGAAGAATCCCATGCACTGCTACAGGCTGGGACCGACTGGCTAAGGGGTAGTTCTGCAGAAAAGGACCTGGGGATTACAGTGGACGAGAAGCTGGATATGAGTCAGCAGTGTGCCCTTGTTGCCAAGAAGGCTAACAGCATATTGGGCTGCATTAGTAGGAATGTTGCGGGCGGATTGATGGAAGTGATTATTCACCACTGTTTGCCACTAGTAAGGCCAGATCAGGAGTATTGCATCCAGTTTGGGCCCCCCACTACAGAAACGATGTGGACAAATTGGAGGGAGTCCAGTGGAGGGCAATGGAAATGATTAGGGGGCTGGGGCATATGACTTACGAGGAGAAGCTGAGGGAACTGGGCTTATTTAGCCAGCAGAAGAGACGAGTGAGGGGGGATTTGATATCCGCCTTCAACTACCTGAAGGAGGGTTCCAAAGAGAATGGAGCTCGGCTGTTCTCAGTGGTGGCAGATGACAGAACAAGGAGCAATGGTCTCAAGTTGCAGTGGGGGAGGTCTAGGTTGGATATTAGGAAAAATTGTTTCACTAGGAGGGTTGTGAAGCACTGGAATGGGTTGCCTAGGGAGGTGGTGGAACCTCCATCCTTAGAGGTTTTTAAGGCCCAGCTTGGCAAAGCCCTGGCTGGGATAATTTAGTTGGAACTGGTCCTGCTTTGAGCAGGGGATTGGACTAAATGACCTCCTGAGGTCTCTTCCAACCCTAATCATCTATGATTCTATGAATTGGAATGACATGGTTTTAAAATCGTGTGACTGGCTAATGCTAAAATCACTGCATCGTTCTATTGGAAAGCTGAAAATCCCAGCTTGACTTGAGTGTTGTAATAAACTGAACCTTGTCATTCTGATGATACAATCTTTCTTTCCCTCCTCAATTCCAAAACTATTTTAGGCAGCATCTACACTATGAACTAGGGGTTTGATTCTTGACTCAAGCAGACATACCTGAAGTAGCGCATTAAAATAGTAGTTTAGCCAGAATAGCATGGGCAATGTAGCTGTCCCTAGTACCTACCCAAAGGGGTAAGGCAGGTTCATAATGCTGCCACTCACCACTGACTATGCCACCTCAGCTAGCCTGCTATTTTTAGTGCATTTGCTCGATGAGAGCTGTCTATTCAAGCTGGGACTTGCACTCCCAGCTCCAAATGTAGATGTAGCCTTAGTGCCTGCTGCTTCCAGAAGTGCTTGAGTTAAAAACCCGGGCTTCATACGTTCCAACAGCTTGGAACTCTAGTTTAACTAAAGCACTAGGACCCGATCTTGCTCTCAGTTGCCTCATTGTAAATCCAGAGTTACTTCATTTAAACCGCTGGCCAAAAACCCCAAGGTCTCTGCCAATCTGACCTAGGGGGAAATTCCATCTCAACCCCCAAATATGGTGATCAGTTAGACCCTGAGCATGTAGGCAAGACCCACCAGCCAGAGACCTGGGAAAGAATTATCTGTGGTAACTCAGATCCCTTCCCATTTAGTGTCACCGGCTGTGGGAGATATTTGCTGCTAGCAGTCGCAGATCAGCTACAATGGTAGGCAGTCTCATCATATCAGCCCCTCCATAAACTTATCAAGCTCAGTCTTGAAGCCAGTTAGGTTTTTAGCCCCCACTGCTCCCCTTGGAAGGCTGATCCAGCACTTCACTCTTCTGATGGTTAGAAACCTTTGTCTAATTTCAAGCCCAAACTTGTTGATGGTCTATGTATATCCCTTTGTTCTTGTGTCCACATTGGTGCTTAACTTAAATAATTCCTCTCCCTCCCTGATATTTATCCCTCTTATATATTTATGGAGAGGTTTTCCATTCCTTAGATCATCCTTGTAGCCCTTCTCTGCACCTGTTTCAGTTTGAATTGATCTTAAACATGGGAGGCCAGAATTGCACACGTATTCCAGATGAGGTCTCACCAGTGCCTTGTACAATGGGATGTCTGGACCCAATCTGTCACACTCTGATGAGCAGAAGGCTCAGGCAATAGCCCCAGCAAAAAGGGAACACTTTGGGAGACTACTGTGTGTGCAGATCCTGGCAGTTTCCCTCTGTCCCAAGCCCCCTCTTCTGGACATTTCCATGAGATGGGAAGGGCCAACCCTATCTTTTGTGGAACGAACAACAAATGCTCGGAATCTCCAACTGTCCCAAGGTGAGAGAATGCCTCTTTCCAAAGCACCCTGTGTCTCACCTTGGCTGGTCATGGGATATTGAACCTTAAGTCCTAGATTTCTAGGAGATGGGAGATTTTGGGCACACTGGGTTTTGGGTGTCCAATTTCAGATACCATTCATAGATTCCAAGGCCAGAAGGGACCATTGTGGTCATCTAATCTGACCTCCTGTAGAACACAGGCCATAGAACTTCCCCAAAAATAATTCCTAGGAAAACATCCAATCGTGATTTAAAAATGGTCAGTGATGGAGAATCGATCCCGACCTTGGTAAATTGTGCCAAAGTAAATTGTTGTTAAAGCAGCCTGATTTTTCAGAAAGTTCTGATCAGGAGCATTGAGTCTTAAAATCTGACATTGTGTCATTCGTCCCTAGATCTATCACTGCTCTCTTTGCAGTAGTCCAGAACTCACTATAGGGAGTCCCAGAATTCACACCACTAACTTTCAGTCCCTATTGCTCTGATGCCCGTGTCTCTGTCGCTCCCCCCGCCCCCATCATCCAAGGATGATTTCTTTTGAGGCAGGCTACATAGAGAGTGCTGTGAAAAAGCTCCCATTCCTTTTATGGAGAGTGTGCCTTACTGATGCACAGGCACGTGCTGGAAATTCAGCCGTGTTCTCTTGATTTGGAAATGCTGATTCTGTAGGTGCCTTGACAGACACATACAGTCCTGAAATGAAAAACAAGCCCTAGGCATCTTTAATTTAATGTGGTGTAGTCTAGTTGCATCCACGCTCTGCTTTCATTGCTAAGAGATTCATTCAGAACAGATGACATTTTAATGTAGATTTTTCTGAGAAAAATAGTTACTCTCTGCCATAGTTTGGATCGTTTTAAGGTATTAAGTGCTGGAAGCAGCACTTTTTGGTGTGTACTGGATTTGACAGAGCATCAATGCCCCCTACTGATAAACCTTAGGAGATCTGCGTTAGGAGAGCAGGAACATGAACAACATACATGGATGCTGAAGTATTTTAATAATACTTTGCAGTAATATCATTCTTCATTTTAAAAAAATCCAACATGCTTTCTTCTTGACAGTTTGATGTCTAACTTTCTCTTCTTGGTACTTGCATAAATCTTACTGATATTCCCCAAGAGCAAAGGAGACCTAATATTTCATGCTGTTCATGGGTTATATGAAAACTACAGTATAGACATCACTTAAAGTTTTGCTAAAGGACGTATCCTGAAATCCTGTCACATACAAGTCTCTGCTGACTTCACCTGGAGTTTTGAAGCCCATAATGACTGTTGCTTGTTCAGGGACATATGTAACATTTTTATGACGTATTCCTGCTCTCATAAAACAAAAGGAGCAGATGACTTGTGCTCTTTTTACCTTAAACAGGTTATACTAATTGACTGATCGTATTTATCTTAATTATAGAAAAATCAGAGTGCAAAGTGTTATGCTGCCCCTGATGGGTTGTCAGCAGGGGATGAATCTGGGACCTCTGGATCTCTTTGTCTTTGGCTTGAGCTCATGAGATCTAAAAACAGTGTCTTGGTGTTTGTGGGGGTAGAGGGGGACTGACTCATGATTTATTTGGATTCACAGCGTTGGCAATCCCAACTAGGATTCTGAGCATAATTCAAGCAAAGTTATTCAAAGCGATGCCTACACATCTTCAAAGGTAACATACAATGTATTATTAAAAGTGTTTCTGGGGTTGACACAGACTGTGCCACACTGGAGCAAGCCAGTGATCTCTCACATCCAGTAACCTGCCACTCACGGATTCCGAGAATATTGGCCATTCCAGCACTTCCGGGAATGGGGTAGGCCCCGTCCCCACTGGTGTGACTACGCAGGCACCATACACGCAAGGTCAAGGGGGGGATGCCATTTTGAAGCGGGTGCTGCCCTGCCAGTGTGACCACACACAATGCATTCAAGATCAAGCCGCACAGGGGATGCCATTTTGAAGACCATGCCATTCTGCCCCCACAGGCATGATCTCACACGCATGGTGCATGTGAGGCAGTGGGTCATAGCAGCATGCTCTTCAAAATGCTCTTCAAAACCCTGCCCTATGTTGGACAGAACCTCCTCTGGTTTTGTCTCAGTACCAGCTGGGGGACAAACCTTAGAAAAATAGGACTGTCAGGAATGGCCTGCCTTCCTCCAGCAGTGGCCAATGTCAGCCAGACAAAAACTGGCCCAAAATGCCCCTGATGTGAAATTCTGCCCTGTGCAGAAAGCCAACACAAGGCTAGCCCTAATTTTGCTTTCCTGACCCCTGCAATGATCAGTTTACCTCCCGAATCAAGAATTTTGTGAGCTGTCTTCACTGGGAAAAAAGGTGTGTTCTTAACTTGTAAGCTAATATGTGGCAATTAACATGAGGTAAAATACTAGTGAAGACAAGGAAAAATAGTGTGTTCTTAACTAGCGTTTGCTAACAAGTGGTGACTAACATGAGGCAAAATCCTAATGAAGACAAGGCAGTTTGTAGCTTTAATAAGAGTTAGTAGGATGAGCTAAAGGCTTTGAGGAAACCTCGGGTTTATCATGACTTGTTAACTTGTGTTAAAACTACAACTACATCTTACCTAGGATTTTACCTCATATTAGATACCACTTGTTAGCAAACACAAGTTAAGAACACTCCTTTTTGGCCTACTGAAGATGCACCCTTGTACTGCTGAACTACAGATGGTGGTGGTGGTGGTGGTCCTAAAATCAACCACCTCCTTTTTTTTTTTTTTTTTTTTTTTTAAACCCTCTGGCTATAATACGATGGATTTTTGAAATCTGTATAATGCATGTAGCAATTAGTAAGCAAACTGTCCCATCAGAAGATTATCTGGAATTCGAGTTCTACTGTCATAAATTAAATGTTGAGGAAAATACACTTAGAAGAAAGCAAGTGAAATTAAAATCATGAAATACAACAGACAGCATTTTTTGTATGGTTGTTTGGTATTTTGAATTTAATGTAGCATTAATGCCCCCTGCTGATAAGCCTCAAAAGAACCGCTTTAGATTTAAGTAGAAACACAGATACATGGGGTTCAAGTATTTAATAATATTTTGCACTAATATCATTCTTGACCTGAAAGAAAAAATCCAATATACTTTCCTCAAAACTGTTTTCAGTTTAAATAATAAAATGTAATTTTATGCCCCTCCATAGCAAAAGGCCTCTCTGTGCCTTGACAACAAAACAAAACCCCTAAAACAATCACTATCACAAATAAGCCTTTTTCTGGTGATTGTTTGGTAATAAGAGCAAGTTGGCATAACATGGCTTACTTGGAGCTAAATCTAATTCATAAGAGAAAAATATAACCGCAGCAATAAAAAAAGAAACCATTAAAAATATTTTTAAAGCAAATTATTAAGCAGACCAAAAATGAAAAGCATCTTGCTTAAATCTAGAGACTGCAAAATGTTGAACAGATGTATTGCCATTCAGGTTCAGTGTGTAGAGAGCTAAATAATAAATCTTTTCACTGTATTCAGCATTATCTATTGCTAGCAAAAGAAAAGAGATCATTAATATAGATTTTATATCGTTTCTGTTGAAAATGTCGATGCAGATATTAAGTGCTTCAATAAAAGATCCAGGGATTTCATGTGTTTGACGGATGAATTTATCTAGGAGAAAACGTAATTCCTGCAATATGGTTTTTATAGTGACAATTACACCGGTACACTTCTTCCAGCTAGCACCAATACTGATGGACCTGCACCCTGTCTGTTTATCCATTCATCTGTTTGTGATGTATAACAGCCTCTGCATGAAACTCAGGGTGGGGTGGAGGAACCTCCAGTGCAGGTGTACTTAGGCTGGATTGCTTGGAGATAATAAGCTTGTAGGGGGTCCACTCTGTAAATGTTCCCCCTCTGCCTCTGATTCCATGCAGCCCCCTCTGCAGGGTTTAGGGATCCATGTGTAGGGGGAGGCTGCAGACCCACCAGGATCCGTGGGGTTTACGGTCAGAACTGCTGGGGTCAAACCTTCCCTCCCACCTGTAGAATGACTGGGAGAAACCTGCTATGAGGGGCTTCTACCTGCCATCTTGTGCCAGGCCTCCTTCCACACCAGTCTCCACAAAAAGGTTTGACTCAGGTCCTTGATACATACAAGTTCCGTAGGGAAACTGGATGTCTCCACGTTCAGTGCTATCCCTCCAACCCCTTTCACCAGCACTAAATTAACTCCAATTTGATTGGGGGAGGAGATTCTGAAAGAGAGAGGCACAGGGGAGAGGACTGTGATGACCCATACGACATCAGTGTTAAGGGGTTATGAGTCCGCACTGGCAATACAGAGGGATAATCTGCAATGACCAACAGGATGAGAACAGCATTAGCTGGGGCAGGGGAGCCTCGGGGAGTCAAGAACATCAAGGTTTGGCTCAGATTCTGCTCTGCTATTAAACTCAGTTGTGCTGCATTGGTGGAAATGAGAGGAGGGTTTGGCCCTTGATATTGGAAGGCAAGACCAAATACAGAGCTTTTCAGAATGATGCTGCACCTCATGGTAAAGGGCTGTGCTCGTCTCTGGGGTCCAGACATATGGAATGTTACAGGAACAAACACAGGAATGTTAAACAGCAGCAGTAATACACCACGCTACCAACACTGGTGTCAGGGTCATCAGTGGAACGGGTGAGTGGCTCAGGGATAATAGAAGAAATGAACCTGGCTTTCTTCCTTCTGCGAATCGTTCGATGCTCGTTTAAAACAAGGAGCAATTCACTTCGGTACTGCAGCCTACCACAGTTGTGGCATACTCAGTAGCCGCCTAGGTCCTTGGCGTCCACTTTATTTTAACTGCACGTGGTCTGCAGAATTTACGTACTCGTACACGTTCTGCAATACCTAACAGCGCTCTCATTGGTAATGTGTGCCGTGCAGACGACGTAAAGCATAGCACTGGTGAATCCCAGCAATAGTTTGGCCACTGGAATTTCAAATCTTGAAAATAGAATTTGAAGCAGATCAAATCTTACCCTGTGATTCCTAATGTTTAGGGTCCTACCAAATTCATGGCCATGAAAAATGCGTCACAGACCATGAAATCTGGGCTCCCCTCGTGAAATCTGGTGTTTTGTGTGCTTTTACCCTGTACTATACAAGTATCAGGGGGTAGCCGTGTTAGTCTGTATCCACAAAAATAACAAGGAGTCCGGTGGCACCTTAAAGACTAACAGATTTATTTGGGCATAAGCTTTCGTGGGTAAAAACCCTCACTTCTTCAGATGCAACATACTGTACAGATTTCACGGGGGAGACCAGCGTTTCTCAAATTGGGGGTCCTGACCCAAAAAGAAGTTGCCGGGGGATCAGAAGGTTATTTTAGGGGGGGTTGTGGTATTGCCACCCTTACTTCTGCGTAGCCTTCAGAGCTGGGCAGCCGGAGAGTGGTGGTTGTTGACAAGGCGCCCAACTCTGAAGGCAGCACCCCGCCAGCAGCAGCGCAGAAATAAGGATGTCATGGTATGGTAGGGTTACCATATTTAAAAAATAAAAAAAGAGGACACTCCACGGGCCCTGACCCCGCCCCTTTCCCACCTCCGGCCCCACCCCAACTCTGCCCCTTCCCCAAAGTCCCCGCCCTAATTCCCCCTCCTTCCTCCCAGCCACACGAAAAGGGCTGCCCGAGCGCTACCAGCTTCAGGGTTTGCCGGGCAGCCCCCAGACCCTGCGCCCCTGGCCGGCGCTTCCCCAGCGCAGCGGGAGCCCGGGAGGGGAAGCGCCCAGCTGGGGGCGCAGGGTCTGGCGGCTGCCCGGCAAACCATGAAGCCGGTAGCGCTCGGGCTTCAGGCAGCCCCCTTGCCTCCGGACCCCAGCCGCCGGCCGGGCACTTCTCCTCCCCGGCTCCAGCTGCTCTGCTCCTCCCCTGACTCACACTTCGGCTCTGTTTAAGAGCCAAGCTGCCCGAGCCAGCGCTACCGGCTTCGGGCAGCCCCCTTGCCTCCGGACCCTGCGCCGCCGGAGCAGAGCAGCTGGAGCCCGGGAAGGGAAGTGCCCGGCCAGCGGCTGGGGTCCGGAGGCATGGGGGCTGCCCGAAGCCGGTAGCGCTGGCTCGGGCAGCTTGGCTCTTAAACAGAGCCAAAGAGTCAGGGGAGGAGCAGAGCAGCCGCGGGAGAGGAAGTGCCCGGCCGGTATTTTTCCCGAACATGTTCGGTTTTTTGGCAATTCCTCCCGGACGGGGGTTTGATTGCCGAAAAGCCGGACATGTCTAGGAAAAACCGGACGTATGCTAACCCTAGGTATGGTATTGCCACCCTTCTGTGCTGCTGCCTTCAGAGCTGGGCGGTCGGAGAGTGGCAGCTGCTGACTGAGGACTCAGTTCTGCAGGCAGCAGCGCAGAAGTAGGAGTGGCAATGCCATACCACGCCGCCCTTACTTCTGTGCTGCTGCTGGCAGCAGCTCTGCCTTCAGAGCTGGGATCCCAGCCAACAGCCACCGCTCTCCAGCTGCCCAGCTCTGAAGGCAGTGCTGCCGCCCGCAGCAGTGCAGAAGTGAGGGTAGCAGTACCGCAACCTCCCTACAATATCCTTGCGACCCCTCCTCCCCACCCCGCCCCACACACACAACTCCTTTTTAGGTCAGGACCCCTACATTACAACACCGTGAAATTTCAGATTTAAATAGCTGAAATAATTAAATGTATGGTTTTTAAAATCTTATGACCATGAAATTGACCAAAATGGACTGTGAATTTGGTAGGGTCCTACTAATGTTCCTATAGGTCATCTTGTGTGATTTTAGGATACATATAAAACTCCTTCATTTCTTTACCCTCGCAGAGTTTACCTGTGCAACCTGGATCTGCTGGACTTGACAGTTGCGTTCTGAATTTTACTGAAGGCAAGAATCAAGCAACTTTATTTAACACTATTGGTGTACATTCATCTTAACTGATGCGATTGTTTGCTTTAGGTCTTCCAGGGATTTTCCTGAGAAGGGTGTCATTCTCAGCATTTTCCACTAGAGGCTGGTCTGACTCTCTGGGTTTTCTTATTTCAAAGCCTCTAGTTTTTTTCATTGTGATGTGAGTGACACTAGTATTTATTTAGTGGTGGGCAGGAACCAGAACTGTCAGATGAGGGTTTTGTGCTACATAGCTACAACAGGTTAGAGCGTCACAGCTGGATATATCAATGTATGGGTTAATAGTGTCCTGGCCTTCTCACTAGATGATCATTCAACCCACTGTTCTGAGCGCAGGCAATGTGGAAGATTGCCTATGGAATAAACCCTCTCTAGTACTTAATTCATGGACTATGCCTAGGGCAGTTCCTGCCATTGAGTCTGACCTGCAGTGGAGCAGCCCCTGATGGGCAAATCCCAACTTTTGACTAGCACCAACAAAATCCCATGCATAGAGTGGTCTCCTTTGTATGTATGATGCCAGCAAAGCTCAGTTGTTCAGCGGAGTGACTCAGACCCGAACGTGTCAGCTCTGCTCTCAGCATTCCAGTTGTTATCATTGACTCTTGTTAATTGACAACTCATGCTGAATACAGAGAATTGATTTGTTTCAGCCAGGCACCGAACAGATTGCCATGGCAAAAACCTGCAATAGCTCACTGGCCGATGGGTATTTCCCACGCCAGCATCATGGGCACTGTGAGCTTTTGCAAGTGCTGTGGGTATCAAAATATGAAGACAGAGGAGACTGTTTGGTAACGGGCAGTGCAGGGGACAGGCACATTCTGTAACCTTAAAACACCTGTTTTGTCAAAGGGAGAAGACTGCGAGACATTGCTCATTAGTGTCCCAGCATCATCACCTACAGGTCAGTGTCGGGGATTGAACTGGGGACCTCCAGAACGAAAAGTCTGAGTCTCTAGCTGTAGAGTTGTACCAGACCCACGTACTCTGTGGACTGGGCACAGAAGGAGGTGGAACCTACACCGACCAATGGGGTACACTATGGTTCAGGGCAACATAAAGGTTAGAAACTACCATGTGCATGTATGTACAGCACCTTGCACAGTGGGGCCCTGATTAGGACCTCTAGGCACTCCTAGTACAAGTAGCAACTAGTAAAAAGGAAAGATCTATTGGGTCATTTAGTAGGAGCGTTCCCAAACTATGCGATCTGGCCAATGTCCTGGCGGGGCCTTGAACTTTGTTTTAGTATTACTATTTATTGATTTACCACCTTGACAATAAGAAAATGGAAGTGGCTGCCTGCGATTCCTGGGGTGCTTGTCCCAGTTTCTGCTACAGACCCTCTTGCTGCATGGTAGCAACGGCTGAGCAGAGTTTTCCCACAGTCCCTTCTCCTCACCAGTGGGATGGTTGTGATGCCCCTCCATTCTTAACGCCCCCCCTGCAGGTGCCCAGCCAGATACAGCAGGGCCTTGTGGGTAGGGAAAGGGGCCAAAAGGAGGGACTGGGGGTAATGAGGAGGTAAAGCTGAGGTGACCAAATGGGGAAGTAGACTGGAGGGAACAGAGGTTCAAGGGGAAACAAGCTGGGGAGTCAGGGGCTTCCCTTGAGCCCTTGCAGCCTGATCTGTTCTCCCGCGAGTGCCTGTTCCCCTAGTGGGACTTGCAGGTCACACCACAGTTTCATTACAGGGTGATCTTTCCACCCCTGTAAAAGCTCTGCTCAGAGAACCCAGCTCACCCCTCCCATTGAGCCCGTCTTCAGTTGCACCATTTGGCACAGAGTGGGCCTGGTTCTCCATTGCCCTGCATCTTGCATTGTCCATTCACACTTGTGCCAAGTGGACATAAGGGCTGAGGGTACAGCACTGCACCAAATGACTGCACAGGGCTAAAAGACGGCACACGGGCAGTGCCAAACAGTGTCAAATCAGGCCGCTTGTTCCATGTTTCAAACACCTGTTCTGGATCTCCTTTCCTTAGAATGACACACCACATACTGGATATCTGCATTTGGAAGCCATGGCTTCCATTAAATGTCATTCCTTCCCATCGTGGCTTTCAACAGAGGGTAGTGTCTGGTAAATTTTAATACATTCCACTCAGGCTTTCATTGTAAAGGTGCAGCGGCTAAACCATTGAAACGTAGGGCTGGAAGCAGGGCCGGCTCCAGGCACCAGCTGAGCAAGCTGGTGCTTGGGGTGGCAGATTGTTGGAGGCGGCATTCTGCTCAATCCTAGGGCGGCACGGCCGCTTTTTTTTGTTTTGTTTTGTTCTTGTTCCGCTCCAGCCGCCCTGTAGGGGGCGGCGGCGCAGAGAACCAGAGCGCCCTGCAGGGCAGTCCTCTTCCTTCCCTCCCCGCCGTCCGGAGCGGAACCCTCGCGGCAGGCGGCGGCACAGTGGGAGGAGCCGTGTGGCAGCGCCCCCGCTGTAGCCCTGGCGGCCCCCTTCTCTCTCTCTCCCGCCCGCTTTTCCCCCCCCCCCCCCAGCCGGTCCCCCTGCACCCGCTTTGCCGTTCTGGCCACCCCGTTTTTTGTTTGTTTGTTTGTTTGTTTTTTTGCTTGGGGCAGCCAAAAAAGCCAGAGCCGGCCCTGGCTGGAAGGGACCATGAGAGGTCAGCTAATCCTAGCCCCCTGCACTGAGGCAGAACCAAGTAAGCCCAGACCGCCCCTGGCAGGTGGTTGTCCATCCTATTCTTAAAACCCCCCAGTGACGGGGATTCCACAACTTCCCTAGGTAAATGAGGATGGCTATTAACCATGGATACTAAAAATAAAAAGCGATGTTGAGCCTGAGGGCACGTCTACACCGGCACAGCTGCACTGCTGTAGCACTTTAGTGAAGATGCTCTATGCCGGCAGAAGAGAGCTCTCCTGTTGGTGTCTCGAGAGATGGTAGCTATGTCGGCGGGGGACGCTCTCTTGCCAGCATAGCGCTGTCTGCATGGGGGGTGAGGTCAGTAGAACTACGTCGCTCAACAGGGTGGATTTTTCACACCCTCGAGTGATGTGGTTATGTCGATCTAGGGCTGTAGTATAAGCCAGGCCTCATTCTCCACTGCTTTGTATGTGATGTTGCCACGAGTGCAAAGGGGGTGCAAGAGGCTCCCAGATTACACCGGTCGTGTTTTATACCTACTCAGCATTCGCTTTGCACTGCTGTAAATGCCTACACAGGGGGCCAGATTCTCATGTACAGCGCAAAGGAGCCTTCAAGTGAGTGTAAATCATGCTCCATTTTAAGATTGCTTTACACTGCCACTGTAAAGAGGACTTAGTACAAATCCTACAGTGTATAGAACCCTGCAGCCCTTCCTGCCACCCACCCCTACTGAGCTCCAGAACAACCACTATCCTCAAGACACTAGAAGCAGCTGCTTTTTAGGAAGTTGTTTTCAGTCTCCCCATTACTGTGAGCTTCCATCAAAGGTTTTAATTGCACGTGTGTGAGGAGGTGGGGAAATAAAAAGAAAGGAAAGCGCACTGAGCTGCGGTCAGGGGCCTTTGTTCCAGCAGAGCTATAAGGAAATGTCTCTACACATACTGCTTCCAGCTTTCACAGGACAGGGGAGCATCACCCGATGGACTTGAAACAAGACAGTTTACCTCTGCTTTGAACAGGAAGCTCTCTCAGCAGCCAGGGTGCTGGGGCAGAGGTGGAAAAGGGAGGAGGGACTGTTGCTGAGGTCAGCTGCACTCAAGACAAAGATGATATCTGGCTTCAGTGGGCTTGGGCGGGGTTGCTTGCCGTCCTGATTTTCACAGGGCAGTGCCAGCTGATGTGCTCACATTTGTCATGGCAAGACATCCTGCCCCGAGCTCTGTTCCCAAGTGGCAAGTCTACGTGACCTCCACAGCTGGTATTGGAAATACGTTCTTGGTAGGAAAGCCCCAAATTGACATACATATTGTAGCAGGAAGAGATGAAATTAGGGATAACAGAGTCGAATGTAATACTTACACCAAAGTCAGGCCAGTGGGGCCCCATGTTAATTTCTGTATTAAAAGTCTGCAGCAGGAAGTTGTCAGTGACTTAGTGAAGTTTGACACTCAGTTGTTTGGGGTTACTTCTGTGCCTAGATCTGCGGGGGATGATCTAGGCCATTATTAGGCTACTCTGTTTTCACAGCTCCTTCCCTGACAGCACGTGCCCCTGACTGTTGTCACTCTCCCTAGAACTGTATCTCCAGGTAATATCCAGAGAACCTATTCCTGCTTCTGTCTTGGGTGGCTGTGTCTAGTATCACTGGCCTCAATCCCCAGCACTTGCTTATTTGGGATGCTGCAAGCCCCACCAGGAGATTTTTTACATACTAAAATTTGAGGATTGTGGCTAGTGATTGAAAAATTGCAATGTTTAGATTCCAGCTGTTATATTTAAGATTTTACAAACTTCCATCGAACTACGCACAAATCACCTGTTCCACCTTGACTTCAGGATACCAGCAGCAGATCCAGATACCTCCTCCGGTGATGCTAGGAGCCTGGTTGTTATTTGTTGTAAGGCCTGGTCTACACTGAGATTTTATACCAGTACAACCATTTTGGCTAGGAGTGTGATTTTTTTTTTTTAATTCAATATAGTTACACAACTACAACCCCTAATGTGGACACTCTTATACTGGTATAAAGGTGCCTTACTTCAATATATTAGAGAGATAAGGTGGGTCAGGTAATATCTGTTACCAGTATAGTTTATTCCCCTTCCCATACCAGTGGGGCAATTTGCCCCAGGCCCCCACGAGAATGTCGGAGGCTCCTGGGAGAGGGGGTAAGCGTCATGGTAAGGGGCCAGGCACCCCCCCCCACCACATCTCCCACAGCCCTGACTCCCAGCTCCAAGCCCAGCCCCTCTGAGCCGGAAACCCCCTGGCCCCATCCCCCACACAGCCCTGACCCCCAGCTCCGAGCCCAGCCCCTCTGAGCCGGGCACCCCCCAGCCCCATCCCCCCCACAGCCCTGACCTCCAGCTCCGAGCCCAGCCCCTCTGAGCCGGAAACCCCCCGACCCCATCCCCCCCACAGCCCTGACCCCAGCTCCGAGCCCAGCCCCTCTGAGCCGGAAACCCCCTGACCCCATCCCCCCTACAGCCTTGACCTCCAGCTCCGAGCCCAGCCCCTCTGAGCCGGAAACCCCCCGACCCCATCCCCCCCACAGCCCTGACCCCCAGCTCCGAGCCCAGCCCCTCTGAGCCAGACACCCCCTGACCCCATCTTCCCACAGCCCTGAGCCCAGCCCCTGTGAGCCGGGCACCCCCCAACCCAGAGCCCAGCTCCCCACCCAGCCCTGGGCAACAGCAGCACCACCCCCAGGCAGTGACAGCCCATTGGCACCAACCATCAACATCACCCAGCGACAGCCCATTATGTAATTGCAAATGTATACATACCATTACAGCTTTTAATGTTTTTAAATAATGTATTTAGTGTATTTTCAAATTATTACAAATTAATTTTTGAATGTATTTCACTAGTTATTTTTTACATTTCTAAATACATGTTACTATAGTATTGCAACTTTTTTTTATGGACAGGGCCCCCGAAATTGCTTTGCCCCAGGTCCCCTGAATCCTCTGGGCAGCCCTGTCCCATACAGAAATAAGATCTACTCGTGAAAGCACTTTTATACCAGTATAACGGTGTCTGCAGTAGGGGTTGTACTGGTGTAACTATACCAGTATAGGTGAGCCATGAGGATCCTTTACATTCCTCTGGCAGTGAAGAGGGCATTCAGAATGGATAGAAAATCTTTAAGATCCCTTTACACTGACAAAATGCTATAAAGGGGCATTAGTGTTCCTGGAAATGAGAATCAGATGCCATGTTTTTAACCTTGTGACGAAGTGTGTGTATTTTCAGATGCTTTAGGATCTTGTAGCATTCTCAGAAACTTCCTTTTACTGTAACAGATGTCTTGAGAAGACACCGAGGGCCTATTTTGGCAGAGGGGGTCTGCTTCCATCTTTATAAGCCATTCTTCTTCCTAATTTAATTATTACAGTAAAATGGTAAAATACAATTAATTCTTGGAATAAACTCCTAGTGAGCTCCAGGGAGACCACTCTGATTCTTACACAGCTCCAACGTCAAAGGAGCGCCTCTGCTAGTAACACCTCCCCAGCATCCATGTGGCTTTCCAGCCTGTGTCACATTGCTGATTAGAGTTGAAACGTCTTGTAGCAAAGCCGTTTTCTTGAACTGAATGCTTTCAGAGCAGATCATGACTTGTGCTCGCCACAGCCGCTTAAGAATGCTCCATCTCGGAAATCAGGTTGCAAAGTAAGCTACCTTGGATGCAGAGCAGAAAACGCTGTGCTTAGGGATGTAAGGCAATGTTTAAATATATATATGGGGGCTTTTATGTATGTTCTGATATTATTTAAAAATATGTATTGTGCATATTAAGGCCACTCATATAGAATCATTTCTCTAGTGCACAGAAACCGAGTCCAGGTTATTTTTCCTCCTCACTGCAAGTGAATTATTAATTGTATAAGCAGGCCTCTCGCTTCCTCTCTGCAGTGTCTGGACTTCATTGTTGGTATAACGTTTTTCACCTATGACAAAGATTGCTCACTGCATCGAATCGCTCCCCAACCGTGCAAGGTTACAGAGAGGGCCAAATCCTTCCTGCCTTTCTCGTGCAAATCTTCCATGGACTTCAGCTGGAGATTGCACGAGCAAGATGAGCAGGAAGTGACCCCTGCTGTGTATATGTTCTTCCCCTGTTCTGTGCGCTTGGATATGCTGTAGACCTATCAAGATGAGCCATTCTCCCAAAGAATGTCATTCATGATTAAATGGAATAGAACAGATGCTTAAGCAACTGCTCTATAGGCCTAGTCTTGTGCCGAGTCCCAAGGAATTTAAACCATTAAGTTGCATTAATGTTAATGGGAGCTACAGATCTAATATCCTCACACCTCAATGGGAGAATAGACTTTGTAGCAATTAGAAACATAGAATTGTAGGACTGGAAGGCATCTCAAGGGTCAGCTAGTCCAGTCCCCTGCACTTAAGGCAGGACTAAGTATTATCTAGACCATCCCTGACAGGTGTTTGTGTAACCTGCTCTTAAAAATCTCCAGTGACAAATCGTAGACTCATAGAATATCAGGGTTGGAAGAGACCTCAGGAGGAGCAGGGCCAATCCCCAACTAAATCATCCCAGCCAGGGCTTTGGCAAGCCTGACCTTAAAAACCTCTAAGGAAGGAGATTCCACCACCTCCCTAGGGAACCCACTCCAGTGCTTCACCACCCTCCTAGTGAAATAGCGTTTCCTAATATCCAACCTAAACCTCCCCCACTGCAACTTGAGACCGTTAGTCCTTGTTCTGTCATCTGCCATCACTGAGAACAGCCGAGCTCCATCCTCTTTGGAACCCCCCGTTCAGGTAGTTGAAAGCAGCTATCAAATCCCTCCTCATTCTTCTCTTCTGCAGACTAAACAATCTCAGTTCCCTCAGCCTCTCCTCATAAGTCATGTGCTTCAGACCCCTAATCGTTGTTGCCCTCCGCTGGACTCCCTCCAATTTTTCCACATCCTTCTTGTAGTGTGGGGCCCAAAACTAGACATAGTACTCCAGCTGAGGCCTCACCAATGCCGAATAGAGGGGAATAATCACGTCCCTGGATGTGACAATGCCCTTACTTATACAGCCCAAAATGCTGTTAGCCTTCTTGACAACAAGGGCACCCTGTTGACTTGTATCCAGCTTTTTGTCCACTGTAACCCCTAGGTCCTTTTCTGCAGAACTGAAGATTCCACAACCTCCCTGGATCAGCATCTGGATTGGATGGACTTGTAATTATCGTGTTATCTCAATCTTTTTCATTATCCATGTTTTTGGAACGTGTTCCTTCCTACCAGTCAACCTCCAGAATATTGAAATTCAGGCTGTCTTTAGAAAGTTAGATTTAGACTCATTTAAGGCCAGAAGGGAACATTAAATCATCTAGTCTGACTTCCTGCAAAACACAGGGCTGAGAATATTCATCTCCTCTGGGGCGAATTAAGACAGGATTTGAATCTACCACCACATGCACACACAGATGATGCTTTTTGCTGCTCCACTGCATTTATTGTGTGGGGATGGGGAGGGCACACGATACATGCGCTGTATGGCAAGATGTCCTCAGGTTGCGCTACAGTTTGCATTAGTTTTAACTGTTGCCAAGGTGCTCATATGCCAGGGCAATTAGCTCTTGTATAGCTAAATTCATACAGTATTATTATGCACTCTTGAATGGTTGCCACTGCCATCTTCTGGACAACATCCGAACTGCTTCCCTGTGCATGTTAAGACACTGCTGCTAAGAGTTAAATGAGGCTCTCCATTAGCACAAAGAGTAGGGCTCTCTTAGGGTGACCAGATAGCAAGTGTGAAAAATCGGGACAGAAGGTGGGGGGTAATAGGAGCCTATATAAGAAAAAGCCCCAAATATCGGGACTGTCCCTATAAAATCGGGACATCTGATCATCCTAGGCTCTCATCTTTTTGGAGCAGATGATGTGAGTCCCATCCTTGGTGTCCTAGCTGGCCATGGCTGCAGCCCACTGATGCCATGAATTTCCTAGATGACAATGGGCTTATTGCACTACAAGTGAACTTGTACTACTTACAAGCACTGGCTCAGGCCTGGTCCCCACTAAGTCCCCACTTCGGACTAAGGTACGCAAATTCAGCTACGTTAATAACGTAGCTGAATTCGAAGTACCTTAGTCCGAACTTACCGCGGTCCAGACGCGGCAGGAAGTCTCCCCCAGTCGATGCCGCGTACTCCTCTCGGCGAGCTGGAGTACCGGCGCCGACTGTGAGCACTTCCAGGATCGATCCGGGATCGATTTATCGCGTCTTAACCAGACGCGATAAATCGATCCCAGAACATCGATTGCGTGCCGCCGGACCCTCCGGTAAGTGAAGACAAGGCCTCAGTCCCACTTTTTCATAGCGTGTCCCAGGAAATTCTTTAGGATGCTTGAAATGACGTAGGGTGAAATCCTTGTCCCATTGAAGTCGGTGACACCGCTCCCACTGGCTTCAATAGGGACAGTTTTTTGCCCCAGGTTTTTTTTTTTAACAAAAACATTTAATTATTTTTTGACAAGTAGGAAATGTTTCTTCAAGAGACATGGATGCACTGCCTCGAACTTGCTCTGTATTTACTAGGAACAAAGAGTCCACTGGAATATAAGTACAGTATGATGAGCAGTGTTTGGGGTGACAAGGAACGTCAAACGAGTGTGGATGCTATCAAAGCTGTTCCTTTGCTCAAAGTGACCGTTAATGACACTTCTTTGGTGTTTCATGATGAGCTCATTGAGACAATCAGGGTATGTCTCTACTGAAGCTGGGTGAACATACCTGCGGAAGCTCAATCAGAGGCCCCAATCACTTACACAGCATGTTGTATCTTTACCTCCGAATGTGAAACACGTGACTCTGAAGTTGAATTAGAAATAGATCATTTAGGCCAATAAATTAGTGTAAATTATATTCTATACTACTTTTAGCCTGTGCAGTTTTAAATGACTCAAACACTCTCAATGTCAAAGATTCTTTCGGCATAACATCTCCTAGTTATGGCCTTTCCTACCCATCCACACAGCTAAAACTCTTGTCCAGGCTCTCATCATCCTTCATCTTGATTACTGCAACATCCTTCTCTCTGGCCTTGACAAATGCAACCTTGTCCCACTCATCTCCATTCAGAATACTGCTGCATAGATCACAGCCTGCACTTTGACCATGTCATCCCCTCTTTGAATCCCTCCACCAGCTCTCTCTTCTTTATCACATCAAACATAAGCTGCTTGTCTTCACTTTCATGGCCCTTCATGACCTATCCACACCAAACCAGTCCTGTCTCATTCGCTGTCAGGATGTTGACTCCTGCCTCCGATAGGCCCATGATGCCATCCTCCATCATCCACTTGTTAAATTTCAAACAAGCCCCTTTGTGCTCTCTCCCATCCTGCCCCTCACACTGGCATATCGTGCTGACCAGTATTGTCTCATTGTTTTCTTGATTAGGATAGCATGAGTACTGTATTGACTTCTGCACCCGTACAGAGCCCTGTTGATTGCATTGGGGCTTCACATGGGTGAAGGAATCTACCTGTGTATATGAGCTTGCAAGACTGGGGCCTAAATTAGTTGCTGTTTCTAAAGCTTGGCATCAGAACTCTACAGACTGCCATTGTACAAGAATGTAGTTCAAACACAAAACTGTCTCATGTTTTGTAGTCTTGTAAATCACCCGATTATGTTGTGGGCCACCATAATTGGCAATACAATTACTAGGCGATTAAGTCTTATTGGGTATTAATTCTTTCCATAGAGAAAACAATAATGCACAATGACCATACTAGGCTTAGTCATGTAATAGCTGTAAATCTAATTAATAAGCTTGAAACAAGGGTGGATTGTAACTTTCCACTACAGCCCACGCTGTGTTTGCATGTGAGGGAAGGAGCGCTTGGGGCGTGTTCCTGAGAGAGCTCTCCGTGGTACTTGCACATTCTCCATTACCACAGAATCTGAGGGTCTGTCTACAGTGCAGTTAAAACCCTGTGGCTGGTCCGTGCCAGCTGACTCAGGCTCGCGGGGCGAAAGGTGGGAGGATCCCAGAGCTCGGGCTGCAGCCCAAACTCAAACGTCTGCACTGCAATTAAATAGCCCCACAGCCCGAGTCCAGCGAGCCGAGTTAGCTGGCACAGGCCAGCCGCAAGTGTCTAATTGCAGAGTAGACGTACCCTTAGTGCCTCACAATCTTTAATGTATTTATCCCCGCAAACATCCCCGTGAAGCAAGGCAATGCTATTATCCCAGAGAAGGGAGAGACGGAGAGACGTGCGTACATGTACACTTCGAGCTGGGGGGGGGGAGCGGTAATTCCCAGCTCAGAGATATTCCCATGCTAGCTCTGACTGAGCTCGCACACTAAAAATAGAGTGTAGGTGGAAAGGGCAGGAAGGGCTGGCCATTCCAAGTATATGCTGTGTGTGACGGGTTCAGTCAGAGACCCTCTTGGGACTGTCACCTGCTGTGCTGAAATTCCCTCTGAGCCCGTTTTCCCTGCCAGCTCGGGACTCCAGAACCCTGCCTTGTTGAGCCAGACACGTTAGCCTGCTGCAACACAGACCCAGGGTCTGGTCCGTGCCCCCAAAGTTGCAGATTTAACTGAAAACAGCTCAGCAGGTTACCTGTCCCCAGCACCCAGACACCCAGTTCCCAATGGGATCCAAACCCCAAATAAATCCGTTCTACTCTGTATACACCTTATACAGGGTACATTCATAAATTGTCCGCCCTCTATAACACTGATAGAGAGATATGCACAGCTGTTTGCTCCCCCAGGTATTAAGCACTTACTCTGGATTTATTAGTAAACAAACGTGATTTTATTAAGTATAAAAAGTAGGCTTTAAGTGGTTTCAAGTAATAACAGACAGAACAAAGTAAGTCACCAAGCAAAATAAAGCAAAAACATGCAAGTCTAAGCCTAATACATTAAGAAACTGATTACAGGTAATATCTCACCCTCAGAGATGTTCCAATAAGCTTTTTTCACAGACTAGACTCCTTCCTAGTCTGGGCCCAATCCTTTCCCCTGGTACAGTCCTTGTTAGTTCCAGCAGGCATCTTAGATGGAAACTAGGGGTTTTCTCATGACTGGCACTTCCCTTTGTTCTGTTCTACTCCCTTTTATATCTTTGGCACAAGGTGGGAATCTTTTGTCTATGCTTGTCCCAACCCCTGCTTCATCAATGGAAAAGTACAAGGATTAAGATGGATTCCAGTATCATGTGACATGGTCACGTGTCACTGTAAGACCCCTAGTCTCCATTCTTCCTGGGTTGACCCACACATATACAGGAAGGCTTTCAGGTAAATAAACCATTTACAACCAATTGTCCTAGTCAATGGGAGCCATCAAGATTCTAAACCACCATTAATGGCCCACACTTAATTACAAGAGGACCTCAGAGTTATACTTCATATTTCTAGCTTCAGGTACAAGAATGATACATGCATACAAATAGGAGGAATATATTCAGTAGTTTATAACCTTTATTATGATACCTTTCAAGAGAGCTTTTGCATAAAGCATATTCCAGTTACATTATATTCATGTTCATAAGTATATTTCCATAAAACATATGGAGTGCAATGTCACACTGTGCATCTTGGAGGGGTACGTAGTCCTGCTGCTCACACCACCCTCACCTACCCACTGTCTTTCAATCAGAGCTAGTGTGGGTATATCTGAGCTGGGAACTATAACCCCATCTCAAAGTGTAGACATACCCTAAGTGACTTCATCAAAATTGCACAAGAAGCCCAGAGTGGAGCACTGAATTGAACCCAGGTTTCCTGAACTCTGGGCTGTTGCTATTATTTATTACCATACCACCTAGAAGCCCTAGACGTGGACCAGGATCCCACTGTGCTAGGTGCTGTACAAACACAGAACAGAAAAACCATCCCTGCCCCAAAGTGTTTACAATCTAAGTACAAGACAAGAGACAACAGTCAAATAGATGGGTGAGTACAAGAAAACAATGAGACAATATTGGTGGTATCAGCACGCCAGCAGCCTAAGCTTTGTCAAGCTTTTTGCAGGCATCATGGCAAACGAGTTTTAAGGAGGGCTCTGAAGGAGGATAATGAATGAGTTTTATGGATGTTTGTGTCATTCGTCCCAAGCCTGAGGGGCAGCATGGGAGAAAGCATGAAGGTTCTTGTTTGAAAATTTAACAAGCGGGTGATGGAGGCTGGTATCGTTGGCACATCGGAAGCATCAATTTATATCTCAGTAGCAAATGAGAGATGATAGGTTGTTAAGAGCCCTTAAAGTGATCACAAGCATCTGATGTTCAATCCAAGGAGAAGGGAGAGCTAGGGGAGGAATTGAAAGAGGGGGTGACATGGTCTAAGTGACAGGTTAGGAAAATGTTCTTTGCAGCTGTATTCTGAATGGCTATGACGGAGCAAGATTGCAGTTGTCAAGGAAAGATGTTGCAGGAATCAAGATGCGACAGGATGAGAGCTTCCATCCTTCCTCTCAAGGGAATTTTGGCGGAGTCAGACAAAATTCTTTCCAGGGTTTGGGGGAAATCATGTAGAGGTGGCAACTGAGTAATTCTTGCTCTAACGTTACTAAAGACGTCACCCTTGGGCAGACATCCAGCCTGGAAAATAGCAGCATGATCAGTAAAAGTAATATACGTGCAACTGAAAAAGTGACTCAAAGCCTGGACACAATCGGGCAACCTTAATTAGAGCTATTACTGCATGCGCCAGCTATAATAAAGTGTGTGTGTGTGTGTGTGTGTGTGTGTGTGTGTGCGCGCACACATCTGTACAGAGATAGACATTTTATTTTTAAGGTGTGAGTCTAATACCAGCAGTCTCCAAAGGCTCCATTCTTTCAATTAATTACCAAATCAGGGAAACACTAGACTGTGTAAAGCACGTCTGGGGGCAGCACAGTCGCATACAGTGCAAGAAGTAAACATTTACAATGGGCTTTTCTTATCCAAAGCCCATTGAAATCACTGGAAAGACTCCTATTGACTTCAGTGGGCTTGGGTACGGTCCATAATGTACCTTAAAATAAAGACAAGGGGCTACATTACTGGCTTTCTTTCTTTAATTAGTATTTAATTATATAGCCCAGACTCTAGTATCATGCAAGATACTTTCAGTATGGCTTTGGTGTCCATATTGAGGATGCAGTAACATTTGTCTATTTCAAGGAATCATGAAAGTTTCAATGGGAATTGGTTTCTCACATGATGCTTTACTATTAACAATATTTGAATTGTGTATTTGGAAAAAAAAAAATAATAACCTTTCAGTGCTCCAGTTCTTTTTTTCTTATTCCCCAAATGTCCTTTAAACACCCAGAAAGCACAAGAGAATAAGGATGGTCTTGTGGTCAAGACACTGACACGGAACTCGGGAGAACTGGATTTAATACCTGGCTCAACTACATATGGCCTTGGGCAAGTCATTTAATCTCTGTCACTCTATTCCCCACCTGTAAAATAAGCATGATAACACTCCAACACATTGTTACTCTTGTCTGGTTAGCTATGCGCCCTTTGGAGCAGGACTGTCTTGTAAGGTTGGTCTAAATGCACATGTTGTACCGATGTAATGATATCAGTTTGGAAAGTTTTAGAGCAGGACAAAGGTGCTTATATAGGTAAAGCTCATGAAATAATATAAGCACCTTTATATGAGTGTCACTGTAACCAACTAAAAAAAAAAAGAACAAGTTAAAAATCACTTAGAAAAGTTAGATGCCTGCAAGTCACCCGGGCCTGATGAAATGCATCCTAGAATACTCAAGGAGCTAATAGAGGAGGTATCTGAGCCTCTAGCTATTATCTTTGGAAAGTCATGGGAGACGGGAGAGATTCCAGAAGACTGGAAAAGGGCAAATATAGTGCCCATCTATAAAAAGGGAAATAAAAACAACCCAGGAAACTACAGACCAGTTAGTTTAACTTCTGTGCCAGGGAAGATAATGGAGCAAGTAATTAAGGAAATCATCTGCAAACACTTGGAAGGTGGTAAGGTGATAGGGAACAGCCAGCATGGATTTGTGAAGAACAAATCATGTCAAACCAATCTGATAGCTTTCTTTGATAGGATAATGAGCCTTGTGGATAAGGGTGAAGCGGTGGATGTGGTATACCTAGACTTTAGTAAGGCATTTGATACGGTCTCGCATGATATTCTTATCGATAAACTAGGCAAATACAATTTAGATGGGGCTACTATAAGGTGGGTGCATAACTGGCTGGATAACCGTACTCAGAGAGTTGTTATTAATGGTTCCCAATCCTGCTGGAAAGGCGTAACGAGTGGGGTACTGCAGGGGTCTGATTTGGGACCGGCTCTGTTCAATATCTTCATCAACGACTTAGATATTGGCATAGAAAGTACGCTTATTAAGTTTGCGGATGATACCAAACTGGGAGGGATTGCAACTACTTTGGAGGACAGGGTCATAATTCAAAATGATCTGGACAAATTGGAGAAATGGTCTGAGTTAAACAGGATGAAGTTTAACAAAGACAAATTGAAAGTGCTCCACTTAGGAAGGAAAAATCAATTTCACACATACAGAATGGGAAAAGACTATCTAGGAAGGAGTACGGCAGAAAGGGATCTAGGGGTTATAGTGGACCACAAGCTAAATATGAGTCAACAGTGTGATGCTGTTGCAAAAAAAGCAAACATGATTCTGGGATGTATTAACAGGTGTGTTGTGAGCAAGACACGAGAAGTCATTCTTCCGCTCTACTCTGCTCTGGTTAGGCCTCAGCTGGAGTATTGTGTCCAGTTCTGGGCGCCGCATTTTAAAAAAGATGTGGAGAAATTGGAAAGGGTCCAAAGAAGAACAACAAGAATGATTAAAGGTCTTGAGAACATGACCTATGAAGGAAGGCTGAAAGAATTGGGTTTGTTTAGTTTGGAAAAGAGAAGACTGAGAGGGGACATGATAGCAGTTTTCAGGTATCTAAAAGGGTGTCATAAGGAGGAGGGAGAGAACTTGTTCACCTTAGCCTCTAAGGATAGAACCAGAAACAATGGGTTTAAACTGCAGCAAGGGAGGTCTAGGTTGGACATTAGGAAAAAGTTCCTAACTGTCAGGGTGGTTAAACACTGGAACAAATTGCCTAGGGAGGTTGTGGAATCTCCGTCTCTGGAGACATTTAAGAGTAGGTTAGATAAATGCCTATCAGGGATGGTCTAGACAGTATTTGGTCCTGCCATGCGGGCAGGGGACTGGACTCGATGACCTCTCGAGGTCCCTTCCAGTCCTATAATCTATGAATCTATGAATCTATGAAACTAAGAGCTGCACCAGTTTAAGTATCTCTTTCTAAAACAGATACAATTACATTGGTCCAAAAACTCTACCAAAACCTGGGTAGGTATTCCTCATAGTGCATTGAGCGTAGCACTATGTGGCCTTGCTCTTAATTGGTGCCCCTACATGCTATCATAGCTATAACAACAATAATTAAGGCAGCGGATCTTTGAGGCTGATATCTTCGATAAATATTGACTTCCTTGTCAGCTATCTTTGAAATAATCCCCTCTTTGACACAGACAAAGAGAATGTCAGATTTCCATGGTTTGGTAAATAGACAGGTTATTTCTGAGGGGTGGGCTGTGGACACGGGGAAGGGGTTGTACTAGCTTTCAAGCTTGGAATCTCCATTCTGGATACTAGGCCTGAGGCTGGGATTTTCAAAGGGACTGGTTGGCTATCAATAGAAGTTAGGCAGCGTTAAAGCCCAGAATGGGGCAGCACATTTTAAAGGGAGAGGAGTTTGTAGATTTGAAAACCATGGCAGTAATTTATGTGGCCTTTTATTCCATTTTGGAATTAAATTGATTAATACATTTCTTTTAAAAGTGTAGCACATTAGTACACTAAGCAAGACAAATGAAATAATGGACAGAATCTTTAAAAGCCATTTTATTTGCAACGTGCAAACAGAATGGCAAGTTAGCAAATGGCAAATATTTATTAGGATGAGTCATGCTCTAATTAGTCATCTTGATATGGAGGCTAGGTTGGCATGTGTATTTTAAAGTGTGGTTTCACTTTTTAAATAACGATTATTAGAGTTAGATGGATCTTAGGGTTATATGTGCTGCCCATCACCAAAATATCTGAGTACCTTAATAAAATTAATAGGAACAACAAAGTCTCTAGTGCACTTTGTGGAGTCTTCATATTATCATCAGATTCATTAGGTAAGCAATTTCAGACTGGATCAGTACTTAGGAGACCACCGAGTGGCTAGAGAAATTGTATTTCAGTCAGTAGATGCTCTTCGTAATGGGTCAGTCCCTGAATATGATGCTAGGGGTGCTGTGCCACTGGAATGCTGCTTTTCTGAAGAGATGTAAATAGAAATCCTGATCACTTGTGGCCATTTAAAATGAAATATCTCATGGCTCCTTTCACAGAAGTAGAATGTTAATTCCAGTCTCCTGTCCTCATGCTAGGTTGGATGATGATGATTATTATTTATTTTATTTTATTTTATTTATTTGCTGCCTAAACTCCCCTTGTAGTTATCATGTATTACTCATTAAATGCTAACAGAGTGATTGGTGCTGTACAAGACCCAGGAGAAGAGGTGGTTCTTGCCCTGAGCAGATGGAGAACACAAACCAGACACAGGAAACTCTGAGGAACAGGAAGCATGCCCCTCCTTTTGCAGAACAAATGAGGGTGCAGCTTCCAACGCTGAAAGAGGATTTTGTGCAAGCTGACGATACAAGAACTGCCCATGCCAAGGCCCCGTGTTGTGCAACCCCTCTGGTTCTCTTGGCTCATTTGCTTCCTGCGGTGCCAGAGCTCAGCCACCAGCCACTGTGCTTGGAATTCCCCATTGTGCTGGATTCTGTCAGGTGGAAGGGGGAGCACTTGGGTTAATATTGACTCTATAAGTGTTAAGTGGATATATCACTGGGTGGTAAGATGCACATAGAGTAGAAGACAATCCAACCCATCCCCCCCTTCTACCTACTGTCCTAGTGTCAATGCTGATTCCTAGGGCGATGGGGTATCTAGTGAGAAGAGAAAAACAATACTACAAAGCTGGCACTTCTCCCTCCTTGCCTTCTGTGCAATGCAGATCTCCCCTTGCAGATGGAGGTGAAGATCTGAACTATAGCACTGGCATTTCATCAATTCCTATCCTAGTGATCGATGTCAGCTTTCAACAGGGAAGGGTGTCCCCAATTCATGTAGAGTTAGTTCCTCTCCTAGAAGGCTGCGTTAGTGGGGCAATAAAGTGGTGAGCATCTTCGTTGTTTTCAGATCTCTGGGGAGACTTGCTCCTTTGTCAGTTATGTGGATTTCTGGTAAAGCAGATGGCTTAGCTCTCATTGGCTGCAAGGTGATTTATTGTAAAGTCTCAGATTTAAGGACTGTCACTCTGTGACACTCTGTACCTCGGGGGAACACTCTGCACCCCCATTTTCATCCTTATAATATGATTGTGTAGTATCCAATACAAAGTTTGTCATGTCGGGTGTCTTCGGAAGGCTCACTGAGCATTGTTCTTATAGTAATGTTATAGGTTGTAATTTCATGTATATAGTTACAAGGCTGAAAATGTGTCCTCATGGCTTAAAACAGGCCCAGGCAAAACTCTCCAGGAGCAGAGGGGCAGATCACACCTCATCAGGGCAGGTATGGGACAAACCCAGCCCAGCCTCACAGGAACAAAAGACACTGGCCTAGGCAGCAACAAAGAATCTGTTGGACTCTCGAGTGAGTCACCCCCTTCCTTTGGTCAGTTTGGGACTGCGATGAGGTAATGCTCACCTGACCCTGAAGAGGGGGGGCAAAGCCAAGAGGGAAGAAAGAACATGATAAAAGGGAGAGACGTTTGCCATGCTCTCTCTCTTCCATCTCCATCTACAACCACCACCACCAAGCAACTGAAGCGCTGATCAAAGGGGAGAGCCTGGCTGAAGGGCAACCAGCCAACCTGTGGTGAGAGGCATCGAAGTTTGTAAGAGCATTGAAAGTGTTAAGATCAGCTTAGAATGTGTTTTGCTTTCATTTCATTTGACCAAATCTGACTTGTTGTGCTGTGACTTATAATCACTTAAAATCTGTCTTTTGTAGTTAATAAATTTGTTTGTTTATTCTACCTGAAGCAGTGCGTTTGGTTTGAAGTGTGGCAGACTCCCTTTGGGATAACAAGCCTGGTACATATCAATTTATTTGTTAAATTGATGAACTCATATAAGCTTGCAGCATCCGGTGGGCATAACTGGACACTTCCACAAAGAGCCATTTACAAGCTGTTTGTGCATCGATCTAGCTCCTGGCCTGACCTTGAGTCTAGATGCCTCTGACATTAGAAAGTTTATTGAAAGTTAGGAAAAGTGATGATTCAGTAGGGTCATTATGACCTATGTGTTTTGTAAAAGTTAGTTATAAAAGATTAGCTAATAGAGTGTACTTTGGAGCAGTCCTCTGAAGCCATCTTGAGAGATGTTTTTCTTGATACCCTTTCTCCGCGGTGGGTGAGCAACTGTCCACTGAGAACCTGTTGTTAATTACTCAATACTGTTCCAGATGTTAGGTAAATATCTGGGATGTTCTAAACCTATTGCTTATGTTTGTGTGGGCTTAAATCTAATAAACTGCAGTGTTAGACAAGAGCATGCTGACTTGCATTTAATCCTTGATCAGACAGAATCACTGAGTTCTTGTTGATTTATTCTTAACACCACCTAGAGCAAAATAGTTTAGTTGCCCCTGTTGGGGGTTCTGAAAACCCCGGTAACAACATAGCCTCTTTTTTAAAGGCTTACTCAAATGGAAGGAAATTTGGTAATTAATCCTTATAATTAGGGACCTACCAAATTCATGGTCCATTTGGGTCACTTTCACAGTCATAGGATTTAAAAAATCATAAATTTCATGATTTCAGATATTTATATCTGAAATTTCACGGTGTTGTCATTGTAGGGGTCCTGACCCAAAAGGGAGTTTTGTGGGGGGGGAAGCGGGGGGTGTTACAAGGTTCTTGTAGAGTAATTGCAGTACTGCTACCCTTACTTCTGCGCTGCTGCTGGCAGTGGCAATGCCTTCAGAGCTGGTTGGCCAGAGAGCGGCGGCTGCTGGGCCGGGAGCCCAGTTCTGAAGGCAGAGCCGCCACCAGCAGCAGCGCAGAAGTAAGGATGGCATGATATGGTATTGCCACCCTTACTTCTGTGCTGTGGCTTTCTGAGCTAGGTCTTTGGTCAGCAGCCACCACTCTCTGGCCACCCACCTCTGAAGGCAGCAGCGTGGAAGTAAGGGTGGCAATACCATACCATGCCATCCTTACTTCTGTGCTGCTGCTGCTGGCGGCGGTCCTTCAGAACTGGGCTTCCGGCCCAGCAGCCACCGCTTCCAAGCCCACACAAACATAAGCAATAGGTTTAGAACATCCCAGATATTTACCTAACATCTGGAACGGTATTGAGTAATTAACAACAGGTTCACAGTGGACAGTTGCTCACCCACCGCGGAGAAAGGGTATCAAGAAAAACATCTCTCAAGATGGCTTCAGAGGACTGCTCCAAAGTACACTCTATTAGCTAATCTTTTATAACTAACTTTTACAAAACACATAGGTCATAATGACCCTACTGAATCATCACTTTTCCTAACTTTCAATAAACTTTTTAATGTCAGAGGCATCTAGACTCAAGGTCAGGCCAGGAGCTAGATAGATGCACAAACATCTTGTAAATGGCTCTTTGTGGAAGAATTGCAAGAGGGGTATATTAAATGGCTCTTCCTATAATCTTGCAACACTATATTTTTAACCCATTGCAAAGTGACTTTAAAAAAAAAAAAAAGACAAATTAAGATTTGGGTTTTATTCCTGCCCTGATTTTTTTCCCTAGCTGACTACTAAGTAAGTAGCTTTGCATTCACGACACCTCTTGAAACATACGCACAGCTAATGTGCCTCCATTGTGAAAGATGATTGTAAACAGGATCCTGGATTTTGAATTTTTGTTGCTCTGCACCTTGTGCAGGCATTTATGGCGGTACAAAGTGGGTGTGAAATGCCACCAGGTCAGCATGTGTTCATGGGCTACACACCGTGCAGGGTGATGAAGAATCAGGCCTGCTTTGTACTGAATGGTGCCTCTAGCGGTCCGGCTTTGGACTAGCCAGCTTTTGCTCCTGAATAGCTCTGATTGGTGATCAATCATACAAAGGAAAAGAGCATTTTGTGGCGCCTTTAATGTCTTCACAAGACAACATGATAATGTTAAAAAAATGATGTGCTGGATACAGGTTGTTGTGCTTAATCGGTCCCATTGCAAGCTGGCAAAGAGGCCAAGCAGCGAATGGGTTTATCCCAGTGGTTCTCAAACTTTTGTACTGGTGACCTCTTTCACATAGCAAGCCTCTGAGTGTGACCCTCCTTATAAATTAAAAACACTTTTTACATATTTAACACCATTATAAATGCAGGAGGCAAAGCGGGGCTTGGGGTGGAAGTTGACAGCTCGTGACCCACCACGTAATAGCCTTGCGACCCCCAGTTTGAGAACCCCTGGTTTATCCTCTCACTTCTGTGGCATAATCCCTCCTGGTCAGGGCTGAGGGAAGTGGGGGTCAGCAATTTGGGGAGGAGCTTACACTGCTGTGGCCCTGTCAGATCTGTTTGGGGATAAATAGAAGGCTTCAGTCTCCAGGGCTGCCAAGCCAGCAGAGTTCACCAGCAATACATTATCAAACATTACAGTGAAACAAAAAATGAGACTAGGATGGATCCTGGTGCAATAAGCATGTTTGAAGGACCTGACTCAGCCCAGGGTCTATGCTGGAGCAGACCCTGAAAGGGATCCTAGTAGTACAAAAGTTTGCTAGGAAAGGGAAGGAGGGGCTGTAGAAAGCGTGAAGCCCGGAGCAGAGAAGTGGTCACAGAATTTGCTGCTGGGTCTGGGAAGCAGGCTGGGTCCATTGTTCCCCTTGGCAGATTTTGGGCTCCTCCTGAATAGATTTTTAAAGTTTCCCTTCTAAGTGGCAGCTCCATGAAAAGGCAAACTCGAGATTGTGCTTTACCTGGAGAGTAGTCCCCATTCTGGGCCACACGGGGCTTCATTGGACTAGCACGGTATATACTCTCCCCTGCCCTCGCTGAATTCCGCCGGCTTTTGGTCCCCACAACCCTTGTTCTTTCAAAAGCCCCCTCCCCACCCCTCACCCCCCGCCAGTATGCGCTGATTTTTAGGTTGTTGCCGCCAAAGTCTATGGTGCTGCCTGCTGTCCTGTTAGTTTGCATGGAACGTCGCTGCTGGTGACACTCGTACGCCTTTTGATAAAGTAGCCGCCAAAGCGCCAGTCCCTCTGTGAGCCATGCTGCAGACCCACTTCGATCTGAGACATTCATTAGTGTCGTTTGCCAAAAGGTTTATGTAACAGATGTTACAAAGCAGAGAGCGAGAGAGAGAGAGACACACACACAGAGCAATACTGGAAGAGCTGTTGGGGTGATGGAGGGAGGATATTCCGTGGGACTAAAGTAGCTCAGAGACACAGCTGCATCTGCTAAACAGCAACTAATGTCTCTGTGTGACCATGCTGTATTTTCAGCTTGTCATCATGGCTGGGACCGTTCTGCTCGCCTACTACTTCGAGTGCACTGACACTTTCCAGGTGCATATCCAGGGTTTCTTCTGTCAGGATGGAGATTTGATGAAGCCTTACCCAGGAACGGAGGACGAGAGCTTTATTTCACCTCTGGTGCTGTATTGTGTGCTGGCTTCGACCCCGACAGCTATTGTAAGTATAAAAACACTTTCATTCTTCAATGCTGATGCAGAAAAAGAAAGAAAAAATCCCTGTAATCCCTGATTTTTCCTTTTCCCCTCTCTTCTTTTCAACTGTAGTTGATGTATGTTTCTGTTGTGGCAAAACAAAGAGAGCAGACTCATAAAATCCACATCAGTTATCCACAGAGGTTCTGGTTAATTCTAATACTTAAAAAAAAGCAAGATGAAGCTGCCTTCAGTTTAAGAATGTACAGTAACTAGCTCACTTTAATAGTTGGCTATGAACTGCATGGTTTCCAGAGAGGCCCCAAATGCAAAGATTATGTGTTCTTGGCAATAAAATAACCGTAATAAGATTTGAATCAGATCTGAAATGATACAGCCAGGACTATTTGCTGCTTTTCTGAAAGGACTGCTGAGGGCTCAGATGAGGGGAAAACTGCTCTATAACAGTTTCTAGTTATTGACAAGTGCAAATGTGCTTTATTTTTATGACAGGTTTCAGAGTAGCAACCATATTAGTCTGTATCCGCAAAAAGAAGAGGAGTACTTTATTTTTATGTGTGTCACTCTCTCTCACGCACACATAGTGAACTCTCTTCTTTACCTATTTTTCTTTTATGATCCCACAAAACAATAAAAACAGCCCCCATGCTAAAGCTGTTTTCAAGTTGCAGGACACCAAAAGCTCTAAACTGCTTCTTAAAGTCACTCTAACCTGACAACATTGTGTTTCTTCTTTTTGTGCACAAAAAATAACAAATATAATTAATAGCCAGCTTTGTTAATAATCTAGCTAAATGAATGCAATTTAATTAGATATTATCCATTTGTGTGTCTTTTTTCCTGCAAAGTTATTAACTCGTATATGTGAATCTTTAAGATGGGCGATTGCAGAAGTGTATGTCATTAAATTTCTTGGGGTTTCTTTTTAGTCTATTGCAACTTTGGGATCGTAATTGAACTAATAGCAGACACAGACAATACAAAAAATAATCAGAAATATAAGAGGAAGACTTTCAAAAGTGGCTAAGGGATTTAGGTGCCCAAGTCCTACTGAAAGCCAATGGGACTTTTATGTCTAATTCCCTTAGGCACTTTTGAAAATATTCCTTACTAGCAGTTTTATTTTCTGCATTAGCACTCCAAGCTCAATAGGTAATTTGACTTGGTCGAGTTCACTTAATGCTGCACCAATTTCAGGGTTTGCAAATGAAGGAGTTGCATTGAGACCAGGGAATGTTGTTGCTTTACACCCATCCTTTCCCACCAAAATGCATTTTGTGCCATCTAGGGAAGTAGCTTTTGGAAAGCAGTGTTTGGACAGGGAGGTTTAATGCAGTCCTCGCTATGGATTTGATACTGCACAATTGAACTCAATGGGAGACTTGTCTTTGACTTCAGGGGAACAGGTTCTGGCATGAGATGGCCAAGTATTAGTACAATGCTGCTCTCTGGGAACTTTTTCCCTTGGGAGTCTTCATGTGAGCAGGACAAAGTTGCTGTGGCATTTTAAATGTTGTTTCACTGGGGGAACATTTTCCCTCCACCTCAAAGGTCAGTGACAGAGCTTTCTTTCCTCAGGGGCCCTCAGCTACCTTCCTTGGCCAAGAAAGGCTGAGTGGGGTTATCTTTGGAGTCCTTCAGAGCTGATCCTTCCTCAATCACACACTAATGTGATGTCCTTCTGCTGCCATTGTAGCATACATAGCCCTTGCCAGCCCAGGGAATGGAAGATCAGGCCTGGGAGTCAAACTCAGAGCTATTGGACCAGCCATCTGAAGCCTGTTTTGTCTCATATTCAGTATATTCTGGTGTCTAGCACTGGGTTCTCTTTCCCAGCTAATCCCGAAACAAAGCATGTGCCAGGGGCTGTCTCATTTCTTCAAACTTCAACGTGTCAAAGTCAGACTCAGGACTCACAATTTGTCAGACCACTCTGTTTATTAGCAAAGGCGCTCTGCTAACACACCCAGAAAATGTGAGCCCCATACAAGGCTCAAACCACCTTATTTATACTGAGAAAAGGGCGCGAAATTAACAAGATTACAAAAGGAGCAGAACTGATAAGTTTACCTGGGTCTAGACACATATCTCATGTCCTTATTAACTCTCACCAATCTCCTGTTAATGTCCCACCATCAGTTTAAGTGGACCCATTGTTCAATACCTTAATGTTCCTCTTCCTGACAACTTTATCTCAACATTCCTCATTCCTGCTTTAAAGGAACATACAGCATTTCATTAATTCATTCTACTTCTACAATATAATTCATTCTACTTTCACAAATGGTTTGATCTGAGTGAGTTCAATACATTTCTAAGACATCCACACCCATTTCTTTCCGGGCCACCATTTCCTACCCACCCCCAGTACACTCAGGCAACAGGCCCGCATTCCCACTCCTAGCAGCTCTTTCTATGCACGCCTTCCTCGCACACCAACCATTAGAAGCATCATCTCTAATCAAGCCTCAGCAACCCCTGCCATACTGTGGCATCTCTAAACTGTCACCCACATCCCTAACCTGCATGACTTGGTCATTGTGCATTGCACTGCCTACCAAATCACCCTGCAATACACATCCTTCTTGTTGCTTACAGCCCTGGCAACTCTTGCAGCAGGGGCCGTGATTTGAAAGCCAGTGGAACCCACATGAGGTTCAGCCAAATGAAAGGATCCTGTCTCTTCCATTTATTCTATGGCAATTGTATCCTCACGAGAACAACCCCAATTCAGGTTTCCTTCTCAAACACCAAACTGCATCCCATTAAGAACTCCTCTGTGGCTCATTGAACAGACGATGTTCAAGGTAAAACTTTTAGGTGTGCTGGGGTTGGTTCTCCCCTCTGTGTATCTGCCTAACTCTGCTTCACATGAATGAGAGTCACAGGTGCATATAGAGAGCCATGGCCGATGCTACCATTAAGGCAAACTAGGCGGTTGCCTAGGGTGCCAAGATTTGGGGGCGTCAAAAAGCAGTGGCCCCAATTTTTTTTTACAGCGTTCCTGGCCTGGGCTGCCGGCGGCGCGCTGACACGTGCGGCTCAGACTCCTTCTCCCAGTGCAGCGGCCGCTCCACTTCTCCCGCCTCCCAGGCTTGCAGCGCCAATCAGCTGTTTGGCGCCGCAAGCCTGGGAGGGGAGGAGAATTAGAGCGGGGGCGGCGTGCTCGAGGAGGAGGCGGAGCAGAGGTGAGCTCGGGTGGGGAGCTGCCGCACGGCTCTGCGGGGGGGGGGGCCTCAGGGCGGAGGGGGGCAGGGAGCTGCCGCAGGGCTGGAGGGGCAGGCGGGGGGGGCACAAGGTGTACATTTCGACGAGGACGCGAAACTTCCTTGCACCGGCCCTGTAGAGAGTCTACACTCATTGCAGGTTAATCCACAGCTTCACTCTCGGCACTCTGCTATCAAGAGCAATCATTGCCCACAGCCAGGCCTATGGAGAGTGCATTAAAATCAAGGGTAATGTCAGTCCTCTTTTATAGCAATGATCCTCACAAGTGAGATTATTGCTGCTGTTCTTACAAGATGATCTGCAGGATCATTTGATAAGAGCTGTCTGCACTGGGTGGGGGGGGCTAGTAGACACTACCCCACTTCAGATTAACCCATAAACCATGAACAATGTGCTGCTTCAGGCTTACCAAACACACTGCATGCGCTTGTAAGCGGAGTCCAAGTCAGAGCAATGGGTCAGTTAGACTAAGAGGATTTATTACTGTGAATCTGATTTGCCCTATTTTATCACAGTGCCAGCACCACATGGCATGAGGGAAATAACTATTAACCCAGCTTCTTGGCATCTCAAAGAAAAACAACTAGAGAGAGTTGGGTAAAACCACACACCTACCCTAGTGCGTACACTGGTATACAGCAGCCAGGCATGCTTGGGTGCGGTCCCACATGCACATGTTTGAAAGTCCTAATTCTAGTGCAGCTTTGAAATGTTGCAGGATTTGAAGGGAGCGTGTTAGCGAATAGGGAGCATCTTGTGGAAAGTTTGTTTTGTTTGGGGTTTCTTTTTGCAATCCAAGTTGGAATCAAATGGCTGTGACTACGGGTGGCAAAATGCATGCATAAATCTATGTACCCCCAAGCAAATCAAACGCTTATCAGAAACACTCTTTTCATTTAGTAACATGCCGTGTGCTTTTAGCTGTCTAGTACCTGCAACATGAATGAGACTCCCCTGCTTCTGCTCTCGTTAAAACTTGCTGTTGTGCAAGTGGATCCATTAAGCTATTTTCCCTGCTGCACTGAATGTTTAATCACTAGGCTCCTGCGTGACAAACATCTTTTGATGTAATATCTGACGTAACCTTTTGCTGTCAGGAAGTCCCTGCAAGGGGAAGTGCTTGCCTCTCATTGGGTCACAGTTAAATAAATAAAAGGTACACACACTGGTCTCAAATCTCAGAAATGCATTTTTCACCCCAGTGTTCCATTGAGGATAGTTCAAAGGGTTTCATCTTGCTGTACTCAGTTGTCATTGGAGACTCTGAGTGCAGTGAAATTAACATCTTCCCTGTAAAGCAGCAGAAAAGTAGTGAATGAAATGGTAATTTGCACCCAAAGAAGGACAGGGTGGCTTTTTTCTATTCCAAAGCAACTGCTGGCATTTTTATTTCTGATTTAATAACTTGCCCTCCTCCGGATCGCAAATCTTCACCTCTTGAGTCTTAACATTTCCTTTAGCTTTGGTGTAGAAGAATCGTTCCTGGAGTCATGTTAACAGGAATTGTGTTTGTTTTACATGCTACTTGCAGTGCTAGATAGTTCCTGGCACAGTGAAAAGCTCAACAAGACAGCAGGGTTGCATCCTCATCTGATGTAAATGGGGCCAGCTCCGTTGACATCAGTGGCGCGACACCGATGAACAGCAGCCCGACTGCGCAATTTAGTTTTGCGGAGGGGCCCCATAGTGTGGGACTCTGGGCAATTGCCCTGCTTGCCACTGCCTAACGCCAGCCCTGATTCTCGAGTAACACAGAGCACTGGGCTGGTGTAGCCGTTTTTGTTGTCAGAAGCGGGTTGCAGTGCAGTGAAGTTTGAGAACCACTGGGATAGATGTTAGGAAAAACTTTCTAACTAGAGTTCTGAACTAGGTAATAAAGTTCTGAAATAGGTTTCTAATGGAGGTTATGGAATCTCTGTCATTAGAGGTTTTAAAGAACAGGATGGACAAACACCTGTCAGGAATGGTCTAGGTTTACTTGGTCCTCCTTCAGCACAGGGGGCTGGACTTGATGACCTCTTGAGGACCCTTCTAGCCCAACATTTTTATGATTCTATATTAGTGACCTCCTCATAGAGCTTAATGTGTGTGGGTAAATAGGCTAGCACTCTATTGTCTGTGGAATCCTCCGTTCCTCTCTACAGTGTTTCTATCCTCTTCTTGCAAACTTCCTTCTTCACTGAACCATGCCTTGAAGAGATTGCAGTGTACAAAGTCCGAATGCTGCTTGCCATAGCGCCGTAAGTCTCCATCAGGTATTTCTGTCCTGGACTGAAGTTGACATACACAGAAATCACTGCACATTCAGAGAGCCAAATGTTTTTAAACTCTCAAATTAGATGCTGCGGAGTTCTAATAATCCAAATGACACTAACCAACCTTTCACGCCAGTGATTTAATGGACAGATGTCCCTAGGGAAGAGACAAAGTGGCTGTGGGGATGCTAACATCATTTTCAGAGCTGTGTTTTCAAAATGAGAACTGTGTATTTGAGATATATAGGATACGTACCTCATAATCTTAGCTGGCTTTCCAGTGATGGGAATCCTAAAAATCAAGGGTATCATAAAAAAAATCAGTGCAATTCATCTGCATGTATAATCCACACCCACGCAGCGTGGCACTCTGTCCCTCCTAGTGGTGGCTGGGTCACATATAAAAGTTGATGAGCCTGCTACAGCTTTGACTAACAGAGTTGGTTCATAGAATCATAAAAGATTCAGGTTGGAAGAGACCTCAGGAGGTCATCTAGTCCAACCCCCTGCAAAATGCAGGACCAAAATCAACTAAATCATTCCAGTCAGGGCTTTGTCAAGCCAGGCCTTAAAAACCTCTAAAGATGGAGATTCCACCACCTCCCTAGGGAATCCAGTGCTTCACCACCCTCCTAGTGAAATAGTTTTTCCTAATATCCAACCTTGACCTCCCCCACTGCAATTTGACACCATTGCTCCTCGTTCTGTTATCTGCCACCACTGAGAACAGCCGAGCTCCATCCTCTTTGGATGTTGAAGGCTGCTATCAAATCCCCCCTCACTCTTTTTCTCTGCAGACTAAATAAGCCCAGTTCCCTCAGTCTCTTCTCATAAGCCATGTGCCCCAGCTCCCTAATCATTTTCGTTGCCCTTCACTGGACTTTCCCCAATTTGTCCACATCCTTTCATTAGTGGGGGCCCCAAAACTGGACGCAGTGCTCCAGATGTGGCCTCACCAGTGCCGAATAAAGGAGAATAATCACTTCCCTCATTTGGCTGGCAGTGCTCCTACTAATGCAGCCCAATATGCCCTTAGGCATCTTGGCCACAAGGGCAAACTGCTGACTCATATCCAGCTTCTCATCCACTGTAATCCCCGGGTCCTTTTCTGCAGAATTGGCACTGAGCCAGTCCGTCCCCAGCCTGTAGCAGTGCATGGGATTCTTCCATCCTAAATGTACTTGTCCTTGTTGAACCTCATCAGATTTCTTTTGACCCAATCCTCCAATTTGTCTAGGTCACTCTGGAGCCTATTCTTACCCTCTAGCATATCTTCCTCTCCCCCCAACTTAGCATCATTCTGAGGGTGCAATCCATCCCATCATCCAGATCATTAATGAAGATGTTCAACAAAACTGCCCCAGGACCGACCCTTGGGGCACTCCACTTGATACCAGCTGCCAACTAGACATCGAGCCGTTAATCACTACCCATTGAGTCAGCTTTCTATCCACCTGATAGTCCATGAATCCAATCCCTACTTCTTTAACTTGCTGGCAAGAATACTGTGGGAGACCGTATCAAAAGCTTTGCTAAAGTCAAGGTATATCATGTCCACCACTTTCCCCATATCCACAGAGCCAGTTATCTCATCATAAAAGGCAATCAGGTTGGTCAGGCATGACTTGCCCTTGATAAATCCATGTTGACTGTTCCTGATCACTTTCCTCTCCTCCAAGTGCTTCAAAATGGATTCCTTGAGGACCTGCTCCATGATTTTTCCAGGGACTGAGGTGAGGCTGACTGGTTTGTAGTTCCCCAGATTCTCCTTCTTCCCTTTTTTAAAGATGGGCACTACATTTGCCTTTTTCCAGTTGTCCAGGACCTCCCCCATTTGCCACAAGTTTTCAAAGATAATGGCCAATGGCTCTGTAATCACATCAGCCAATTCCCTCTGCACCCTCGGATGCAGCACATCCAGCCCCAGGGACTTGTGTGGATCCAGCTTTTCTAAATAGTCCTTAACCTGTTCTTTCACCCCTGAGGGCTGCTCACCGCCTCCCCATACTATCCTGCCCAGTGCAGCAGTGTGGGAGCTGACCTTGTCTGTGAAGACCCAGGCAAAAAAAAAAGCATTGAGTACTTCAGCTTTTTCCACATCATCTCTCACTAGGCTGCCTCCCCTATTCAGTAAGAATCTCTTAGTGCTTGGTTCTTTTAGCTCAGGGAGTAGAGGCTCATGCTTTAAATTCTAAGGTCCCAGGTTTGATCCCCTCTGCCATTGACCTAGCCCGGGACATCACGTTGCACATCTATAAATATGGTATATACATAAAGTAGATTTCAGCACCCTCCATCCCTTGATGCATGAGACCTATGTAGCAACAGGACAAAAAGATGGTTCAGGCCATTTTACTGCCCTTCAAAACTAATTTCCAAAATATGGGATGACTGTGATTGGGCGAAACTCTAGCCTATGCCAAATAATCATTACAGAATTCAAGACTTCTACTTACACTGGCCTGTCCATTATGGTTTGACTGTTTGGACGGAGAACTTATTTCAAAAAGAGAAAGTTCTATGCTGAACTGAATTTGGGGTTGCAATAGGAAATTTTAAGCAGACAGGTGTTTTTTTTAAACAAGTTTAAGTAGTGTCCTTAGCATTTTCATATCATCTCTAGTTTTCTTGGTGGGGAAAAAAGCAACCTTTGTGTGAATGGATTGCACAGGCCAAAAGGGATGAGGATGACATTTCCATGTAGTATTCGGTCAAGCCAATCTCTAAATCCAGTGATGATCAAATGTGTACAAGGCAGGAAGAAACCCTGTGCAGCTTTCCCCCTAACCCTTGAATCTGTTCCAGAATGATTGAAAATGTGCTCCTTTGAAATGTGTTGTCTCTCCTTCCTGACTTGTGTTGGTTTATTAGAACCGTATTATTATAGTGATTTATTTCTAAAAGAGAAGCCAGGAAAATCCTGCATTGTGTTGGCTGAGTCCTCCTCTGGCTGCTCGGCAACAGATGCTGAGGAAACCAAAAGGGAGTTAATTCAGCTCAGGGTTGTTTTACAGTAACATCCGCCCAGATTTTCAGGCAGAAATCCCTGAGCACCAGAGAACTCCAGTGCCAGCGCAAGTTGTGAGGGTAAAGTAGAGGGCTGACAATTCTCTGTGGAAAGGGGAAACGTGTGCCTGCAGCATCTGCTCCACACCGTCATCCTTGTAGAAAAATCTGGCCCTTTTTTCTCTGTGGTATTGTGTAATACAGAGCTTTCCAGTGTCTCTCATTTCACTCCCCAAGTTCTCTCTGTTCCACATAAATGTTGGTTCCTCTGACTTCCAGTGTTGGGAAATGATTTACACCAGAAATGCAGAACAATGAGGTTACTGAGACAGGAGGAAGGAATTCTCCAGCATTTCAGGTTTCCCTCATAAGCAATCTGTGTCTCCTAGGGTTGTCAACTGTCTAGTCACACAAACACAAACACCCTTGCCCCGCCCCTTCCCCGAGAACCCATCCCTGCCCCGCCCCTTCTCTGAGGCCCCGCCCCATTCCCTCCATCCCTCATCCCTGTGCCGTTTGCTCTCCCTCACCCTCACTCACTTTCACTGGGCTGGCGTCGAGGGGTTCGGAGTGTGGGAGGGGGCTCTGGGCTGTGCCAGGGGCACGGGGTTGGGATGCAGGAGGGGATGAGGGGTGAAAGCTCTGGGAGGGAATTTGGGTGCTGGAAGGGGCTCAGGGCAGGGGTTGGGGTGCGGGAGGGGGTGAGGGGTGCGGAGTCCAGCCAGGCAGCACTTACCTTGGGCAGCTCCCGGGCGGTGGTGCAGCGGGGCTAAGGCAGGCTCCCTGCCTGCCCTGGCTCCACACTGCTCCAGGAAGCAGCTGGCAGCCCAGCGGCCCTGGTCGGGGGCAGGTGTCTCCACGCGCTGCTCACACCCCGAGCACCGACTCTGCGGCTCCCATTGGCTAAGAACTGTGGCCAATGGGAGCTGCAGGGATGGAGCCTGCCTTACCCTGCTGTGTTGCCAATTGTACCCTCCACGCGCCGCTCCCAGAGTGGCCAGCATGTGCCTGTGGCCCCTGGGGGGGGCAAAGGGAGCTGCGCGCTGCCCCTGCCTGCAGGCACCGCCCCCGCAGCTCCCATTGACCCCAGTTCCTGGCCAATGGGAGCTGCGGAGTCAGGGCTTGGGGTGCAGGCAGTGCACAGAGACCCCTGCCCTCCGCCCTACCCCCGCAGGAGTAGATATTAAGGGGTACATATTGTTGTCTAAACATTTTTAGGCAAAAAAAATCACTTTTCAACCAAAACAGAAATGTTCATGGAAAAGTGTAAGTTTGAACATTTTCCAGTTTTCCAACCAAAAACAAACTTTTTTTTGAAAAGTGAAACTTTTTTTTTTTTCCAGTCTAAAACCCAAAATAATGCTTGCAGGAAATTTCAGGATAAACAAATGATATTTTCCACATGCAAAAATTGCTGCTTTTCGACCAGGTCTGTTAAGGAGAGGAGAATCCAGGTCCAAAGAGACTTGCACAACAAGACAGTGACAGACGGATGTAAATAACTCATCTCTCCCAATTCAGTCTCCTCTTCTAATCACCTGGGGCTTATCAAGTCCATGTGTACATGGCTGTGCAAGAAGCAAGACACTGGAAAATCGGGCTTGGTATCAGGCTTAGCATCTCGATAGAAAGACCAGTGTAATGCGCCAATAATTGTTTCCTGCAATAATTCTTTTCCATACTTGCCCTAAAATAGATTATGGATTTCTTTGTCACGGCCTCTTTTATTTTCAAATAATTGTGTCATAAATGGAACACAAAGGGAAGAATTCAAATTTTGGTTCTGTTCTCATCTATGGGATCAATGGATCCCTGGATAGATTTGCCCTGCAGTGTTCAACTGACTGTCATACTTCATTTTCACATGTAATTAAAGGCACAAGACTGTAGACATACCTATTGAAGCTAAGCCGGGTCGTCCTGGGTGACAGTAAGGGTGGGAGATCTCCAGAGACCAACTCAGGTGATGCACTGACTGGTATTGGGAACTGACTCTTCCCTCTCAATCAATATTGAATCTGTGTCCAGGCCTAAGACCTAATCCATGGTACTATTGTTGTTGTTGTTTATTTGTATTATTGTAGTGCCTACTAGCCCGAGTCAGAAACCAGGACCTAGGTGGAAGAAAAAGATGCTGTCTTTTGGAGGGGATATAAAGGCCGGGTGCTGACCATTTGTGCTCTCAAAATCCCATGCTATTTTTCACAAGAGCAGATGTGCAGTGTTATGGCAAATTCTGTGGGCCCTATGTTAAGAATTGATGAGGTTGGTAAAGCGCTTTGGTGTCCTTCTCGATGAAAAGGGCTATGTGAGTAGAAATCATCAGTCATGGTTTCAGTACTTTTCATACTCATTGATAGTCTCATCATCTGGGTGTGAGTTGAGGGAGAATGGAGCTCCTCTTCTGAATGTAGTTTAACAAAGATACACCTCTACCCCGATATAACGTGACCCGATATAACACGAATTCGGATATAACCTGGTAAAGCAGCGCTCCGGGGGGGCGGGGCTGCGCACTCCGGCAGATCAAAGCAAGTTTGATATAACACAGTTTCACCTATAACGCGGTAAGATTTTTTGGCTCCTGGGGCAGCATTATATCGAGGTAGAGGTGTATTAGCTTAATACACATAGGGAGAAAAAATAAGGAAACCGGTGCTTCCTCTTGTTCAGTGTTTGCTACAAGAGACTTGCTTATGGAATGTTAAGTATCCTTGGATCTCGCAACAAAATTATAGGTAGCAGATACAAAAGCTAATTGATAGCTCTTTAAAAGTGCAAATTGTCTTATTCTTAAAAGCAACCGTTGAGGAGATTTTCAAAACTGCCTAAGGGAATTAGGAATACAGATCCCAATGAAAGCCGGTGGAATTTGTGATGGGGCATTTACCCCACACAGGCTCTAAGAGGGTTAATGTGGACCTAAGAGGCCAATTAACATACCAGGCTGGACCTGGAGGGAGAGCCAGGCTTAACTGAGGATGAAGCAGAGCTGTGGAAGGGCTAGGATAAGAGTTTGAGCAGAGGGAAGGTGCAGGGAGAGAGTCTGCCGTCGCTCTCCCGGACTAGAAACAGTAGAGACACCCAGGAGACAGGAGGTCTCTGGGGAAGGCCGACTGAAAAAAGGCCACTGGGATGGAATGAATCCTATGATGGGCCCTGGAAAGGGGGCCAGGCACAGAGAATCAACCCTTCCAGCAGAGAAAGGAGCTAGGGGGGACTCGGCAGCAAGCCAGGGGACTGAGACTCAGAAGAGAGGCTGTGTTAAGCACCCGCTGCAGGGAAGCAACACAAGGGACTCGGAAGTTACTCAGGGAAACAGCAGCAGCACATCTGAAGGAGCAGACCTAGCTGCTTAATACAGAGTCCCTGCGTCAGAACCCAGAGCAAGGGGTGGGCCTGGGTTTCCCTACCAGCCACAAGGAAGGGGTGTACAAGCCCAAGGTGGGAGCTGAAGACTGATCCTGAAGGAGAGGCCAAGAAATAGCCCATGAGCGGTGGAAGAATCTCTTGTGTTGGGACACTTCTAGACTTGTCATTGTACGTTTGTTACCCCAGAAGGGGTGGATTTAAATCATGATCTGGCCGGAGGGCTGCGTTACAGCAAGAGAGACCACCGCAATGCTGGAGCATCCATCGGCAGGGGGCACCGGATGGAAACGGAGCCATTATGCCACTCCCGGCCACGAGGAGATGGTGCTCGGGGCTGAGTGAACCCCCCTCTCGGTGCTCCTCAATCTGTTAGACACTCTTGAAAATGTGCCACTGTGTAAATGACGATAAACAAACTGGAGCCATGAACCACTTTACAGCACCTGGGTGGGGGTGATGGTTGCAACTGGACTCATGCACATCCTGAGGGATCAAGTATCAGAGGGGTAGCCGTGTTAGTCTGAATCTGTAAAAAGCAACAGAGGGTCCTGTGGCACCTTTAAGACTAACAGAAGTATTGGGAGCATAAGCTTTCATGAAAGAAGTGAGGTTCTTACCCACGAAAGCTTATGCTCCCAATACTTCTGTTAGTCTTAAAGGTCCCACAGGACCCTCTGTTGCTTCATCCTGAGGGATGTGAGAGAGCGAATGTGCTTGAGTATTTGAGCCACAAGGAAAGCAAAAATTGCTGGATCACTTGCTGGCTTTCAGTCATCTTTCCTTCACTTAAAGTTAAACCAGCTGCAGTGACTTGGAAAAGGTCACATTGCAATGGTTGTGTCTGTTTGCATGGCTTTGCTTGACAAGACAGATTTGTTCCAGGGAAGGTAATTTTTCAAAGCTTGAGGGTGGTGGTTGCATGGGGTCTTAAATATTGGTTGATTGAGGCTGAGAACACAGTAACTTTCAGCAGTTTGAATCCTTCCTTTCCCTTTTCCTTGCTGATTTGCTCACAGTTTGCCTCGTAGGGTATGTCCTTCTCCTATGGGATACGTTCCTCCACTGCAAATCGAGTGCTGTGCTCTTGATTAATTTAGTTCATTCTGCTGTTGTATTCTGGCATTAAAAATGCATCTGCGCAAATTTTCCTATACACTAAATTCAGTCAACATCCCACAGCACTTAGTTGCTTCATGCCTTGAATTGATAGCTGGTGAGGTGTACGGTCCGTGTCAGCATCTCATTGAAAGGGAGGAAGGATGATTAGGGTGCTACTGCGGAACTCCGGAGACCAGCATTCAGTTCCTTACTCCACCACAGACTTCCTGTATGACTTCAGGCAACTCTCTTTACCTCAGTTCCCCTTCTGTATCATGGGGATAACAGTGCTTCCCCACCTCACAGGGGTGTTGTCAGGATACCTATGTTAAAAGATGGCGAGGCTCTTGGATACTGCGGTGATGGAGACTATGTAAGTACCTAACAGAGAGAGCTCTCAAAGGCTGCGAGAGTCTGTGTGGTGTAGGTCCTTCCTTTTATTTTTGTCTGTTTTTCTGGTGAGAGCTGGTAAAGGATGTTTTTTTAATAAACAGACTTTAAGACAATTCCAAATTAGGGCAAAATTTTAGTACCAGATCTGCCCTCGATGGATCTCAGTTGACTTTCTGTCCTCTCTGCATGTGTTTAAATCTTATTAACATAAGTATAATGATTTGTGTCCAGCATCCTTCAGACAAACCGTATGCCCCCCCATACATACACGTTTGCAGAGTTAAATAATAGAATGACTGCGATAAATAATAGCTGAGGGAGAGATGTAAGGAAGGGAGGGGAAGAGGGTATGTTTTCAGCTGAGGTTTGAAATGAGATGGAGATTAAGGGAGGTGGAGAGAGAGAGGAAGTTTGTTCCAAATGAAGGCTCTTGCATCTCGCATGCTGAGTGTGTGTAGAGGAACACAGAGGAGACCAGTGCTAAATGAGCAGAGAGAGGAGTCTTTTCAGATAGGCTGGAGTGAGCCAATAGTGGTTATGAAGAGCAAGGAGAGTGATTCTAAATTGGACCCTGAAGCAAAAGGATAGACAGTGAAGTAGGGTGAGACGCCAGGCAGCAGCATGGTGCCTGCTGGGACTTGGCTAAAAGGGAGTTTGTTCAGGGAAGTCAAGATACAAGCAAGGCATGGAAGAAGACTTCAGCAAAGGCAGAGTTGAGGCTGATATACAGACATGGAAAATGGTGGGCTTATTTGGGGTTAAGCCTGATGCCAACTTTATGGACAGTAGAGGCAAATAAGAGTCATTTGGCAAGAAGACAAGACCGAGGAGATGCCTACACAGCTATCTAGTAGAACTAGTTGGAAAATGGGAACACTTCCTTCTCCCCCTGTCCCCCACTGAAAAATTGAAAATTGAGAATTTTGAGCAGCTCCAGAGGCAGTTGAGGAGGATGGCACGAACCATACTGTCAAAAGCTGAGCTGAGATCAAGGGGGATGTGGAGGAGGAGAGAAATAAAATTTCAATACAAGGAGGGAGGCAATTGGCCACAGGGAGGATTGTGGTTTCCATGCTATGGCCTGTCAGATGAGAATCTGTCCAGGATATTGTTATGTGATATGTGCTTTGTTCGCTAGAGAAATGAGAGAAGGCCTCTTTATCGCTCTCTTTGCCAAGAAAGGAGAGGTTAGAGGAGGATCAGTCACTGGACAGCATGTCAGGCTCCAGGGGGAGGGAGTAAGGAATTCATTGACAATGGCAGATTTTTGACAATCGGGTAAACTCCTATATTGAAGGGAACGTTTTTGTTGACACTGGAGAGGATGGACAGAACAAAGGGCTGGGCAAACAATAGGAAATTAAGGAGGTCGTTTTCTTCTAGAACTGGCTGGTTGTAAGCAGAGTACAAGAAAGGGGAGTGCCACTCATTCAGGGCAGGAATTGTCTCCGATCTGTGTTTGCACAGTGCTCAGCACAATCCCTGTTGGGGGCCTATGGGCATTCCCAGAATATTTAAATATAATAATGATAATATATCAAAAGCAGAATATCAGAGCAGAGAACCAACACACACATCCTTCCCTTGTAATTGCAAGCCTTTTCAAGCTAGAGGTGTCCTCTGTTACATAATGTAGTGGTCCATGAAATAAACGTCTAATACCTGATGAGAATAGCTTCTTCTGTCTAAACTGTCAGACATAATACTTTGCTACTGATCGGTCAACGCTGCAGAATTGATTCTATTTTCTGTATGTATGTGCAGTGTTTTTGAATGCTTGCTTAAAAATGGCAGACTGCGTTTAAAAAACAGTGAGGCGATGCATTAATAACGAGATCCCCCGAAAGCAGAAATGTAAGAAAATGTACAAAGCTTATTGCAACAACCAGATATCACTGGGCACTCTATAGCTCCTGAACCTAGTCTCATAGCAATCTAACTCCATTGAATGTAGTGGCGTTACTCCAAATTTACACCAGTGTAGGTGAGATCAGTATCAGGGCCAACAATTATCTAATACCGGCTTTGTTTCCTTTTGCATACGTCACCATAGACAGCACATCATCAGTTCTTACTGCACTGAATAAAAGGCCCCACCCTCCAAGGCAATTTTCTTGTCAGCTCTACTGTTTAATTAAGTAGGAAGCTCGTGTGAAACGGCAGCTTGTAAGCCTTACTTTTTTTTTCCCAGTGGAAGTAACAGTAATAGATGCTTTATCTAGAAATATACCATACGCCAATCAAATCTGGAATTGAATTCCATTTACAATGGCCTCATTCTTGTCGAACAGTGGGTTAATATCCTGATTTAACAAGGTCCTTTCGTGCATAACTTCAAGCATGGGAGTAGTCCTGGTGAAGTCAGCAGAACTATAGAGATGCTTAAAGCTGTGCATATGCTCGAGTACTCTGCCCTATCGCAATCTGCATCAGAAATATCTACACCCGTTACACTGCTATAAAACTGGTTGGAGAGACGAATCAGGCCCATTGTGTCAAATCATTTGATGCTACCTCACACACACTATCTAACTGCTTCTTAAGTGCTATGCTAATTTGATATGCACAGAAATCCACGGGACTGTGGGTATCTAGTTTTTGCTCTTAGTCAAACTGGTCTAAATCTGGAGTAACTCTACTGAAATTAATAGATTGTTTTTAAAGGAGATGTTTTATTTTGATCAGTATTTTTGTGTTTTATACTTAGATGTCTCCTGACTGAAAACGTTTGGTTTTTTTAATCCACCTAATTGAACCTCGTCTTAAATTAGATTGGAAGCTCTACAGGTGCTGCACACATGCTTAGCACAATGGGGCCACAGTAATGACTGGGGCTTCTGGGTACTGCAGTAGCACAAATAATAGAGGGGAACAAATCATGTGTCACTTTTAAACTGTATTGGTGCTCAGGGTCTTTTACTTTCTTCCACTCTAGCTACTGAATTGAACTCTGTTGAACTACGTGCTAGCTCTGAGAGCAGATGGAATAAACTGGATAAAGACAATATTTCAATGCAGCCTCACGCTTTGGCTCTTCCCTCTCAAATTCCATTTTTAATGTGCATTTCATAACGTTGGCATCTCTAACCATCAGCGGTTAGAATTACAATGGGGCTGGGCATACCTGGCTTGAATCAATAAGGATACTCATCCAGGTTAATAAGAATAAATTATTGTTGCACTTGAAACAATATACTGTTGCCACAAGTAAAGTGGTCTAAGAGTAGTCATTTGATATTTATAGGTGAGCTCAGTGAATGTGTTTTATTATCTACTACTTGGGCCCTCTCCTAATGGCGTGGTTTCTTTCCCCACATCCTTATTAGCTCAGTTACGTAGAATTGCTGTGAGTGCACCCTTTGTATAAAGTTCATTTATGCTACTTCAGTCTGGCTTCTTTTTTCCACTGAAGTCCATTATCAATATATAATGGTCAAATTCCACTGACTTCAATGGCAGCAGAGTTAGGTGAGTAGCAAGAGCTTTTGAAAACCCAACCCAAGATAATCAGCTTCTAGTGACCCTATCTCAAATAAATTTAATGATCTCAGACTAGTTCCCATTGAAATGATGTTCATATTAATTCCAGTTAAAAAAAAAAAAAAAAAAAAAGAGGCCCACAGAATCCACAGTTGCACCAAATCTCTGTTTATTTTTGCTTGTCCTCCAATCCCCAGCATAATTTAGAGTGGTCCCAAGGCCATTCTAAGTTATGCGTAGTTGCAGTGGCTCCCAAGAGGCCTTTATGTAGCCACGTTGTACATTCCAGCCACCCTATGCTAAAGCCAGGAGGGGAGGGCATAGGAACTTCTTTGTGCCAGCTGAGGGTTCCTCCATGCCACGGGAATCCTCAACTGCCTACCTAAGGAGGCTTTACGGTCCTGTTACATCTCCAGAGCGTGGGCCAGGATTTGGCCCAGAAAATTGAGCTGCATTTTCCAGTGTGGACGCCTCAGTTGCATTCACACACAAAAAATGTGTGTGTGAGTGTTGGCTAGTTAAGGGATAAACACGGTGCCACTGAAGTTCATGGGAGCAGGATCATGCTTGAGGGGCTTTTCTTCACTTGGAAAAAGGTGTGTTCTTAAGCTGAGTTAGCAAACTCGAGGTAAAATCCTAGAGAAGACAAGACTGTTCACATGTGCTAACAGGTTGAGGTAAAGATTATGGGAGAGCTTAACCTGCCAGTGCGTATGAAAACTACAAACTGCCTTGTCTTCACTAGGATTTGACCTCCTATTAGGTGTCTTGAGTTAGCTAACTTAAGAACACACCGTTTATTTCCTGATGACAATACAGCCTAGGTATTGTTACCAGCTTTGCCTGTTACTTTGGGGTATGCTCACTTATTAGGGTTACTCTTCTGGGGTTGGAGAGGGTGTTCTGTACTTCTATCAATGTACTGCTTGTGTCACTTGTGTTCTCATATGGAGCTCTACTTCTCCTTGCTGCAAGTTCCCTCCCAATGGAGCTATCCTGCAGGACCTAGGTTCCCCAGGGCTGGGTTCCTCCAGCCCCAGAATCAGATGAACACACACATTAACAGAGCACGTCTGAGAGGACCGGGATAATCCGCACTTCCAAGCTGACCCTTTATATGTCCCTGGACTCGCAGGCTGGGTCGAGCAGCACTTTCAATCTGCCACCCTCATGTGTCCCACGTTCAGCACGTCTCTATCCCCACTTTCCCGTTACAATTGTTCTGGTAGTAACCCACTTGGTGAGCAAACCCCACAGGATTTTTGGGCGCTGCAGGGATCTTTTAGCTTAGGTACGAGAAGCGTTGCTACAGAGCGAATGAGGAAACCAAAAAAAACACCCACGAGGGGGACAGAGAGAGAGAGAAGCAGCCAGCTCAATCATGAAAATTATTTATTGCCAGGTAATAACCATAGGGGAGCCAAAAAAACAAAACAGTTATAATATTAAATCTAACTTAAACTTGATTATAAAAGTCAGGTTTAGAAAACAATAACTGATCCCACAAGTCAGGGTCAGAAGGCTATACCGAGAGAGAGAGAGTTAGGTTCTCACCAGTCTGTGAAGCTTGAATCGATCGGGGGTCCCAGGTGGTGGGAGTAGCTGAGAGTCTGGAGTGCTGGAGACAGGCAGAGCCCCCAGCACGATCAGTCAGGAGAAGATGAAGTCCCAATGGAACTGATGCAGATTTTGGATCCAGGCATCAGAACACTTACTTGAGCGTGGGTAGGGTTTTTTGTAGAGAAACAACACAATGGTTCAAGGGAGAACACTAGATTTGTTTATGTGTAAACTGATGGCTCAAGGGAGTATAACAAAGTTGTTTTGTTCAGGCTAGACAATAGGAACTGATCATTCCTGGCTATGGGCCGTGTTCCTTGGAGGGAGCTCACAATGCAATTAGGCAGCTTCACTATTTTGGATACCAATAAAGGATTTATTACTAGAATTGGTCTGATAACTACTGAGTTGGATGTGTGCAGGCGTGGGTTCATTAACATCTGGAGCAGAGATCCCCCATCATTCACTGCTTCCCTGCTTTGCTGGTCCCAGAGTTCAGTGCGGTTCTTGCCTTGGAATCTCTGTTCTCCATTCTGTCTGCTAATGGAGATGCCTCCTGGTCCCATCTTCGATGCAAATGAGGCTAGGGGAGTTGCTTTAATTCTGTCACCCTTATCCCAGGGGTTTAGGTGTGTCTCCCACTGCCTTTTGTAAGTCTTTCTTCTGATCAGTTTTGGTTCAAGCAGAGGCTGGTGGGGGTGGGGGGGCGGTCTTTTGTGAGTCAGACAGGCTGGCTACTGCGCCCTGGTTCCCCAAGAACACAGAGCTGACAGGTAACAGTGTGTAAGTGCAATGTTCTGTAGGCACACTAGTGCAGAAGTATTGTCTATGGCCTTGATTCAGGCATCCACCTTTGAACATGTGTCCTTATGATTCTTAAACGTCCCTTTCTTTTTTCCCCACTGCTGCAGATTTTTATCGGCGAGATCTCCATGTATTTCATAAAGTCAACCCGAGAAACCCTGATTGTCCAGGAGAAAACTATCTTGACCGGAGAGTGCTGTTACCTGAACCCATTACTTCGAAGAATTATACGGTTTATAGGTAAGTGTCCGTAAACACAGAGAGTTTTGCCCCTGCTTGCGAAAACAAAAGAACACCGACTTCTTAAGATCTACAGCATAAAATTAAGCTGTGAAATCTTTGCAGGCTTCTTCCACCTTAGAGGGATAGTCCCCCTCAGGACTTAATGTTTAAAATGCGCCAAATCACGCCATATAGAGCTGATTTATATGCCATTTTGCTAAGTATAATGCTTCTCCTGGACCCTGGAAGCAAGGTTATGCCCATTGAATCCTTATCTGAATACTTCTATCATTGATATTACACATTACAATTTTTTACTCAGCAGCCCATCTCTTCACCCTTTTTTCTCTCCAAGTATAAATTAACCTGAGAAGCAACAGTATGAGCTGAACCAACAAACAAACCAAACACAGAGACCCCGGACATAATATTCCTCTCATTTTTCATTTGAGACTTTATTGAGTTAATTGCTAAGGAACTGGTGAAAAAAAATGCGACTTCCAAACACTTTGGAGGCTTCCTCTGGTGGCATTTACCAGCAGCTATGTTTAGTTCATGAATTTCGCTTAATGGAAAAGTAAACTTGGCAGCTGTCACTGGGAATCATCCTATAGTTATTTCAGAGAGGGAAGAACAGCACAGTAGCTTTCACTGTAAAGCAAACTGACTGAGGGCTAGATTGTCCCACCTGTGGGAGTGAGAACCTCTTTCTCTCCCACTCCCCCCCACCCGCTACTTGGACTCCTTGCATGGCCTACCACAATCTTGGGACTGGGCATGTACAAGTTAGCAGGGCTACTTGCCCACTTACTCCCAAGTCTTTGGGAAGTGGGCAGCTAGAGACAGGGGACGGGCACAGCCTGGGCTCCGCGACCCCCACTCGCTGGTCAGAGTAGCTGAACCAGCACACAGGTGGGGGAATATTAGTTTATTGCTGGTATAAGCCAGCCATAAGTCCTATGCCCCACAGAACAAGAGCAGGAACTGAGACTCAGAGGAGACGCACTGCTCCCTGCTCAGGGCTGTGCCTGAAGTCACAATCTAGCCCAAAGGAAATGAGGCATGAAACATTAGCGTGGGTTTTCCCCTCGCAATGCTTTACAGTTTTGCATGGAAATGAAAGGGTGACGTGCTGATGGTGAAGGGCTGCGTTGCTCCAGTCAGACCCATCCTGGTTGGGAGGATTGTGCTTCATGGACCCCTTATTCCTCCTTGAGCTCTCCTTGTGAAGCTATTCCCCTGGCTGAGCCTGGTCTTCTCCACTCACTGCTGCAGACCGGGCATGGTCCTACCTCCTCTCCTGCTGCCTCTGGGGCACTTTGCTCCACCGGGGGCAAACTGAGAGCGCAATCCTTACGCAGTAAGACTCCTTGCCCCTTCTCCCACTCTACACCCGCTCTAGACACAAGGGGCAGGCACAGTCTAATCCTCAGCATGGCACTCCTCTGATCAGTTATTCAGCTGTGCCGTGTAGGAAAATAAAAGATCAGGGAGCTGTCATTAAAAACCAAATACCCTTGAAGTTCAGCTAGCCTGTAGCACACGTTAATGGGTAGTAAACTGCTGTCCCAGCATTCTCTGCGTGTGACAATAGACTGATCAAATATTCTCGCCTGTGGGGCCAGCGCTAAAACAGCTCAAACCAACGAGGCAAAACATTTGCTGTACATGTTTTCTTATATGTCGCTCTCCCTGTGCATAGCCTTCATTTGAATTAGCTTTATTCCTGAGCATTCGCTCTCGCCATTTCTCATCTGGGAAAAAAAATTACCACTGTGTACAGAGAGCAGCAAAATATTAACTTCTCCCCACAAATCAATCAGCTCTGCAGGTTTGTTTGTTTTCCGGAGGGAGAGGAAGTTAACCTGGTTATAAATTGCTTTAAACATGGGTCTTGTTATAAACAGGGGAGGCATATGCTGTAGGCTGGGGGTGACCTTGGTTTGCCCTCCCAGTCCTTTGGGAAGCTGCGAATGGGGGTAGATTTCTGGACAGGTTCATAGGGTGGCAGATTTGCCTGGCCGCCCTGCCATCGTGGCAGAGGGATGGTTGGGCCAAATTTGAGTGGCATTGCAACCCCTCATTCTAGGTCTCAATGCCACTCACTCAGATTGGGCCCAGCTATCCTTCCCTCATAGAAGGACAGCCAGGCCAAATCTGCCACCCAAGCCCTATGAGGAGAGGGAAGCAGACTGTCTTGAGTGGCTTCTGCTGTCTCACTGGCCGGACAAGAAGCAGCACTGCTGTCCAGGGCCGGAGCTGGGCGTGGTGCAAGCCAGGCCCCAATCCCTGACCCGGGCCAGCCATCAGTAAGAGACACGTGCACATGACCTGCTCCCCCTCCTCACTCTAACCTCAGGATGGAATCGGTCCACTAACACCCCATGAGCAGCCATTGGCTCAGTGGGGAGTCAGAAGTAGGGGTGCTGACACAATTTCACCCCCTCCCCCTGAATGTTTCTGAACTGCCCCCCTGGTTTTAAAGTGAGATTTCTTTTCCCCTTATGGTGGAATAAGACCTTTTTAAGGAGCATCCTGTTTCCCCTGCAGAATGTAAGAACTGGAGCTATTTGAAAAATGGGGTCCCTTCCCCTCAAAAAATCATGCAATGTTTTTGCCGAAATTTCACTTTTTTAATCAAAATTCCAAATTTGATATTGAGTGGTGATAGTCACTGGTAACTAAATAATAGTTGTTTGTTCCAGAAAGATAGGTAGCTGGTGGAACATATAAATGGGGACAAACAATCAGATTGTTTGCACGTGGCTTCTGTTTAGGCTGTTTCGCCCACCAAATCTAAAAGAAAAAATTCCAATTGACTCTAGCCTCCAAAACACTCATCTTCCAAAGCCCATTGATGTCAAAGGAGAGAGTCCCATCGCTTTCTCCAGCCATTAGTTCAGGCCCTGAGTTCTCTCCGAACCTGCCTCGAGCCTGTGGTGATCTCCTGGGAGGAGGGAGGCCCCTCTGCTCCCACTGGCTTCAGACTCTGGGGAGCCAGAAGTAAATTATTTTTCCTAATGTGCCGAAATCAGCTGGTGTAAAAAGATCCAGCTCCGTCGACTTCAAGGCAGCGCTGGTGAGTTACACCAGCTGAGGAGCTAGCCAAATACCTAGTAATAGAATCTGAGGCCCCTTCATGATGAATTCATGTATTATCCTTGTTGCTTCAATTTCCAGTGTTGCTTCATTGCAGTGAACTTTAAATTAAACGGAATTAAAATAAAAAGCGAGCTTCCAAGTATTGTGGTGTTCCCCTTAGTTTGACAAGAATGTGGGGACTGACTAGGGCCTGTGCTGGATGTCTCAGTTTCCAGTGATTCCAGTTCTGAATTGTATTATTCACTAGGCATGAAATTCACCCCACCGGCATAGAGACATGATAATTTCCCCTCCACCAACCCAAGGACGGAATGTAGGCTTGCTGCACAGACATGCTCCTATTCCAGCACATAGAATAATAGCGGAAGCCCTTATGCATTGGGTTCAAAGGATATGGGGGCCAGGCAATCTGCATACACTCAGATCTGCAAACACTACTTGGCCACCACCATTGGTGGTCTTCTGTGCTGGAGTATGTGGGCCCAGCACAGAGATGTGACGTGTGAGCACTGTGCTGAAGTGGTGCAGAATGTTCAACACCAGGAATGAACTTCTCCAAGGGAATTGTGTTTTCAGAAAAGGCTGAAATTAAACTCTTCCCACTACATCTGTTTTCACTAATAAAACATTGTGGTGGCTGGAACAGGGTTCAATATTAGTTCCTTTGGGGGCTGTAGCTCATAGCGGTTGTAGTTGAGTTCAAAAGATTAACTATTAACTATGTTACTTCAGGTCCAAACTGACCTTCTGAATCATGCTTGCAAACAGGGTATGTGCAGATATTGTATTTCCCATCTCCAGCCCACATTTGCACGTGCAAACTGGGACTGTCGACCCAAATCCAGTATTTGTGGGTGGAGTGGGCATATAGGGAAACTTTTTTCTATGCATTTTAGCAAGGGGGTTGGGAAGACATGGCCACTGCTGAGCAAGGGTCGTATTCTATAAGTTGCACTTCAACTCCCTTTAAATTCAGCAGGGGCTCATAGTAATGTCCCATAGTTATATTCTCTGTATTTGTGCCACCATCACATTTTGTCTATTCTTTGGATGTATGAAGGTTCTAAAGTTGAAAGTAAAGAAATGGTAGAAAACAATTCAGAAGTTAGTACAAAAAGTAAAAAAAAAAAAAAAACCCTTCAGAATAATTGTCAAAAGTTTTGCTATTTAGTGCCTTTGACATAATTCTCAATACTGTGCTCTCAGTATCAGGAGAGAGAAATTTCAGTCATCAGCACAGATTGCTGCAAATTTCAGCATATAAGTAAACAAGTGTGTTTAAAAGACAGAATTAAAATTAAGTTCTAATATATATTGAGTGTGACTGAGCAAAGCACAGAATAAAGCCAACCATGAATCCACCAAGATCAATTGGATACTCTGAGTGACAGATGCAGTGTAGGAGCAAATGATGGCATGTGGAGTTAATAAGTTAAAAGAAAAGCTCGGTACAGTAATACATTGTAAGTCCTGGAGAACATTTAAGATCCTGGAACTGAGTTCTGCTTGTAAAGGGGGAGCCAGTGAGGACAGTGCATCATGAGGTTAATGCTCTGTCACTTTGCAGAGCACAAAGTCCACCCAGTAAATTCATTTAAGCACATACAAATACTATGGCTCAGCCGTTGGCTGAGAGTGTTGTAGTTATCACAGCCATTTGTACAACCTGTTGAGTCACTGTAAGATGTGCTACACAATAGTTGAGGAGGATGCTATCTGGAAGTGTTTGTAGAATTAGAACACAAGGGGACAGATCCTCAGCTGCTATAAATTGGCAGAGCTCTACTGAAGCCAACTACGTTGTACTGGATGTGTTGACATCACCTCCAAGACTAGGGAGACAAAGATTGAAATCCCAGTTGTTCACCTAGCCTAATCTATGAGTGAAGCATTTGTTAATCTAGAAATGGATAGCATTTCAACCGCAAACAATTTTTGACTACAATCCTTCATTGTTTATCAAGGCTGGCATTTATGGAGGTACATAGCATCTGCTCTAGGGCGATAGTCTGTCTACTGTATGGTAGCTTTATCCCATTACAGGTTGCTAATTCCTCACAAGGCCTCTCTTACGTGGATTCCCTGAGCGATCTGTTCTGTCACCCTTGCTAGCAAAGGGACTGTGGCAAGGATCACAGTGCCATCAAAGTGCAGGTCACAGCAGTCTCTACACTACGCCTGTTTAGGGAGGTCTTCACTTCCTCAGTGCTTAGCTAAAACGGACCAGGGTGAGAATGAGCCTGTAGGTTGAGGGCAGCATCTAGGGAGTATGGCAGGAGTGGTGCCTGTCTGTCATATTGAGGGGATTTGTCAACTCTTTGTCCAAGAGGTTCTACTTGGTGGCGCTTTAGGATTCTGGATTCCCAGGATTGATGGTGGCCAAAAGCACCTTTCTGTTTAGCTGTGAAAGGATTTTAGTCTTTTCTCTCATCCGGCCACAGTTATCTCTATTCTCTCATGTTTGGTTGGTTTTGTTTAACTATAGCCTTAACTTGGAATTTCCACTGTTCAACCCTGGTGTCGTATGCGAAATCTGCACTGTTACCTGAATGTCTTTTCCCCTGTCAGTGACTGATAGATATTTGCAACCTTAACTCCAGGTAACAAAGATTATTGCTGGGGGATATATTTTGCACCAGTATGATGGTTAGTTTGGGGTCTTTTGATAATCGATTTCATTAAATTTTGTTAAGGCACCCAGGAGCCCTGAGTAGTCCATAACAATATTATTATTATTATGAAATAAAACATCCAACCCTATTCATCCTACTGAATGGCATGAATGATGCCCTGCTTCATATCTGTCCAATGCACTTGCTCACATTAGACAACAATTGATTTAAACTGACTAGAGTGGGATTTTCCAAAGTGCTCGGCATTGGCCTAACTCTGCTCCCGTTGAAGCCTGTGGCAAAACTCCTCCCATTGACCTGAATGGTGGCAGAGTTGGGTCGAAGCCGAGCACTTTGGAAAATCCTGCCCTGTGTTCTTTCTGGTGTTTAAGCTGGTGTTAAAATAGCTGGCCAAGGTATGGGTTAGGTAGTCAGATGCTTATTGGGCTGAGGGGAATAATGACCTCATAAATCAGGAGCCCGCAGTCAGATCTTTCTAGGCTCCCTAATTGTAGCTAGCAAATGAAGTCTGACTGGGGTTTACATATATTGGGTTTCTGTCCCCTTTTGCTGACATGAATGGGTGCAGAATTTGCAGAACTAAATTTTAAGATGGGAACTGAATTTCTTTTCACAGGTTGAGCCATCAAACTGTGTGTTGTTGAACACAGAGCTGTGGTACATCCTACAGTGAGAGCAACTGCTCTTTACCCATTGGTGATTGTGGGTTATAGAGCAGTGGTTCTCAACCAGTGGTCCGTGTACCCCTGAGGGTATGCAGAGGTCTTGCAGGGGGTATGTCAACTCACCTAGATCAGTGTTTCTCAACCTGGGCTCAAAAATGCCTGAACCATTTTAACAGGTTTCAGAGTAGCAGCCGTGTTAGTCTGTATCCGCAAAAAGAACAGGAGTACTTGTGTTAAAACTTCCCCCAAAAATCTCATCCATGTCAGACAACCTTAACTATAAGCACTCGAAAGTTAGGAAATCCCAGAACTAAGGTTGCCCATGCAGGCAGAACATCAGGTGTCTAAACCCTACATCGCACTCCTACAGCTCTAGCTCCAAGAAGTCCTAAATCAACGGAGCACAATGAGTATTTGGTTTGTTTATATACAGTGGCTATAGCCTCATTGCATTGTGGCTTGAAACCTTACTGACTCCGGAGCTGGCAGGGTGATTGGAGGGTGTGTTGTGGAGTGTTTCACTATATTAGGGTTTCTAATTCATATGATTAAGCTATCGACCTGCTACCAGGCAAACAACCTCTCCTGTTTAGACATTTAGAAATGCAACACATATGGATTTGTTGCCAATAGCTTGTATTTTACGACTGCATGATTTGTGTTAACAAATTCATGGCTCAGCTTCCACCCACAGCTTAATTTAAAACAGTGACACCTAACACGGGGCCGCTGAATAATGAAATGAAGGCTTTATTTCAGCAAGTAAAGGCTTACAGGGTTTATATGCTTGTTGGGTTTATTAGGATAGGAAAGATATAAACCAGAGAGCTTCTGAACTCACTTCCCCAGGCAGCTGCAGTGTGTAATTCACATGCCTTTATACTGGTGCTTTACTTAACTCAGTTGCTCTAAAATTTGTAACGCAATGCATGCCCTGCTGACATCCTATCAGCACTTAACAGAGTTAAAACCCTCTCATATCCAGGCCAGGCTTCCCAACCTGCTACCTGGTTATTCCCTGGAGCTCAGTGCTCTGTGGTCCAAATGTGGAGGCCCAAGCTAGTCCTGAGTGTTAGGGGGCTTATTCCTTCACTCGCTTACTTCCCTGGTCCTTCTCGCATGAACAGAGAGCAACAATACCCTAAGTCCGAAGGTGCAAACAATTTGATATTTATTGGGGTGAACTTCCAGCAAGCAATGATTCCAATTTCCTTCCTCAGTGTCCCCCTTCCCAGCTCTGACACCACAGAGCCTTGCCTGTGTCCCTGTTCCTATTCCCCCCCTTAGCAAAACACGATTCCAATTTTCCCACCCCCATTCCCTGTTCCCATTCCCCCCTTACTTCCTGATTGACTGCAGACTATATAGTAAAACTTCAGTTCTGCTTAGCTATACCTTAACCAGTCATTTTACTGAAATTTAACTAACCAATCCTAACATATTGTAACAGGATTATCTAACCAATTATATCCCACCACCTTCATTGGTTTACACCCAACAAAATTAATTATACAGCAGTCGGAAACAATCACAGAACCAGACAGAGATTATACAGACGAACAATAGGGAAGTGGAGACTACAGTGATAGAACAACACAGAAATGAGGATTTCACACCCCAGCTATTGATAAGTGAGGGCTGGTCTTCACTACCCGCCCGGATCGGCGGTAGAAAATCGATCTCTCGGGGATCGATTTATCGCGTCTCGTCGGGACATGATAATTGATCCCCGAATCGACATGCATACTCCACCAGCCCAGATAGGAGTAAGCGCCGTCGACGGGGAGCCGCGGCGGTCGATTTGCCACCGTCCTCACAGCGGGGTAAGTCGGCTCAGGTACGTCGAATTCAGCTAGGCTATTCCCATAGCTGAATTTGCGTATCTGAAATCGATCCCCCTCCCCCCCCAGTGTAGACGTAGCCTGAGTTCTTGCCAGACAGGATGCTATCAAACTAAGTTTCCTTTTACATCTTCTAGGCTCTTCCCTTTCTCTGGAGCTGATAGGAATATCAGGACAGGATTGTATTCCTAACAGCCCAATAGCACCTTATTTCAGTGTGACTGGTGAGGATGTGACCATTCATTTCCAAGTTTATGGCTGCCCCTGCTACTTAGCCTAAGAACAGGGCCTCAGACTGTCACAGTGAGAGAAGGCCCTTACACCGGCAGACAGTGATTTTGATTCTTTCTTTTATACCTCTCTAACTAGCTAAGTGATAAGAATACACCTAAATTCTTAAAGTCTAGGCCTTTGCAGACAGGCCTGAATATCTATATCCTAACACCGAGGTCAGCGTCTGATTGCTCCAAGGAAGCCTGGTATAGAGCCCAATCCTGTTCCCATTGCAGTCAGTGACAAACTTCCCAGTAACATAGTGGGAGTAGGAACTGGCCATTAATCTGCCACTTGCTAGCAGATATCAGAGCCAGACTCATGCAAGCTCAGTTTTCCCCACACCTCCATTCCCCAGAGCAGAGAGTACTCAAACCTTCTTGGCCCCAAAAAAATCTATGGAAGAATCTGAGACACAAACCTACCACGTAAACATAAAGGAGTGTGGCTTTGCGGGTGAAGCACTAAACCTGGACTCAGGAGGCCTGGGTCCTCATCCCTGCTCTGCACCTGGCCTGTTGGGTGACCTTGGGCAAGTCTGTTTGCTCCATGCCTCAGTTTCCCCCATCGCTAAAATGGGGATAATGATAGTAACCTTTTTTGTAAAGTACTATGGATGAGAAGTGTCGTGTGAGAACTAGCTCTTATGATGTTACCTGGATCCCTCAGCAGAACACTTAGAATGAAATTGTAAGCCGGTGGCTTTATGCTTGGGTAGTGGTTGGCTAGAGGACTGCAAAGTCTCCAAAGACAGACTGAGGATCAGCATTCCTCTGACACTCAGAATTCTGCCGGACTCCCTATAATTGAATTCTATGTACTTTTCAGGAGCCATATGATGATATCACTTTTCTATGGCAGATGAAATTGAACATGACAAGTACGGTGAGTCCACTGTGGGCTTTAAGGAAACGTGCCTTACACGAGACCTGGATATGTAACTTGCAGGAGCAGCGCTTCTGATGTCCTGCATGCCCTTCAACGCACTGTTTCTCTGTCACTTTACTTACAGGGCTTCATGTTTTTTCTGTAATAACGGGCTTCTGCTCCTGATTCGCCAGCCACTCGCCTCCCACTCTTCTCCTCCCCCTGCTTCTCAGATGCTTTTTTACTACTCACAGGCAGCTTTTTTTAAGAAATGCCATTTATAGTTACCATCAAGTATCCGTGCCGCCAAGAGTTTCCATGGAGTCTGCTACCTGCTGACGTATTGGAGTCAGAGCGATCTGGGGGAGGAAAGGGTTGAGGAGGGAGTCATGAGGGGGGAAAACAGGTGTAGGGGGCTGTAGGAATCAGATCTCAATGAGAGGAGAGAAATCGATGTGATTTGTGGGGAAGATGTCAGCAGTGGAGGAAAAGTGGACACATTTGTAAGTCATGTCAGTCCTGATTCTCATCTCCAGGCTTGGTTGAGGGAAGCAGGCGGTAGCCTTAAGCCCCTGGTGTAAATTAGAGCAGTCTCAGGGTGGCTCTAATGTACTCTCTGCTTCCCGTGGACCTCTAGTGGCCTGGGAAAGAGAGAATAGACATAGCACAGTGCTTTCCAGCCACAGTGGCTGCCCATGACAAGCTGCGAGCAAGGCCTGTATAGACCCCTTATGCCAGCTCTCCGCTGGCCAGGGAGTCCCCCTGGCAGGGAATATTTTCAGGGACTGTTTCTGCTCCCTGAGCAGGTTATAGGGGCCTTAGTATAACTGAGAATAAGGCCCTTTGTGTGCGTTCCACTTTTGCTGTATATATAATAGCACACTGCTGTCTTTTGGCAGCGTCGTTTCCTTATCTCAGGGATCAGCTTGTGCCCTCTGACTTGGGCACTGCCATCCTGTATCGTTTTATCCCGAATTTGGGAAGGGAGCTCAGTCCCTGGTTCTCTGGGCCAAGGGGCACTGAAAATATTATAAATGGGGTCAGTCCCAAGGCAGAGGGCACACCTGGCATTGTTCTGGAGCAGTCCCTTCCAAGCCGCGAGGAGATGGTCACAGCCTTGTTGATGGATCTGGAAACAGGTGTGAATTCACAGGAGCCAATTCACCTCTCGCTTCCATCAGACTTACTCTGGCATGTCACCATTGACTTCAGCAGAGCTCCCGCTAAAGAGCTGTGGCTTGTAACCTTCACGGTAGGGCTCTCAGTTGTGATTCCTGTGAAAAGGAAAAAGAAAAGCTCTGTGTCGCTCAGAAGCTTGTCTCTTTCGCCAGCAGAAGGGGATCCAATAAGAGATATCACCTCACCCACCTTGTCTCGCATTTAAAAAGATGTCAGCCTAGTCTCTGAATTCCTGTGCTGTGGTCAGTTACTTTAGCTACTTTAGGCAAAATCATGAAGTGACTTTGTGGAGACACATAGATTCCCCAGATATAAAAGCTATCAGGGGACTGGACCCTCGATATTCATGTACACTAGTGTTCAAACCTTAAAGTCAATTATGGGTGAGCCCAAAAGCCATCTGGACGTATTCGGAGAATGTCTGACATGTAAGCAGTATTCTCTGTAAGGGTTAAAACCCAGCCAGCTGAATTCATTGCTGCGCATAGCTGTAATTTGCATAGAGCACAGTTTGGCAGAGCTGCAAAACGGGAATTACAGTGATCAATATACATCACAATAAGAGCATGATAAAGGTTTCAGCCGTAGCCTGACCTGCTGTATCCTTAGTGCTGCCGCCTTTGGAAGCGGAAAACAGGCCAACTTGCATTTACTGTACTACGAGAGCACTGATCAAAATCCAGGTCTTAAAAAAACATGCATCCGAAGAAGTGAGGTTTTTACCCACGAAAGCTTATGCCCAAATAAATCTGTTAGTCTTTAAGGTGCCACCAGACTCCTTGTTGTTTTTGTAGATACAGACTAACACGGCTACCCCCTGATACTTGACAGGTCTTAAAACTCACTCTGCAAAGCCTTGGAACCCCTTTGCACGCTGCCTGTAGCGAGGCGGTCTGGCTCCCCGCCGCCCCGGACGGGGACAAGTCTCCCTGGACACCAAAGTGGGCGGAGCCAGCAAACCCTGCACCCTCCCTCTCCCCTCCCCCCCCCCCCACACACACAGGTCAAGGCACAGGACAGCAAGTATAAAAGCCCAGAGCTCACTTGAAGCTCGGCCACCGGAGCGACCAGACGCTTGTGGTGTAGCTCCCGGTGGGGAGACCACGGCGATCGGCGGCCGACCCGAGGACTGGCCAGACCAGCCAACGCCTGATGCTTGCCCGAGCCCAGATACGCTGCCAAGCCTACCGCTCGCCCGTTACCCCGAGGAACTGCCAGGCCTACCGTGTGCCAGTTACCCAGAGGAGCTGCCAAACCAACCGCTCGCCAGCTACCCCGAGGAGCCCATGGTGTGTGACCCTGTGGGGGATGCCGTCCGGACCCAGGTACCTCTAGAGGGGGAGGTAGGAAGTAGCCCAGGGGCAGCCGACCCGAGTCTGGCGGCAACACACCCAGAGCCCATGTCAGTGTGTTGCGGTCAGGATCCCCACTGACACAGCAGCGGGTCTTCTGCCGCTGCTAGGGCCCCGGGCTGGGACGCAGTGGAGTGGGAGGGCCTGCGTCCCCCCTGCCACCCAGCTTGCAGGTGGCAGTCTGCCCCTCTCCCTGGCTGCTCGGAGCCAGGAGCCTGAGGTTTGCTGTTCAACCTGTTTGCTCAGCCCCTGCCTGAGGGCCTGAGCTAGTGACGGTTTGTTACCCCGCCCTGACCCTGGGCCTGGGCTTGCCAATACTGAACCTGTTTGCTCAGCCCCTGCCTGAGGGCCTGAGCTAGTGACGGTTTGTTACCCTGCCCTGACCTAGGGCCCGGGCCTGCTCATATTGAACCTGTTTGCTCAGCCCCTGCCTGAGGGCTAGAGCTGCTGACTGTTTGCCGCACAGCCAAGCTAATTCCCCGATACACCTGACCAAAGTAGCGAGGCCATCTGGCTCCCCGCCACCCCAGAGGGAGACGAGCCCTGGCCAAACCTCCCTATGCTGCCCCAGAAGGGAGGATATCTGCACTGCTTTGAGAGTGGACCTCTTCATGTCATCGTATAGGCCAGATTTGCAAAAGTCCATGTGTATTTTTGCACGTGGGCTTTTGAACACCTGGCACTAAGTGTCTCAGCTTTTACCTGATTAGTTTATTTGTAATGTCCATGGAGCAAGGATTGAGTTTTTCTCCTGTATCGCACAGGGCTAAGTACATGTATGGTGATCAGTAATTAAAAATAATCATAGCAGACACTCTTCCCCCCCACCTTCCCCCAGTTTGGTTCACAGAACACAAGAGCTGGAATTTACTGATAATTCAGCCATCATATTTTTAGACCTAAAACAAAAGGGGTCACATTCGCCTCTGGTGTAACACCATTGGAGTCAGTATTGTTGCACCAGGGAAGAATTTGGTGCAATGAATTCTTTTTAATCAGGATTTAAGGACCTGAGCATGTTTCTGTTGATACCGATGATGCAACTTCTCTTGATGTCCGTGAGACCAAGACCTGGCCCCTCGCTGGTGGATAAAGGGGAATAAGGGGACAGGAAGCCCCTCCTCCAGCCCATCCCCTTTAAAATACAAGAAGATTCTTGGCCAGATCCTCAGCTCCCCTCCCCCCACCCCCTTATGCCAGGGAATCCCTAGATGGGGTGAAGCCAGCATAACTGGCTCTATGCCACTGCTTCTGGCCCCCTAGCACAACAGGCATTCTGGGCATGTGCTGGGTGGGGACACAGCGTGACTGGAGCATGCTGTCCTCCAGCTGCCTTAGGTTGGAGCAGTGGTTCTCTAACTTCTGTACTGGTGACCACTTTCAAATAGCAAGGGAGTGCGACCCCCCCCTTATAAATTAAAAACACTTTTTTATATATTTAGCACCATTATAAATGCTGGAGGCAAAGCGGGGTTTGGGGTGGAGGCTGACAGCTCGCGACCCCCCATATAATAACCTCGCGACCCCCTGAGGGGTCCCGACTCCCAGTTTGAGAACCCCTGGGTTGGAGGAATGCACTCCAGGTTGCAAGTTCTGGAGTGCATTCCTCCAAGTTACAAGTTATAACGGCCCTGAAACTGCTCTAACCTATGCTGGGAGTGAAACCAGCTCCTGGATACCCCTGGGATTTAGGGTTGGGAGACAGAAAGGTGGCAGAAAGTCACCTGTACCCTCGCCACCAAATTAAGTGAACAGAGTTTCAGTGCATGTGTGGGTCTGGCCCGGGGGGATTAAAAGGGCCAGGCTACAGAGGGTATATTTTAATAACAGTTTGTTGCCCCATTCTTTCTTGCATCAAGACTTCTGACCTCTGGTCAAGCTTTTCCATCCCAGATGGCACCTGGCTTGACTGTGGTAGCTGCTTGATGGCGGTGTTTGTATGTGTTCTATGAAAACCCACAAAATCTTTCGCATCAAACCTAGAGAGCATAAATCTGAGAACATGCCCCCTTCTGCAGCCCAGAGCCAGCCATTGTATTATACTCATGCAGCCCTTTCCCTACTCCAGTATGTGGCAAAGCCCTCATGGGGATAACTTTCCATCCAGCATGGAGGATCCTCCCACTGCCCTCCCAACAATACAAGGCCTGCAGCAGTTCAGGGAGGTGTAGAGTCAAGCAAGCAGGGTGATTGTATCTGGGGATTTTCCCCTTCTCCAGAAGGATTAACTGGCTCCATCCTTATGTGAATCCAGTGGCTAAGAACCTTGGCACTGAGTGGCCTAGCAGCCACATTGGGTCTGGGCTGTGTTCTTGCCCCCCCGCCCCCGTTAACTCCTTGCGCACAGCCCATTCTTTATTATTGCCATTTGGTTATTTATACAGCATTACGGATGTGCATGGTACTTTACAGACAAATAAGAGTGTCCCTCCCCCACTGCCTTGGCGTATTTTCCCCCAAAGGCCAGTCTGTGTTGCTCAATATATGGAGATATGCCTATCTCATAGAGCTGGAAGGGACCCTGAAAGGTCTTGGAAGCCAGCCCCCTGCCTTCACTAGCAGGACCAAGCTCTGATTTTGCCCCAGATCCCTAAATGGCCCCCTCAAGGATTGAACTCACAACCCTGGGTTTAGCAGGCCAATGCTCAAACCACTGAGCTATCCCTCCCTACCGCACAGGGATGTCGTGAGGGGAGAGACAGTCTCTCTCTCTCTCTCTCTCTCTCTCTCTCTCTCTCTCTCTCTCTCTCTCTCTCTCTCTTTTCCCCCCCTCCCCTCCTCCTGGGGACCATGTGAGAGCCTAAGACAGATATTTGTACACCAACATAGCTACGCTGGTACAAACTCCCTGGGTCAGCTACACTGGTACAAGCCGCATTTTACATCGGTACAACATATGCTAGGGGTTTGCACTGGAGTAGCTATGCCAGTATAAATATCCCTACATAGACGCTCCCTGAGTAAATTGGGTATATGTTACTCTGTCAATTACTTCCCTTCTATTGTCGGTCTGTTATTAAGTGATAGATTACTGTATCTATGGCAGTTTGCTTTGATCCTAGTTAATTTTATGAAAAGAGCTGTTCAGTGAATTGTACTGCTGGCTTCTTACTTATGTCACTGTTTGGGATGTCTATCACTCTGAATATAGCAAGAAAACACACAGCTTACCAGTGAAATAAACATAACCATAGTGTTTCCAGCGTTGGGGATTTCATCAAGAGATTAGGTGTTTTTCTTGAAGCTCCAGATTCTGATTTTATGTGAATACCTGTGTCAAGGCTGTTTCTCCACTTTGAACTTTAGGGTACAAATGTAGGGGCCTGCATGAAAACTTCTAAGCTTAACTACCAGCTTAGCCCTGGTCTGCTGCCACCATTTCCAATGGATTCCCTCCCTGGGAAGCCTTGAAAAACCTTCACCAATTCCCTGGTGAATACAGATCCAAACCCCTTGGATCTAAAACAAGGAGAAATTAACCATTCCCCTCCTTCCTCCCACCAACTCCTGGTGAATCAAGATCCAAACTCCTTGGATCTTAAAACAAGGAAAAATCAATCAGGTTCTTAAAAAGAAGGCTTTTAATTAAAGAAAAAGGTAAAAATCATCTCTGTAAAATCAGTATGGAAATTAACCTTACAGGGTAATCAAACTTAAAGAGCTCAGAGGACTCCCCTCTAGTCTTAGGTTCAAAGTACAGCAAACAAAGATAAACACTCTAGTAAAAGGTACATTTACAAGTTGAGAAAACAAAGGAAAACTAAGATGCCTTGCCTGGCTATTTACTTACAAGTTTGAAATAGGAGAGACTTGTTTAGAAAGATGTGGAGAACCTGGATTGATGTCTGGTCCCTCTCAGTCCCGAGAGCAAACACACTCCCAAACAAAGAACACAAACAAAAGCCTCCCCGCCCCCAAGATTTGAAAGTATCTTGTCCCCTTATTGGTCCTTTGGTCAGATGCCAGCCAGGTTACCTGAGCTTCTTAACCCTTTACAGGGAAAAGGATTTTGGAGTCTCTGGCCAGGAGGGATTTTATAGTACTGTACACAGGACAGCTGTTACACCCTTCCCTTTATAGTTATGACACGCCCCCCAAATCACAGATAGTGTTGGATGTTCGGTTCCACACTGGCTGTGATTTCTTCCTGGAGTTCTAGGAGAAAACAGAGTTAATAAGACACATGTACCTTTAGACATACTACTGATTATATAAAAACTAACAATATGTTTAGTTCCAAGAACAATTGTTAACCAGTAAACTCTGGGAAACTTTCCCGGGAGAGTGCATCAGCTTTGTTAGAAGCTCCCGAAATGTGTTGTATTTCAAAATCAAAATCTTGGAGAGCTAAACTCCACCGAAGAAGTTTTTTTTGTTATTTCCCTTGGCGGTATGAAGCCACTGTAGCGCAGCGTGGTCTGTTTGTAGTTGGAAACGCCGTCCCCAAACATATGGGCGTAGCTTTTCCAGCGCATACACAATGGCATAGCATTCCTTTTCACTGACTGACCAGTGGCTTTCCCTCTCAGACAGTTTCTTACTGAGAAACACGACAGGATGGAATTCTTGATCCGGTCCTTCCTGCATTAAAACTGCTCCCACGCCTCGCTCAGACGCATCTGTGGTTACTAGGAACGGTTTGTCAAAGTCTGGGGCCCTTAGCACAGGGTCAGACATGAGTGTTGCCTTAAGCTGGTTAAAGGCCTTTTGACACTCATCAGTCCACTGAACTGCATTTGGCTGTTTCTTTCTGGTTAGGTCTGTCAGCGGGGCGGCGATTTGGCTGTAGTGGGGTACAAATCGCCTATAATATCCAGCCAAGCCTAAGAAGGATTGGACCTGTTTCTTAGACTTTGGAACCGGCCACTTTTGGATAGCATCCACTTTGGCCTGTAGGGGATTTATAGTTCCTCGACCCACCTGGTGCCCCAGGTAAGTCACTCTGTTTTGGCCTATTTGACACTTTTTAGCCTTAACAGTTAGTCCTGCGTGCTGGATGCGCTCGAAGACTTTTTCCAGGTGCTCCAGCTGGTCTGCCCATGAATCAGAAAAAATGGCCACATCATCGAGGTAGGCAACTGCAGATTCTCCCAATCCCGCTAGGAGACCATCTACAAGTCTTTGGAAGGTGGCGGGTGCATTTCGCAACCCGAAAGGGAGTACATTGAATTCATACACCCCTGCCTGGGTGACGAAGGCTGACCTTTCCTTAGCGGGTTCATCTAGTGGTACTTGCCAGTACCCCTTGGTTAAGTCTAAAGTAGAGATGAATTGGGCATGTCCCAATTTCTCCAATAGCTCATCTGTGCGTGGCATTGGATAATTGTCAGGACGAGTTACAGCATTTAGCTTACGGTAGTCCACGCAAAAGCGTATTTCCCCATCTGGTTTGGGAACTAGAACCACTGGAGATGCCCATGCACTATTAGAGGGGTGAATTATACCCATCTGTAGCATGTCCTGGATCTCCCTTTGTATAGCAGTTTTGGCATGAGGTGACTCCCGGTAGAGTGGGGTTCTAATTGGGTGAGCATTACCTGTGTCAATGGAGTGGTATGCCCGTTCGGTCCATCCTGGAGTGGCTGAGAAAATTGGCACAAAGCTTGTGCACAGCTCCTTGATCTGCTGTCGCTGCAGACGTCCAAGGGTCGTGGAGAGGTTCACCTCTTCCACGCCTCCATCCCTTTTTCCTTCGTAGTAGACACCTTCAGGCCACTCCGCGTCATCTGTTTCCTGGACTGTAAACTGGCAAATGTTTAATTCTCTGAAATAAAAGGGTTTAAGAGAATTAACATGGTATACCTTAGGCTTTATGTTGGAGGTGGGGGAGGCTATGAGATAGTTAACAGCTCCTAGGCGCTCCTGGACCGTGAATGGTCCTTCCCACGACGCTTCCATTTTATGGGCCTGGAGCGCCTTTAAGACCATGACTTGGTCTCTCCTACTTTGAAGGACCGTTCTCTGGAATGTTTATCATACCAGGCCTTTTGCTCTTCCTGAGCATCCTTTAGGTTTTCTTTAGCAAGGGCTAAAGAGTGTTGGAGGGTGCTTTGTAGGTTGCTTACAAAGTCTAGAATGTTAGTTCCTGGAGAAGGCGTAAACCCCTCCCATTGCTGCTTCACCAACTGTAATGGCCCCTTAACCTCGCAGGCATACACAAGTTCAAATGGTGAAAACCCTAAACTGGGATGTGGTACAGCCCTGTAGGCAAAAAGCAACTGCTGCAACACTAGGTCCCAATCATTGGAGTGTTCATTTACGAATTTACGTATCATGGCCCCCAAAGTTCCATTAAACCTCTCCACCAGGCCATTGGTTTCATGGTGGTAAGGGGTGGCAACCAAGTGATTCACCCCATGAGCTTCCCACAGGTTTTCCATGGTCCCTGCCAGGAAATTAGTTCCCGAATCTGTAAGGATGTCAGAGGGCCAACCTACCCTGGCAAAAATGTCTGTTAATGCCTGGCACACACTTTTAGCCCTGGTGTTGCTTAAAGGTACTGCCTCCGGCCATCGGGTAGCAAAATCCATGAAAGTCAGTACATACTGCTTTCCTCTGGGTGTCTTCTTTGGGAAAGGACCCAGAATATCCACAGCTACTCGCTGAAATTGGACCTCAATTATGGGTAGTGGCTGGAAAGGGGCTTTAACCTGGTCTTGGGGCTTTCCCACTCGTTGGCACACCTTACAAGACCGGACATAATTAGCAATGTCCTTGCCCATTCCCTCCCAGTGGAAGGACTTCCCCAACCCGTCTTTGGTTCTGTTCACCCCAGAATGGCCACTGGGATGATCATGGGCTAAGCTCAAGAGCTTTACCCCATACTTAGTGGGAACTACCAACTGTCTTTGAGGATGCCAATCTTCCTGGTGCCTACCAGAAAGAGTCTCCTTGTATAAAAGTCCTTCTTCTACAACAAACCGGGATCGGTTCGAATAGCTGAGAGGCAATGGGGTGCTCCGCGCCGCCGCCCAAGCTTTCTGAAGGCTGTCATCTGCTTCCTGCTCAGCCTGGAACTGTTCCCTTAATGCTGGAGACATCAGTTCCTCCTTGGACTGTGGACTGGGGCTTGGTCCCTCTGGAAGCAATGCAGGTGCTGGGGCTGTTTCCATTGACTGTGAACCGCTGTCCGCTGGTGCACTGTGTGGTATCTCAGGCTCTGGCTGAGCCTCTTGCATAGGGTTATCTGCTGCTTCCACCAGGTCAGGCTCGCTGGTGCCCTCTGGCGTTGGAGTTGTAGACGGGTTTGCAAGCGCTGGACTCAGTGCTGGCAATGGTTCTGGTGCTGGTTGCGTTGCCAGTTCCGGTTCTGGGACTGGCTTTGGCTGGGTCTCTGGGATTGGATCCACTACGGCTGTTGCAGTCGTGGGCAGGGGATCCGGTTCCACCACCTTTGTTTGGGTCTCTGGTAACACAGACAGGGCCCTGGTGGACGGCTCAGGAACAGGGATGGGGGTGAAAGCTTGCTTAGCCTGGCTGCGGGTGACTATTCCCACCCTCTTGGCTAGCTTCACATGATTGGCCAAATCTTCCCCCAGCAGCATGGGAATGGGATAATTGTCATAGACTGCAAAAGTCCACATTCCTGACCAGCCCTTGTACTGGACATGCAACGTGGCTGTACGCAAGGTTACAGACTGTGACACGAAGGGTTGAATTGTCACTGTAGCCTCCGGGTTGATGAGTTTGGGGTCCACTAGGGATTGGTGGATAGTTGACACTTGTGCCCCAGTGTCCCTCCAAGCGATAACCTTCTTTCCGCCCACTCTCAAGGTTTCCCTTCGCTCCGAGGGTATGAGAGAGGCATCTGGGTCTGGGGATCTTTGGTGTGATTGGGGTGTAATGAACTGTAATCGATTGGGGTTCTTGGGGCAGTGAGCCTTTATATGTCCCAGTTCATTACATTTAAAACATCGCCCTGCTAAGGTATCACCGGGGCGATGTTGGTTGGTGGAGACTGGTGTGGTGGGGTGAGAAGGCGTCTGGGGTTTCCCTTGGGATGTGGGTGGGGCCTTGGGTTGTCCCCGGTGGTAAGGTTTTGTTTCGGCTTGCCCCTTCTGATATTCGCTCCAACTGCTATTAGTTTTTTTCTTTTCTGCCACCTCCACCCATTTGGCTCCAATCTCCCCCGCCTCAGTTACAGTTTTGGGCTTCCTATCTAGGATGTACCTTTCTATTTCCTCAGGAACACCCTCTAAAAAATGCTCCATTTTTACTAGGGAAACCAGATCTTCCAGAGATTTAACATTTGCTCCTGACACCCAGGCATCACAATTTTTGTCAATGTGGTAGGCATGCCGGGTAAATGACACATCGGGTTTCCACTTTAGGGCTCTGAACCGCCGACGGGCATGCTCAGGTGTTAGCCCCATTCTGATTCTGGCCTTGTTTTTAAAAAGTTCATAACTGTTCATGTGTTCCTTAGGCATTTCAGCCGCCACCTCTGCTAAGGGTCCACTGAGCTGCGGCCTCAGCTCTACCATGTACTGGTCTGGAATGATGCTGTATCCAAGGCAGGCCCTTTCAAAATTTTCTAAGAAGGCCTCAGTATCATTGCCTGCCTTGTAGGTGGGAAATTTTCTGGGATGTGAAGTGGTACCTGGAGGGGGGTTGTTAGGATTGGCTGGTGCATCCTGCTTAGCCTTTGCTACTTCCAGTTCATGCTTCCTTTCTTTTTCTCTCTCCTCCATCTCTTTTTCTTTCAGCTCCATAGTTCTCTTGTGAGCCTCCACTTTGGCTTTTTCCAGCTCCATCTCTCTTTCATGGGCCTCCTTTTTGGCTTTCTCTTCTCTTGCTCTCTGCTCTGTCTCAAGTTTTGTTAATTGAAGCAGTCTCTGATGTTTTCTTTCATTTTCTTCTGCTTCTAGTTTGGCCAGTTCTATTTTTTTAGCTACTTCTTTTGTAGTCATTTTCCTGTTTTCTTGTGCTGGGTCACCCCCTCCCCAGTTGACTGAAACTGGGAAGCTCTCAGCTCTGGCTGCTGCTGAGTTCACAGAGACTTTCTAACTAGCTACTCCCAAGGATGTAAAAAGAAAAAAAAACAATTCAGCTTGTAAATTCCTTTTACCCTGTCGTTTGTTTGCTCATTTGAACACTTCTCTTAACAAAGGACCTTGTTAAAAAAAACTTAACACCTCTGCCTTCAGGCAAGGAGAGATAAGATATGCATCTATCTACCTTCAGCTCTGCTTCTCAAGCAGCTAGAAGGAAAAAAAATCTCACTGGCTTTTGGGTTTAAAATGATCCCACCGCTCTGCCACCATGTCAAGGCTGTATCCCCACTTTGAACTTTAGGGTACAAATGTAGGGGCCTGCATGAAAACTTCTAAGCTTAACTACCAGCTTAGCCCTGGTCCGCTGCCACCATTTCCAATGGATTCCCTCCCTGGGAAGCCTTGAAAAACCTTCACCAATTCCCTGGTGAATACAGATCCAAACCCCTTGGATCTTAAAACAAGGAGAAATTAACCATCCCCCTTCCTTCCTCCCACCAATTCCCTGGTGAATACAGATCCAACCCCCTTGGATCTAAAACAAGGAGAAATTAACCATTCCCCTCCTTCCTCCCACCAACTCCTGGTGAATCAAGATCCAAACTCCTTGGATCTTAAAACAAGGAAAAATCAATCAGGTTCTTAAAAAGATGGCTTTTAATGAAAGAAAAAGGTAAAAATCATCTCTGTAAAATCAGTATGGAAATTAACCTTACAGGGTAATCAAACTTAAAGAGCTCAGAGGACTCCCCTCTAGTCTTAGGTTCAAAGTACAGCAAACAAAGATAAACACTCTGGTAAAAGGTACATTTACAAGTTGAGGAAACAAAGGAAAACTAAGACGCCTTGCCTGGCTATTTACTTACAAGTTTGAAATAGGAGAGACTTGTTTAGAAAGATGTGGAGAACCTGGATTGATGTCTGGTCCCTCTCAGTTCCGAGAGCGAACACACTCCCAAACAAAGAACACAAACAAAAGCCTTCCCCCCCCCCACAAGATTTTGTTAGGTCCAAGGAAAATGGAGTATAGAACAGGTTGTTTGGCCAGCTTAGCCAAAGTTAGGCTAACTGTAGTTGCTGGGCCATTCCTGTCTCTCTGTGAAACATGAGGACATGCTTGCTTGGGCTTCAAAGAATGAGATAAAGGGGGGGCCACATTCTTGTACCAAATGTACTAGGAATGGTTTGTTTGGACGTATGGAGACTTGCAGTCTCCACTCTCTGTTTCTGTTCTTCATCTGTACTCAACTCCCTCCTTTCTCCTAGTTTCTGGTGCATGACGAAAAAGCTGATAAGAAGCTGCTGAGGCATCATGAACTGTTTGTACTGTCAAAGAACATAGATATGTATGAATATTAGAAGCTTTTAACTAGTAAAGGGGGGGATTGGGTTGCTTTAACTATGACGCGACGGAACTGTCTATATAATCTCACTAGTTATTGTAATCGTGGCTGGTTCTCTCTGGAGACAGGCCGCTCTCTATTGTTGTGTGCACTCTTCAATAAAGAGCTTGTATTGGACCTTGCTGGTGTTGCCTGTCTCTCACTCTGCGGTCAGACAACGAACCTTGCCGTCTGGGTTAAAAAGTCCCCGACAAATTTGGCGACTCCGCCAGGACTCGTCTGACTCTCCGGTGCGGGATCAGACTCCGAAGCAACGCAGCACGCATCCTCTGGCTTTGAGGAGCCTTGGCCGGTAACCTGATCCCTGCGTCGGCGATAAGGCGAGTTCTGTGAACCAGCTGAAGCCCGTAGAAACCCAGCAACGTCCACCTACCCGTTGAGTAGGATCCAGGTCTCCGGGGTTCGAGTCCCTGGGGAGGTCAGGTCTTCGGGGTTCGAGTCCCTGAATAAGGTAAGCCATCGCCATAAAGGGGTTTGAGGCCCCGGGTTGGGGTTTGAGGCCCCAGATAGGGGTTTGAGGCCCCGGGATGGGGTTTGAGGCCCTACAGGCTAAATGGGACAAGTTGGCAGTAAATGCCCGGGGGACACCCCGTTGTCTCTGGTACTTAGAGATTGGAAGGAAATCTCTGGAACAACCGGTTTGACTAAATCTAAATGAGAAACTTATGCCAAATTCAATGGCCTTCCTTTACTACCCATTTGTCCCCAACTAAAGACTGGGCAAGGTGTGGAACCTTTTCTGTTGACAGGATGGATTCCCTCAGGAATATCCTGGTTGATCTTAGACCGGGACAAATGGATTATTTATTTGTATGGTATAACTATAAACCAAAAGAAAAACTGCTTTGGGCCCCAGCTGGCTGTGAAAAAATATAGACAGAGGCAAACCAAAGGCAGTACAAGTTACAGTGCTGAGATTACATTTGCAAAGCTTAACTATCCAGTGAGATCCAACAGTCTGCCTTTGAGATCCTGGAGTGGAAGCAAGTCAGAGATTCTGGACAAGCTGTATACAGGTTAATCTCCCGTCCACCTCTCCCCCTTCTCTGGACGTTATACAAAGACGTGGCCAATCTGGACGTACGTGTATGAGTATGAAAGTGTGCCCACTCTCAGCCGCAGTAAGTCTGAGAACCGGAGAGGGGTTAAGCATTCCTTTCTCCACCCCGGTTGACTGGGAAGGGTGTCAGGTGGATCTACCCTAGTCGTAGCAGGACTGGGCAATACAGAAGTTGGAGAAAAGGGAAGAGTTGTGTACTTGATAACTAGAATTAAGCAATTAAGAGCATAGATCATGAACCAGGCAGCAACTCAAACCTACGCCCAGGGCAAGTTGCAAGCCTTGAGACAGGACTTCCAGGCAGAAAAGGAAGCACTGGCTAAGCAAGTACCAGTCCTTCAGGGACTTGTCAGAATTTAACCATTTGTGTTTGCATATGCTGTAAGAGCAGTGTGTTTGCCACCAAAAAAAAAATTGAATAGTTAAATGCCAGTGGGCCATGTGTTTTGCCCAGGTGGCAAGCCTCACGAGGGAGGACTCGGGTAGCCTTGTGAGTAAGAATGTTTAAGGGAAGAGACCAGGACGGATGGGGGCTAGTTGAGAAGCCCACCCTCCTATCTAAATTGATAGTGGAACAAGCCGGTGCCCATGGAAGGGATGGTTCAGTGAGAAAAGCAGGATCGGGCCCAAGTGGGCAGTCAACAGATAGATTAGAAAACAGGTTGGAAACTTTAATGGCATAGTGGAAGAAAAGGAGTAAGTAATTATAAGCATGGCGATTTCAAATCCCCAGGACAATAATTGGAATGGTAAAATCTGAGTTGATTGGGTGTCGTTTTGGGAGACAAGCAAGTGATTTAAAAAAAAAAAAAGTGAGAAGTTAACCCTATAGTTGCTAGAGGGAATTAAGCAGTGAAACTTGGTAAGAATTTCTGTAAGTAATCCAGGCAAGAAGTTATTTAAGTGGAATTATTCGACTATGAATATGTTAGTCTAATTTGCTGAAGAACACTCCTGCTGTGTACAATCTGTATTTTATAAGTTTAAGATGAATTGGTATTGTTTAAAGTTGCAAAACCGAGAATACTTTTGCCAGGCACAGGAAACTAGTGTTGTTTAAGGTATTTAGCATTTAATCCTTAAAGTGACTTAATGCTACAAGATTTAAAATGTTTTAAATAAAGACCAAAGGTTGTGGCTGCAGCAGGGTAGTCAAAGCCAGAAGAATAAAAGATTTAAATTTGTTTTTGGGTAACAAAATAGCAGATAAAAGATCTGGTAAAGAGAGAGAAGGACAGTGCCCCTGGTTCTGTGTGGTCGAGCTGACACTTTGCTGTGGGTGCATGGAGATTTTGTAAGCATAAAAGAAACAGTTACACCTTGTGTAGAAATTGATGTGGCTAGAGTTGTGGAAATTGAATTGTGGAGAGGATGTGCATTTTCCCCAGAACATGTGCAGTGTATATTGTAGCAGAGGTAAAAGAAATGCAAACCTGCCAATATAGGTTGTGTTGTCTTTTTCAGATCACTGTGTGTTTGAAAGCAGGACTTAGAAGTAAAAGGCAATCAAAAGTCTGGGAAAGTTAATTGTGTCCTTTTTTAAAGTAAGAATCTTTAAGCTGTGGATAGCTTTGGATCTGGAAGCAAGCTAAAAAGCATCTGTATTAATGCAATTTTCTAACTAATAAGGTAGAAGGCCACAAGCCTTATTTGTGGAGCACAGCTAACCCAGGTACAGGCTGGAATTGGTGAGTTACATGTTATCTCTGCCCTTAGTTCTATGACCCAGAAGTTGCTGACAGAGATGGTATTAAATATCACTGAGGCTGGGAAGGCATTGCAGTGAGATCTAGCATGTTCAGGCTTGGCCCACTGCCCTTACAGACACATCAGAAGTACCATCTGATCTGTGGCCATGGAGAAATACTTAGAGACTTTCCTGGTGGAAGTGCGGACATTCTCAATGCTCCTTCCAAGCATATGGACCGGTGAGGGAGGTGTGGGCTCCCACATACCGAATCCTGCCGTGTCCATGGGGAGGATGCATGTAGGATTGGGTAATTCACCGAGACATCTGGGAAATTAGACTAACGCCGATGCCCTGGTGGACTTGGCAACCACACAGAGAAAACTAAGGCAGATGGTTCTCCAGAACCACTTGGCTCTAGATATTTTACTGGCCTCTCAGAGAGGAACATGCTCATTAATTGGACAAGAATGCTGCGTGTATGTCCCAGACGTTTATAATGCCACTTGGGAAAGAGCAAACCACCTTATGGAGGTAGCAAAGGACCACGGAGGAAAGCGAATTGAATCCTGGTGGAGTAACCTGTTCAGTTGGATTCCAGATATAGGCGGTTGGCTCCATAATGTACTCCGAAGCGCCGTTGTAATTATATGCGGCTTGCTGGCCTTGTATGTTATGATAAAAGTTGGATGTTGGATGGGCGCCAAGGTGTGTTCTGTTCAAAGGTAACAAACTCCCAAGTTTACCACTCACAGTAGTTAGTTGTCCCAGGAGTCCCTTCGAGGTACTCCAGGGACAAAGGGGGGACTGTTAGGTCCAAGGAAAATGGAGTATAGAACAGGTTGTTTGGCCAGCTTAGCCAAAGTTAGGCTAACTGTAGTTGCTGGGCCATTCCTGTCTCTCTGTGAAACATGAGGACATGCTTGCTTGGGCTTCAAAGAATGAGATAAAGGAGGGGCCACATTCTTGTACCAAATGTACTAGGAACGGTTTGTTTGGACGCATGGAGACTTGCAGTCTCCACTCCCTGTTTCTGTTCTTCATCTGTACTCAACTCCCTCCTTTCTCCTAGTTTCTAGTGCATGACGAAAAAGCTGATAAGAAGCTGCTGAGGCATCATGAACTGTTTGTACTGTCAAAGAACATAGATATGCATGAATATTAGAAGCTTTTAACTAGTAAAGGGGGGGATTGGGTTGCTTTAACTATGACACGACGGAACTGTCTATATAATCTCACTAGTTATTGTAATCATGGCTGGTTCTCTCTGGAGACGGGCCGCTCTCTATTGTTGTGTGCACTCTTCAATAAAGAGCTTGTATTGGACCTTGCTGGTGTTGCCTGTCTCTCACTCTGCGGTCAGACAACGAACCTTGCCGTCTGGGTTAAAAAGTCCCCGACAATTTGAAAGTATCTTGTCCCCTTATTGGTCCTTTGGTCAGATGCCAGCCAGGTTACCTGAGCTTCTTAACCCTTTACAGGGAAAAGGATTTTGGAGTCTCTGGCCAGGAGGGATTTTATAGTACTGTACACAGGACAGCTGTTACACCCTTCCCTTCATAGTTATGACAACCTGGGAATCTCAGCTTTCTTACTTTACCAAAAAAAAATCTTACTGTCATGGTGGTGCAGAAAAACTTGAAAATATGACCCCTCAAAGCTTCAGAACCAGAAAGCAAATTTAAAAGACCCAACGTTTCTTATTTCAAAATCTCATGATTTTAGGCCACTCTGATGATTTTGGGGAGCTTGATTCATGGTTTATGAATGCATAGGGTTGGCAATACTGTAACCATGATGTTCTGCTTCTTGTGTGTTATAGGCAGGATACATCGATCCATATAACATAAGCCCACTCTGCAATTCTGACTCTTTTACTTTGTTTTATATAGCTGATTCTGTGGAATATTTTATCTAAATTTTCATATCAGTCATTTGCAGCATGGTTAATGGGTAACACTTTGAAGTACGCTAACTTATCTGGACTATAATAATAATTAATACTTTGTTAACATAAACTACTTTTAAATAATAAATGATAATTCTATTCCAGGGGTAGGCAACCTATGGCATGCGTGCCAAAGGCGGCTCACGGGCTGATTTTCAGTGGCACTCACACTGCCTGGGTCCTGGCCACAGGTCCGGGGGGCTCTGCCTTTTAATTTAATTTTAAATGAAGCTTCTTAAACATTTTAAAAACCTTATTTACTTTACCTACAACAGTAGTTTAGTTATATATGATAGACTTATAGAAAGAGACCTCCTAAAAACGTTAATGTATTATTGGCACGCAGAACCTTAAATTAGAGTGAATAAATGAAGACCTGGCACACCACTTCTGAAAGGTTGCCAACCCCTGTTCTATTCTATTCTAACATTGAAAACATGATGATAATAATACTTAATAATACACTAAGACCGTGTCTGTCATCCAAGGATTTCAAAACATTTTACAAACGTTCATTAATTTAGTCTGACAACAACTCTGTGAACTAGTTAAGGGATTCATAAGAATGACGTTACCCACCACTGAAATGCAGTCATCTCTAGAGTGGAAGACAGCAGCTGTTTAGCAGCACTTAGCAACATTACTCCATGGTTTAGGACAAGAAGTGGGGGGAAAGAATACTGTTTTAAATTTAAACTACAACAGGTGCTTAGAGTTACCCATTTTGGAATACGGCCAAAACATAGGGGTACATTCATATCAATGATTAATACCTATATAATTTATGTTTAAATGATTTTACGTGTGAAAGGGAGGAAGGAGGATATTGGCGTTAAAGCACAGACCTGTGTCCCAGTCCCAGTTCTAGATTTGGATTCTGCTCCCAGCTCTGCCACAAGTTTTCCACGTGGCCTGAAGCAAGGAATTCAGGTCGTGTCTTTAAAACTGTCCATCAACTTTGGTGTCCAGGTTGAGACAGCGAGGGATTGATTTTCAGTGGTGCTGAGCACCCACGGTTCCCACTGACCTTGGCTGGAGTCGTGGGTGACTGAAAATAAGATTCAGATGGTCTTCAGTGGGACACCTCAAAAATCAAAGCAGCCAAAATGAACTGGACACATTTGAAAATTGTGCTTCGGTTTCCCTATCGGTCCAATGGGAAGAACAGTAGCTTCTGTACAGGAGTGGAGTGGGGGTAAATTTGTTAATGTCGGTAAAGCACTTTGAGGTCTTTGGATGGGAAGTACCATAAAGGTGCAGGGTGTTCTTATAAAACAGGTTGTTAGGGTAACCTGCTACAATGCACTGCCATTGCCGTCTTTTTATTGATTGTCCTTCATCCTCACCCCAATGTATATGTTGTGCACAGAGCACAAGGCAGCGAGCTGGGCCTTCCCTTACTTCCTTGTTTATGAATGTTCACTATTGACGGGGCCCCGTACTGCAGCCATGCAAACATCAAACGCCTATTAAAGTCATTGGGAGCTTGGAGCATGCAAGGCTTGCAGGACCGATTTACACTGATGCTAGCGTGGGTCTGGAAAGAGCGGCTGTTTAACACGTGAGCTTTCTGCCTGTGCGCTGTGAGTGGAGCTCCCGTTGTTACTGGTCACATGAGCACAGATTCTGCTCACCTTTCCCAAGGTGTAGGGCTGCCAGGCATCCGGTTTTTGACCGGAACGCCTGGTCGAAAAGGGACCCTGGCGGCTCTGGTCAGCACTGCCAATTGGGTTGTTAAAAGTCCGGTCGGCAGAGCAGCAGGGGCCGAGGCTAAGGCAGGCTCCCTGCCCGCCCTGGCTCCACGTGGATCCCAGAAGCAGCTGCCAGGTCCCTGCAGCCCTTAGGCACATGGGCAGCCAGGAAGGCTCTGTACGCCGCCTCTGCCCGAGTGCCAGCTCTGCAGCTCCCATTGGCTGGGAACCACTACCAATGGGAGTTGTGGGGGCAGCGCCTGTGGATGCGAAGGCAGTGCACAAAGCCTCCCTGGCTGTCCATGCACCTAGGGGCTGCAGGGATCTGGTGGCTGCTTCCTGGGAGCCGCAGTACGTGCCGCCGGGACCGCACACTCTGAACCCTCTCCCGCACCCCAACCCCCTGCCCCAGCCTGGAGTTCCCTCCTGCACCCAAACTCCCTCCCAAAGCGCACCCCCCCCTACATAAACCAACCCCCTGCTCTAGCCCGGAGCCCACTCCTGCACCTCAAACTCCTCATCCCAGGTCCCATCCCAGAGCCCACACCCCCAGCTAGAGCCCGCACCACCTCCCGCCCCCAACCCCCTGCCCTAGCCCGGAGCCCTCTCCCTCTCCCTGAACCCCTCATTTCTGGCCCCACCCAGAGCCCACGCCAAGCACCCAGAACCCATACCACACCCCAACCCCCTACCCCAGCCCAGAGCCCTCTCCCACACCACAAATCCCTCATCCCCGGCCCCGGCCCAGAGCCTGCACCCCCAGCCAGAGCCCTCACCCCCCTGCCCCAGCCCAATGAAAGTGACTGAGGGTAGGGGAGAGTGAGCAATGGACGGGGGGAATGGAGCAAGCAGGGGTACGGCCTCGGGGGAGAGGTGTTCAGTTTTGTGCCATTAGAAAGTTGGCAACACTACCAAGGTGAGTAGTACCTAACAACTCCATTGGCAACTCAAGGAATAAGGTACTGTTCACCTTAAGTGAAGATGGCAGAATCTGGCCTGTGGGAGATGGTCAGTGCTGCTGGATCAGAATATAAGTTTCTCAGCATCAGATTGGTGGATATTTGGAATCCAGAGGACATTCCTTCCCTGATAAATCAAATTTTGGGGCTCAATAATCTGATAGTGTCTTTTTAAGATTGCTTCTTTAGCCTCTTGCATTACTGCGGGAGACAGTTTTCTGCCAGTCTTCGGTCCCAGTCCTGTAAACATTTACATAATGCTTAACTTTAAGCATACGACTGATCCTAGCTACTCATATACTTATAGGTTAGCACATGCATAAGACATTACAGGGTCAGGGTCTTTGGCATCAGGAAAACTTTATGAGAATTATTTTGATTTGATGTTTTCCGGTGAAATCCTAAAGTCCTCGCACAGTCATCGCTTAAGCCTTGATTCAGAAAGCACTAAAGTATCCGCTTAACTTTAAGCTTGTGCTTATTTCCCATTGAAGTCAATGGGACTGACCGGGAGTTAAGCACATGCTTAAAGTTAAGCAGACACTTAAGTGCTTTCCTGAATCAGGGTCTTAGGCAAGACTCCAGTTGACGTCAATGGGAGTTTTGCCTGAGTAAGGACTGCAGGGTTTGGCCTCTGTCTCTCATTACTTCTATTTGTCTCCTTCTCCAGGAATGTTTTAAACATTTGTGAATAATGATTATTTTTAACCTTTTCACAGGGGTGTTTGCATTTGGACTTTTTGCCACTGACATATTTGTAAATGCTGGCCAGGTAGTGACCGGGAACTTGGCTCCTTACTTCCTGACGGTGTGTAAACCCAACTACACGGGGAGCGACTGCCGGGCTCACCATCAGTTCATAAACAATGGGAATATCTGCACCGGGGACCTGGAGGTGATTGAAGAGGCAAGGAGATCCTTTCCATCCAAACATGCTGCTTTGAGCATTTACTCAGCCCTCTACGCCACGGTGAGTGCATGTGCTGTTTGCCAGTTCCCATGACGGGCTTCAGTTGCTATAGCGACCCTGTCTCATTTAAATCTCATCTATATTTTTCTTTTGTCTGTGCTGTATGGGGAAGAGCCCTTCTTTTTTTTGTGGGGTCAATGGCTTTTCTGGGCCAAATTCAGCCTTGGTGTAAACAAGTGCGACTCCCATGACTTTCCCAGTGAGGGGCAGTCTTATTTGGAGGCATGAGGGCCAGCTTGGCGGTTAGGAGATCGTCAGTTCTAATCCCGGCTAGGCCACTGACTATATGTGGCCTAGGATGTGTCACCGCACTTCCCTCCCTCAGTTTCCTGACTTGTAAAACGGTGTTGATAATACCTACCTCACAGGGAAGCTCGTTACTATTGCTTAGTGTCCGTACAATAGCGAGTGCTAAGCGTTACTATTTTGGGGGGAGCCTTAGGCTGAATTTTAATCCCCTATTAGGCGTAAACTCCTCTTGCAAGCAAAGGTCCCAGTAAAGGCAGTGTTACAATTTTGCCAGCATAATAAAGGTCAGTTTAAAGGTACAGTACAGTTTAAAGGTGATAGTGCTTTTCTGCCATATGGGGAATATTCAATGTCTGTAAAAGCCCCTCTAAAAATATCATCCACCTTTGTTTTCTCTGGCAACCTTATAACATCGTAGTGTGATACAAGACTAGTTGCAGTTTGTGTAGGGCTATTTAAGTGATACAGTAAGGGTTATAACAGTATTGAAGACACTGGTCGTTTTGCCATTCATTGCAATCGACTAGATTCTGCCTCAGGTTGAGTAGCATCTTGATCCACAAGCAGGCTCCCCGAAATGAATGAGACTGTTCAGGAAGTTAGGTACCACGCAACATAAGAGTGGCAGAATCTGGCTCGAAGACAGCAGGATTGGACCCAAGAAAGTTGTTCTCTCTCCTTGGCGTAGCAGCAAATGCAGGGTTTCAATGTACTAACGCTGAATGTTTTAAATGTACTTTGTTAGCTGATGAATGAGACTTAAAGGCCACTAATTATATTTAGAGTGGGAAAGACAAGGCCGTTGCTGTTTTGTTTGTTGCATATTTTTCTTGTGTGTCACATGAACTATAAAAGTGACACAAAAGCATTAACTTAGCTAGCCTGGAAACGTCACCACATTAGGAGCGCTTTACTTCACTAGGAATACTAGTGCACTCTACTGGCAAAAAGTGCTCCTGGTGTGGGCGGAGCTATACCAGCAAAACTGCACTTCCAACCCACACCCACTCCACCCTAAGGCCTGGTCTACACTGCGGGGAATCGATCTAAGTTATGCAACTTCAGCTACATGAATAATGTAGCTGAAGTCAACATACTTAGATCTACTTACCGTGGTGTCTTGACTGTGGTAAGTCGATGGCTGACGCTCCCCCGTCAACTCCGCCTACGCTTCTTGCCCTGGTGGAGTACCAGAGTCGACGGGAGAGCACTCAGGGGTCGATTTATCGCGTCTAGACTAGATGCGATAAATCAACCCCCCACTAGACTGATCGCTGCCCATCGATCCAGCGTGTAATGTAGACATGCCCTGAGTGAAATAAGCTATCCCAGCAAAAGCACAGTATTGCCAGTATAACTGTGTCTACACTAGGTGCTTCTGTTGGCACCGCTGTGTTGGTCAGGGATCACGCCTCTTCACACCCCGACTGACACAGCTATACCTGCAAAAGTGTATAGTTTAGAGCAATATAAATTGTGTCAGAGGCCTGGTCCCCACTAAGCCCCCACTTCGGACTAAGGTACGCAAATTCAGCTACGTTAATAACGTAGCTGAATTCGAAGTACCTTAGTCCGAACTTACCGCGGTCCAGACGCGGCAGGAAGGCTCCCCCGTCGATGCCGCGTACTCCTCTCGGCGAGCTGGAGTACCGGCATCGACGGCGAGCACTTCCGGGATCGATTTATCGTGTCTTAACCAGACACGATAAATCAATCCCAGAACATCGATTGCCTGCTGCCGGACCCTCCGGTAAGTGAAGACGTACCCTAAGATGCTTATTGTTATTCCCCTGACTTACGTCTTTAAATTGTGAGTTCCTTTCAGCGGGGGTTGCCTTTAGGTGTTTGGAAGGTGTCTGGCTCATCGTGAGCATTACCACAAATGATTAATAACAGTAATGCGTGAAAATAGGCTCCTGGTAGATAGACATACCCAAAGCTTCTATACTGCAAGTAAACACCCGTGGCTGGCCTGTGTCAGCCGACTCAGGCTCGTGGGACTATAAAATTGCAGTGTGGACACTGGGACTTGGGTTGGATCCCAGAATCTAGGACCCTCCCCACTCGAGGGGTCCAGTTCAAGCCCGAACATCTACACCCCAATTGTAAAGCCCCATAGGCTGAGCCCCACAATCCTGAGTCAGCTGATATAGGCCAGCTGCGGGTGTTTAATTGCAGTGTAGACATACCCTTTTGGGAGCAGCAGGTTTTTTGGCTACTTGCTTTGAGATGCAGGCTGCACACCTCTCCACTGACTCTGTCACTGACAGCCCTGCCCCCAGAACAATGCCTTTACAGCCACGCTACCCGGTTCTCCTCCTGGCCTGCGCTACCCGGCTCCTCTGAGGACCAAGACTCCACGGAAAGGGTAATACCACCCTGTGCTCAGGGCTGTGCCTACAGACATCATCTAGTTCTGAAGATGCTGTAATTTGGGAGTAGCCTGCCTGCAAACTCTTAACATGGACATACTTTTATAGCCACAAAAGGGAATGGTTTACATTACACTCATATTTATATTGTCCAAGGTCCTTTAGGAATTCTATTCAAGTCCAGTTGTACTTAATCATTTTGCCACACAGCGTGTTGGAAATGTTTTCCTGCTTGCAGTAAAGCCTATAAAAAAGGGTGGGGGCTGGTGACCAGCTGCATTAATTTAGATGGACTATTTGGGCCCAAACAGTCATTGGTGTTAACATGAGCTGAAGCCGATGGAGGTGGTGGAGTTATCTGGGTTCCTCTCTCTGGCCTGGTCTGGTGAGGCCATCTCTTAGGATGAGGATGAAGAAGGCCCAGGGTCCCAGGAGATGGTGGGGGTGGCAGCCATGAATATGAAGCTCGCTCCTTCCCTCTCTTTCATGTTTCAGTCAGTCAGCATTCATATCCCCTGCTTTCAGTCAGCCAGCATCACAGTAGTGTCCATCCATATTTTCCCCCTAAAGTCTCTTTTTTTTAAGTCCCCTGAAAGGGAGGAGTGGGTGGAATCCTCATTATTTTGCCCACCAGTTAGGTCTAATTTCCAGCACACCACGTTTGGTTCACTGATTTCTGGTCCCACACTTCTTGTGTTTACCAGGCATGATTTTAAGACAGTCCTTGAGTTATATCAGTAGGCCTTTTTATTTGAACTAACCTAGTCTTTTTCTCTCCCTTTTGCACCATTTCCCATGCACGTTTATTGTTCTACATTGTTGTGACATTTTTATGAACTTTCGCTCCCTTTCACAATTGACCTCATGCGAGGCCCAATTATTACAACAGAGCCTAACACGCAATGAACTAAGTTGGATTCTAACCACCAAACAAAAATAATTGAGGGGACGGCGTAGGAGTAGGTTGGAGAAGAGTAGAACTCTGTGTGAGTCTTCCTGTCCTCCTTCAAACATCAATGGGAGGCACACCTGGGGCTCTATTCAAGTCCAGCCTACTTCAGTCATTAAACTAGAATATCCTTTGCAGATTCCTCTCCTCCAACTCCCTGGAGTGCAGAATTACGTGTCAGCTCAGTACCTGGCCCAGCTAATTGGGATGAGGATTTGCACCAGTTGTGCAATATTTTTGCATCATTATTTTAAAATCAATGCTTTATTGACTGATGCCAAACAGGCTATGAACCAGCAAAAACCCAATTCCCGCAGGCCTTGCGTAATCCAGACACACTGACTCCAGTCATATTTTGGGGGTAAGGGATGGAAGATTTTGCGCCCCCCAAGCAGGGGTGGAAGATTCTGTTTTGCCAAATTTAGAACCCACTGAAAGAAGGACTGGTTCTAGATTTAGGTCAGAGCTGGAAATGTTTGAGTTTCTGAGTTGCTTTTTTCACTGGCAAAACATCATTCCTGGGCTGCTACATTCATCTTTATTTTAGTGCCCCAGAAGCAGGGCAAGAATTGGTTTCAAAAAAGTCATTTGATTTTGCATTGCACAGGCTTCCATTTAGTTAGAAATACATGCTTTTAATTAAATTTCCTGTGGAAAAATAATAGAATGGAAATATTTATGAGTATACGGAGTCCTGTTAATGATTTTTGGCTGAAAAATGAATGAGAGAAGTACAATTTTCATAACTGCAAATATGTGTCCTAATGTATAAATTTGTAATTGAATCACAGATACCTTTTGCTATGTGTGTGTTAAGAGGAGATCTCTCTTGTTCTCTTTTCCCCCTCCTCTTTTTCTATTTGCACCCCGTAAAAAAAATCCAGTACATGTTTTTAATATTTAAAATCAAAATTGCTCTTGAAAAACAACAGTGTAAAAAGGAGATTTTTCAAAAGCTTGTAAGGGTTTTAGGAGCACAAGTCCCACTGGCTCAGATGGCCACTTGCACTCCTAAATCACTCAGATGCTTTTGAAAACCTCCCCCTATATTAAGCGCAGGTGGGAGGGACGGGGGGGGGGCGGACACGTTGTGTGAACCCTGAAAATACATCACTAATGATAGAGCTTCAAAAAGCTCCAGAGAATTCATAGATCTTATGGCCAGGAGGGAACACTGATCATCTATCTCACCTCCTGTGTAATGGAGGCTGTGGAATTCCACCCAGTGAGTCCTGCATCAGGTATCCATAATGTGTGGATGAACTAGAGCTGGTCTTTTAGGAAAATATTGAGTCTTTAAAGATTTAAAGCCTTCTGGAGAAGTTACCACTTCCTTTGACAATCTGTTGTCACTGTAAAAAACGTGCATCTTTTACATGTTTAGACTTCGGGGCCTTGATTTTATTAAATGCAGGCATCAATAGCCTGGCCCATCTGTAATGTCCTGTCATTTTCCCATGTGAATAGTACACTAGTCTTCTCCTGCTCCCAGAAAATGAGTGTGAATGAATGTTTCCTGCCATATAGAATTGGCAGTTATCACACTAGGGCTGGACTGTTACTTTCAACTATTATGTTCACTAGGACATTCTAAAATCACTGTGGCAGAACTTGGGTCAGGGGTGAAGGGAAAAACACTGCTCACAGAATCCAGTTTTGAGTCCCAGTTGATACACCTCTACCTCGATATAACACTGTCCTCGGAAGCCAAAAAATCTTACCGCGTTATAGGTGAAACCGTGTTATATTGAACGTGCTTTGATCTGCTGGAGTGCGCAGCCCCGCCCCCCCGGAGCACTGCTTTACCGCGTTATATCCGAATTCGTGTTATATCGGGTCGTATTATATTGAGGTAGCGGTGTACTTTGTACTATTCTCTCAAGACAGAGATAGGAAGGAGAAAAGAATTGGTGTAATTATTCATACAACCATGTTTTATTTTGATATGTTCTCCATTGTTTTCCATAGAAAACCTTATAATGACTTGGCACTTTGTAACAATAGTTAGGTTCATTCCAATTTACCCATCTAGCAGTGGATCCAGAGTACTGTCCTATTGTCCCTCCTTGACCATTACTCATCATCTCATCCAGTAATTTTATAGCACTTACTGTAAATTTGTGCTGTAGATAGAGGCTGGTTTCGTGCATATTTTGCCTTTGGAAAAAAACTTTACAACTCTCGGAGGCTTGTAATTTGAAGATGCACAATTAATTGATCAGAGCAAAAAGCTGTAACTTTATATCACAGCTTATATGTGTAATAACGCTCTGATTAGGGCTTTATTTGTGAAATTTTTCAGACAAAACTTTTTTCGGGCCAAAAATGAGATTTGGTGACATCAAAGCATGTCACAAATTCACATCTGTTTCACTGAATTGTCCATGTTGGAAAATAAATGTCCGAAAAAGTCAAAATATTTTGTTTTGTTCAAAACATTGCATTTTGAAATTGCTTTTATTTTTTTGTAAATGCAAAATGTTAAATACTCAATGTTGCTTTGTCCTGAAACAATTTTTTTTTTCAACTTTTCGATTCACTGAAAATTTGATAACATTTGTTTTCGGTTAGACCTGAAACAATGTGTCTGATTCTTTCAGAATTGCCAGCAAACGACACATCCGTTATTTGCACAGCTCTTGTTGTGCTGTCTGCCTTTCAGTTTTCAGCAACCAAAAGCTACTGTCTGAAAATCAATGTCTTTTCAGATTGGGGATTGTTGGTTTTCCAACAAAAAATTTTCAAGGAAAGCTGACATCGTCCATGAAATGTTTATACTCTGGTGAAAACCCAGTTTTCCATTATGGAAATGTTTTGACCAGCCCTCAGCATTTTACAGTAGCTACCAAAGGAACGTTCCTGCTTCTCGAGGTGTGTCTGTGGATTTGCAAACCCTCTGATGTCTCTTTCCCTGGATCAAGCCCATAATGTGTGGCTCAGGTCCATTTCTTTTCTTTTTCTTTTTTTTCTTTTAATGGAGATATCCCATCTCCTAGAACTGGAAGGGACCTTGAAAGGTCATCGAGTCCAGCCCCCTGCCTTCACTAGCAGGACCAAGTACTGATTTTGCCCCAGATTCCCAAGTGGCCCCCTCAAGGATTGAACTCACAACCCTGGGTTTAGCAGGCCAATGCTCAAACCACTGAGCTATCCCTCCCCCCCATTTACAAGCTAGCAGCTATAGGGCACTACATATGAGGTAATAACTTACCAATGAATATTACAGTTGGATCATCCTGATCATCCCAGTCTCTGGACAAAAGCCCCTTGGTCCCCATCGCCCTTGGAAGTGGCACTGCAGTGCCTAGTGTTTATGGCACACTAGAGAACTCTGTTGCTGGAGACCTTTTTGACAAGCCAAATAATAGCACACTTGATGCGTTTGCTTTGCTTAACAAAGCCAAGCTATGTTTGGAAGCCATAAAGAAATTCACACTTAACCCATCACTGAGGAGGATTCCATTGTGTTTACTTGGTTATCATTATGCTGTCAAATTTTGTTTGTTGTTACAGTATCCTTGTATTCATGTAATCACAGGCTCTGAAATTAGTGCATGGCTGTTAATTGCTCCTCACATAGTTTATTTTCTTTGTCAAAAATGCCCTTAAAAAAATGAGCTGACACAGCTTGTGGAGTTTACTGAACCGATATTTCTGAGCACAGGAAAACTTCTTACCATGTAATTACATTTTCAGAGTTCTCCTTTGTTAAAAACCACAACAAACCCTCCCATACTCTTCTCCACTTCTGTCACGTATTAAGTCCCAAAGTCAAAACAAAGGCCCATGGCAAGAAAAAGGGCGTGATGGTTGCTTTTTAACACCCAGGGTCTGGTTTTGGTCACGTGCGCGCCTACTTTGCACGGGTATGTGTCTGCCAAAATTGGGGATTTGCATCTGGCTGGGTAGATGCACAAATCGCTGACTCACATGCACACATTCAATAGCCTCTAGGCAATATAAGTGTTCAACTGCACACGTGCAAATTCTTGTGCGACTTTGGTAGCCAAAGGAACGGCGCCCTTTTAGACCAGCCCTGACTGCCCTATTGCTGGCTATAGTTGAGTGGATGTTAGACATGCTGAAGCCATCTGTCTGCAGTATCTGTTTTCCCTTCTGAGGCCCCTCTCTTTGGCCTTGGCTACACTGGCGCTGTCCAGCGCTGCAACTTGCTGCGCTCAGGGGGGTGAAAACACCCCGCCCCCCCCAGTGCAGCGAATGCAGCGCTGTGAATTGCCAAGTGTAGCCAAGGCCTAAGCTACACAACCCCCTGAGAGTGCCAGAGTTCAGAACATCTGTCACATTCCTGCTTGGCACAACATGCGTAGATGAAAAATGACCTGTATGTTTGTCCGAGCCCTTTCATGTGTGGCTTGCGCTGTGTTTTCAGATGTACATCACAAGCACAATTAAAACAAAGAGCAGCAGACTAGCAAAGCCTGTGCTGTGTCTGGGGACCCTCTGTGCTGCCTTCCTCACCGGGCTAAATCGAGTTTCCGAGTATCGAAACCACTGTTCGGATGTGATTGCAGGCTTCATCTTGGGAAGCGCGGTTGCGTTGTTTCTGGTAAGCCAATTAGTCCTTTCCCAATTTCAGGACAATCTAAAGTCAAAGAAAAATTCACATGGTAATACTGTAGTTGTCTTTCACAGCTGATTACTCAACCCACACCCTGTAACTGCTAATTCTAGTGCAATGTAATAGGATTTGCTCTGAAGATAAATCCAAACACAAAATCAGACTTGTATCTACACGCATTTTCAGGTATTTTAATCACTGCAAAGTGAGGACTCTGAAGCCATCCTGGGAAAGCACTTCTGGCATGCAGAAGAATGCAGCAGGTGCAAAAGGGCAGCATGGTTTCCCTAAGGCTACTGCCTATGTGAGTCGTGGCACCTATGCTTCACAGCCTCGTTGGCTGTCTGTTGTTTGGCAGATGTGGGATTTGAGATCTTACTTTGAGTGTATAAGGCTCTAAACAAAGAGCCTGGTTTTCCACTTTGTTACAGGGGTATCACACAGACTTAAAACAAGTGTAACAGAGAGGAGAATCAGGTAGGCTTAAAGCTGAGCCAATCTGGGAGATGTGTATCTCCCACTCTGGCACTTGAGACTGGAGATTTGGGATGATTCTTCACCCCCATGAGATGACATGGGATAGTCAACAGTGCCAGCCAGGGATCTCCCCATCAAAGGCCCATGGGTCTGGAACGCTCACAGTGCCCAGGAATGGCATCTTTCTGGATGAGACCTCAGACTTCTTGTTCCCTTGTGAGCTAATTCAGGAATTTGCATTGAGAAATGTGCCCAGTTCCAATTAAAATTAATCACAAAACCTCCAGAGTCCTCTGCCTTTGAATGCTTAGCAATGAACATGTGTTACTGCCCAGGTGTGCTGCTGTGTGACCTGCCAGATCTGAAACAATGTGACTCCAGTGAAACATCCTTTCAGAAATACAGCAGCCCCTGCGAACAGCAGTGCAAGCACCACACTGGGAGGAAGCAAAGATCAGGCCTGGAATGGGCAAGTGTGTCCTTAACTAGGCATGAGACTGGCATGTTCTTTGCTTTAAACCATGAATAATTGAGCCTGGTGTCATCCAGGAGTGATCCTTGCACTTTTCATGGAATGGGAGGTTGCAAATTTTACTTGCCTGGGAATCACATATCCTGATGCAAAATTTGGCCTGTAGAGTTCAGTGCCAATTACAGTTAGTGGTTCTGAAAGAGTAACACAATTATAATCAAGGCTTCTGTTCTCTAGACCATCACAAAATAACAGTAAGAATGGTTCATCTCCACAGGTAACAATTACACAGGCTAGGTTACTGAAAGAGCCCCTTGCTCCCAGCTATGTCATTCACGTTGCCCATAGTCCAGTTCTGAGAAGGGGATGGTTTGGAATCAAATCCCTCTCCAGGCATACCCAGAACTTTGAAAGAATTTGGCTCAGGACCCAAATTTGCTGTTTCGAGTTAATGCTTGGAAGGCAAAGGTTCCAGTTAATACCTACCGGTGGAGGTTATATGATGATTTAGCTCTTTTTTCCACATCATGCAGGGAATGTGTGTTGTCCATAACTTTAAAGGAACACATGGAGCTCCTTCTAAACCGAAGCCTGAAGATCCCCGAGGGATGCCCCTCATGGCTTTTCCAAGAGTGGAAAGTCCCCTGGAGACACTGAGTGCACAGGTACCGTAAATCCCTCAGTCACAGTCAGTCATCAGAAACATTGTCAGGCACAGATGAGTAAAAGCACCTTTTAACCTCACTGTAAACACGCAATTGTAGGGCCAATTTCACCGAAGACAATGGAGTTATACCAGAGATGAGTTTGTTCCATTATACATATCTATTAACATATCCCTTGTGTCCCAGCCTTGTAGACTTCAAATGCCACAGACACACATCTACAGCAGAAGAGGCAGGATTTAGCAAATGCAATCAATGACAATGAATCTTTACTCATGTTGCTTGAGGAATAAACTTTCACCCTTTCCTTGTGTGCTTGGGCAGAGAATTAGGGGAGGAAGGTAGATAATTCCGTCTCATTACATTTTGGAATGCTCTCCGTACAATGCCTCTCTTTCCGTTAAATCTGACACTCATATACGTAATCCAGAACACAGACTCAGATGTGCTGTACAATGGTCCTAATCCTGGGACAGATCCTATGCCCTCACACCCCCTCTTCATTGGCCATTGGGATGCTCAGCGTCTTTCGTAATAACAACTAGCAAACCATTCTCTAACTCAGCAGCAGAAAAACAGAAACTTCCTACGTGTTTGCAACTGAGTAATACAGGATGAGCATTTTTTTTCTGCATTTACATTGATGTTCCCCTTTTCACTTCCATTGTTTGTACGGTGTAACCAAGAAGACTTTGCTCCCAGTAATTACTAGGAACATGAAGAAGCTGCAGTTTATTTGATTAACTTCTTCCAGGCTGCCTAATGTAACAGGTTTTTGCTTCAAAATATACCTGTTGTGTCCTACATGTTGTTCCTGGTAAAGAAACGCTAGTACTTAAGAGAATGGCACTGCAGTCTGCAGAAATGAAATTATGTACAGATATTACAGATGTACAGCAAATGAGGGATTTTCCTCGGGGAAATTTTGACTTTTTGTCAAAAAAAAAAAAACCTGAAAACCAGCCTGGTAAGCATACGCTGTGTATATGGAAACATTACTGCTTTGTTTTTTCAGATACAGATACATATCTGGGGCTTTTTGATATATGTGGCATAAATAAAGGAGGCCAAAGGCTTCCTTCTAGGTGTAAGAATTACCAAAAGGCCTGATCTAAAACCCCATGAAGCCAATGAGCGTCTTTCCATTTGCTTCGGTGGGCTCTAGATCAGGCTGTAAAAACACCTACACTGAGTAGGCCCAGGGTGGGGTTTTATATTATGGTTTACCATCGGAGTGGTTACCTATTGCACTAATTCTCCAAATGTGGGAAAGGGATCCACCCCCAACTGCACAGGTTTCTGCAGATGGCCCCACTTAATTTTCCTTTGCACTCCCCAAGTACCATAGTTATGGAATGGCCCTACCAAATGGATGACCCATCCCCTCAAAGCGGCACGGTGAGGGGAGGTTGTGTCTACCCTGGTATTATTATCCTGGCTGTGTCTGCACAATATGCACCTCTCCATTGCTTGATCTTTTTGTTGGATTGTTGCTGGCTGTGCATTGCTATGCTGGATTTATTCCACCTCTATGTATGTGTTACCCAGGGTTCTTTCAACCCAAAGCTCTTGGTAACTTTTACTCTGTGCGAGGAGGTGTCAGGAAATAAATCAGGGGAGACACGGCTGTCCGACTGATAGATGACTGACACAAACAGGACAACACAAGAGTGCTTTCACTTAAAGCTAAACTTTACTTAGTCTCAAGCACTTACACACGTCCGCAACAAGATTAGTAAAACACCCCCAACCCTTGATAATTACCAAAGCTGAGTGTGGCTTTCGAGTGACACAGCGGCAGGCTTCCAGTGGCCAAATTCTGCCGGTGGGGACCGCAAGATGTATCCAAAAGGAGAGTCCAAAAAGAGTCCAGAAGAGTCCCCAAACGCGTCCAACTATCTCAAGCTTTTCCCCCTTATTTATACATTAGTAATAGAATGACATGTCCCTTAAAGAAACCTTGTTAAGTAAGCGGTTTCAATGATCAAGCAAGAGGTTCCTTCTGATTATTGATTAACCAGGTGTGGGTTTTTCCAGAGTTTGCAGCCTTGAGACCCCCAATAGACATTCCTTGGGCACATCCTGCTCTTTTAAAATGCATGTATCAGCATCTTCAACACAATTCTTATCAGGAAGGACACAGGGTCAAGCTGCCCTTTCTGTGGCACCCCAAAAGTCCCCCCCCCCACCACCTTGGTCAAGCTGAGACTGCTGAATGGCCAATCTACAGCTTGCTTTTAACAATAAGCCATAGCGGTTTTGGGCACTTTAGTGGTTTGCCAAAGTCTCCCCGTACACACGGGTCAGCTCTACATTATATTTCCTTGCCCCCTGACATGAATTCACCTAGCACTACAGGATCATCAAGCTGGCCAGGACCCAACATGCCCCCTTTTACCCTTTCCCCCCCATGTGCACGGTTTGCCTGGGCAGCTCGACCATTTTCTGCAGAGCTCTGCATGCTTGAGGACAGAACTGTTAGACAACATTTACATCCAGTGCATCTTGAGTCACGCTCCTTTGTATTGCACTGGCACATAGAATCATAGACTATCAGGGTTGGAAGGGACCTCAGGAGATCATCTAGTTCAACCCCCTGCTCAAAGCAGGACCAATCCCCAGACAGATTTTTGCCCCAGATCCCTAAATGGCCCCCTCAAGGATTGAACTCACAACCCTGGGTTTAGCAGGCCAGTGCTCAAACCACTGAGCTATCCCTCCCCCCATCCATGGATAGAGCTTAGTCCAGTCCATAAGGAAGGGCGAACTCTCCCTGGGGTTGCATTTATTACTGAAGTCCCCAGAGATTCCAAATTAGGAATATGACAGGCACCAAGATTCTCAAGAGCCACACAGTGAGTGTGGGTAGCCCAATTCTGCAGTGCCCAATGTGGGGCCTGATTTTCGGGTGGGGGGGGGGAAGAGGGTGCTCAGCACTTTGAGAACCAGGCCCCTTTAAAGTGTCTCAAGTTAGGCACCCAAAATCACTAGTCCCTTTTGGAAATCTTGGCCTGGGTTAAAAATCAGCAATGATACCTTTGCTGTGATCTTTTCTTTTTAAGCTCTTAGAGATGGAGGGACTATTTCCTAATGAGTCAGTATACAGATTCTTCCCCGCCCTTTCAAATATCTAGACACCCTAATCAAAATGTCTTGAAAGCTTTCATGTGTTTTCATTTTCCTCTCTGTAGAATCACTCTGCCTCTATGACTGAAGTAACCTGAGCTGGAAGATGGCAAGAGAAGCTATTTTTATTACCCTTCAGTACAATGCTCCAAGACACACAGTTACTAAATGTCCAACTGTGACGACCAGTATTATGTTATGTCTAGTTAGAGGCTGATGTTTTGTACATTTTTTGTATGAGGAAGTGATGTAGCTTGCCCTGAGTTTTTTTGTCAGCTTTAATATATTTATGCCAGAATTTAAAAACAAAAACAAAACAAACAGAACCCAACCTCTTTTCTTGTTTAAAGTGTGCACTGAGGAACTACATCTATGGAATTGTTGATGTTGTTATGTGATATTTGTACACAGACTTTTTTTTGTTTTATATACATTGAAATAAAATAATTATAATAATTCACTTTTACCTTTTGTTATCATAGGAAACACTTCGGACAAAGGGACCGATTCTGATCTCAGGAATCTTAGTGTAAATCTGTATTAGCGGCATAAAGATACGTCAGATTTGGCTGAGATCAGGAATCTAGCCCGAAGGGTACTGACAACAAGTAATAAACCCTCAGGCTCTGATTCAACAAGTTACTTAAGCATGTGCTTATCTTTAAGTATGGGAATAATGCACTTGAAATTGATGGGACAACTCATGTGCTTAAAATGAGGAAGGTGTTTAGACTCTTGCTGTATCAGGGCCTGATTGAGGTGGGACAGGAGGAAGATTGTGCTAGTTCTTAGAGAATAACTAAAATAATAGGGTCAGTGTTTTTAAAAATGCTAGAATATTCTGCAACAATGACCCACGGTACTCCAATTGACAAGAGCATTGGTGCGGGGCCCAATTCCACCCTCGGATATACGCACACAACTCCTACTTGAAGTCAGATGTGCATATTTAAGGGCAGAAATAGGGCCATATGGGCTTGAAGCCATTACTGGGGATTTGCACAGTATTTTTCTGAGGTGGGCGTGTCCATGTTTCATAACTGCATTATGGTGTCATACCATGAACCTTGCATTTAATCTGTCTCCTTAGTTACACTGGTGCAAATGTAAAGCAAAACCACTAAAGTCAAGGGAGTTACTTGGGATTTGGACTGGTGTGACCAAGAGGCCAATTTGGCCCCGATGATCTCCATGGGGTCTGGCACGCTGTTTCATTCAGAGCCTCCACTGAGCCATAAGAATAAATGGCACAGTCCATAATAGCTGAGTCTGCATTTTTTGTAAATCATATTGTACAGAGTTTTTAACAAACGTGCTCTTTTACAGTTTGCACAGTATTATTAAAAAATAAACTAAGGGGAGCCCATTTACAACAAACAGAACCAGAGCAAGAGTTTCACTTTGTGGCTTTTACTTGTTCCTAGGGTTTTCCTGCCTCTTGTTTTTCTAGCATGGTGATAACGGATATATATCCCTTTTAAGGAATGGAGCCTCTCTGTACTTTCACTGGAATGTTTACCTGACTCTTCCAAGGTGGTGGTTCTTGACTTTTTTGTATACCGTATTTTTTTTTCCGAAACAGATTGGGGAGGGGGGTGAAATCACAAAAAAAAAACTTGCATCCAGGGTTCTGTCATTTGTTTTTTGAAGAAATGCTGGGATGGTTCTTTGTGTCGTGCCTTACATGTGACTCTTCTGGCTTGGTATTGTCTTGGGAATCTACTTTTTGCCTTGGGAGTGGCAGAATGTAGACATGGGATTGGTTTTAGGGTTCCTGAGCGACCCCCGGTGGAACCACTGATAGGTCTCAGGTTTCCACGCTCGGGCCTTGATCCAAAGCCCAATGAAATCAGTGGGAGTATTTCCTACATCCCGCTGTACCAGGAAGAGGATTACTTGCTAGCAAAGGTTCCCGGGAGCAGGTGCTCCTCTCCATTGCTGCCATCGTAGATGTGACAAACCTGTCCTCTCTAACTGGCTCTCTGCAATAGCAGCTCAGCCATTTTCAAACACCAGTAGAAAGAAGATGAGACAGAACCATGTTTCTGTCAGCTGGGTGAGGTAGATCCAAAGTGTACAGGTTCTACCCCACTACAGCTGAAACCGTATTAGTGAGAATAGTTCTATCATTGATTCCCTGGCATGGATGAATGGAGACTTTTTTTTAAGAACCGTCCTCTCCAGGTTATTAGAGAGACAAGGTGGGTGAGGTAATATCTTTTATTGGACCAACTTCTGTTGTTGAGAGAGACCAGCTTACACAGAGCTCTTCTTCAAGTCTGGGAAAGAAACTCCGGGCATCCCAGCTAACTAGAAGATGGAACAGATTGTTTCGCACATATAGTTACCACATATTCTAAAGGACCAGTCAAGGTAGAGTGCATGTGTATAGATGCTAACTACTTACGCTAAACCATGTGTTACCCCTTGCATTTAGCTGTGTCACTGGGAGTATCATTCCCAGACTTCAAGAACAGCTCTGTGTGGCTTGAAACCTTGTCTGTCTCACCAACAGAAGTTGGGCCAGTAAAACATATTACCTCACCCACCTTGTCTCCCTAATATCCTGGGACCAACACGGCCACAACTGCACTGCATACAACAATGGAAGCTGTCCAAGTTAAGGTACAGATCTCTCCTACAGAGCTATGGCTGCACTTGGATTTTCGGACCCTTAATTCCTGACTGCAGCTTCTCTAGTTAAGGCTGCAGTGTAGAAAAGGTTAGAAAATAAGAGTGGTCAAAACACTCAAGGCCACTTGTCTACACTACAGTCTCCACTGGTTGAACTGCACATGGTGCGAGTTATGGATCCAAAAACTCCTAGTGTAGACAAGGCCTAGGTGGTCTCCAGTATAGTTTAATGGTGCAGCAGCACGTCAGAGAGAAAAAATCCTCCTTCCTACTTCTTAGGGAAACTGTTTAACTGCCTGTGAATAGTAGGGCTGGGAAATCAGGGCCAAGTTTCCAGTGAATCAGGTGAAGGGCTGGTTTGGACATGTTGCAACTATACACATCACAGTAGACTTACATGGTTTCAGTACTTTCCCCTTAAAATTTGGGATTCGCTTGAAGCAAAAACTCGAGGGTTGGAACTGCTGGGAAGCAAAACTGGAAAATTTTGCATAGAACTCTGCAGACAGAAGCCACCACCAGACTCCCATCCGTGGGGCCTGATCCAATTCCCATAGATTTCAGTGAGAGCTGGATCAGGCCCCAGGCACATGAATGATTCGATCTAGTAGAAGGCAGACTTGTTCGTGCATTTGTGTTTCCCACCTGCTATTGGCTACAGGCCTACAAGAGAAGATGTCCACGTTGTAGTGGTTGGAAATGCACCCTCGTCCCCAAGGTGATGTATTTCTCTTTCAGTCGATACCCAGAATTCACAGATTGTTCCAATATTTCTTGATCGGGTTCAGGAGGGCATGGGGCACAGAAACTTTTCGGTCCAGGCCTTCCTGTTTTCAGGGTTTGCTGCTTCCTGTTGGGCACAGGTGGTGACAAAGGAATTTTTGGATCTCTCTCCAAGAATGTTCCTGTGCGGCGGCATGGGGTTGGGCTTCGCCTCCCCACATCAAGGGCAAGACGACAAAGGGGTTCCGTGAACAGGGGCAGAACGGGGACCCCGGGGGCTCTATCAGGTGCCCAGCGCCTGGGTAAGACAGCAGAGTGGAGTTCTTTCTCCCATGTCTCCTCATCCTCTCCATCACTTCCTCAGCATATGCTTTGCTGTTGTAGTTCTGGTCACTTTCTCCCACCACCAAGAGGAGCTGACCCTGGGCCTTTTCAACAGGAATGATGCTACCTTGATTTGCCTCTGCTCGAGTGTCCCCCATGACACTGAAGAAAGAGAGCAGCCCCAGAGGTGTGAACCGCACACACTCAAATTTGTAAGGTATTGGACTGATGTGGAGATCACGGTAGCGCAGCGCAGTCCCGTGGATGGCATTGGTCCCGTTAATGCAAACTGTGGCTGTGATCTGTGGTAGGAACGTCGCCATTGCCAGTGCAATCTCAGCACCTTTGCATATTGCAACCACACCAACTCCTGCCCCTCCCACCTGAAAATACACCATAAAGAAATACATTAAACGTTAAATTAATGTCGGGCCTTCGTGTGTGTGTTCTGCCCTTTAATGATTCCTGTTCTCTGATCAAGTGGCACAACAGTGACAGTCTTGTCTAAGCATATTTAGTGTGGCTGTCACCAAGATATCTGGACCTTCACTAGTAAGTCAAGATAACACAAGCATCCAACTGACATAAGTTTGAAAGATGGATATTCACCATTGCACCTTAAATTATGCAGACTGTATTTGCACATGGCCACTTAGATGTATGTAAATATTCAGCTTTCTACATGCAATTGTGCAATTAAATTAAATATGCAATTATAAGTATGAACTGCAAATCTCCATCTTGCTATCTCCATCTCCAAAACTATGTATCCACTCCCCATATTTTCCACTTTAAATGTGGCGGTCATAATTACCTTGGAAATTAGCTCCCTGTCTCCCTACCACCACCACCATCTCTACTTTAAAAAAACAACAACTTTGATTACATACGTGCTTGTTGATAGCTGGGTAGACATTTGAGCTAGCAGGCAGGGGCGTGATGTTAACCCTGCTGAGCAGTATGAGGGAAGAGAATGGGGTTGCACCACTAGATGTGTCATCCTTCAGAATAAGTTTAGATGAGGTTCTGTCTAGTCCACCTCCCATGGAAATCCCATTGCACCCCCCCACACACACACAAAAATGTTAGATAAAAACCTTGGTATCTTGACCCTATTGCCTTGCTCAATAACAAGTTGTAGTGCCTAACGCTGGGTGAGACTCAAAATGATAGGACATGTTCCTCTTTGAACGCAGAGCTAGTTTTCCTACGGATCCAACAGGACCCATTCTGTGAAGCAGAGAAGATTGTGATGTAGTCAGAAGGCCAAAGATAAGACGAAGTCTGGAGCACCTCTGAGCAAACTCAACAGGAGGAGAATCAAACTTGCAGTTGGTCATCTTTGTCTTCCCCGGGAGGTGTGACAGTGGGTAAGAATACCCTGTTAGTGGCAGGGATTGCAGGGAATTGCAATATGGACCGGGCAGTAATTCAAGGTATGTCTACACTGCAAAAAAATGGTGTATTCTTAACTCAGTTTAGCTGCCCAACATTAGCTAACTCGGGTTAAAAACAGCAGTGACAACACAGCAATTCAGCTTTTGACTCAGGTTAGTAGCTCAAGTTAAAGATTATATGGGAGAATGGGGGTGACCTTGAGCTACTAACCTGAGTTAAAAGCGATGTTGCTGTGTCCTCACTGCTCTCGTAACCTGAGTCAGTTAACCCAAGTTAAGCACACATTGTTTTTTGCAGGGTAGTTATATCCTTAGACACACAAGCTACACCTTATGGAGGGTTATTGGATTTCTTCGGCAGTAATTGCGATAGGGAGACAAGATATCGAACTTATCTGTGAGTAGAAAGTACCTTTGGATGTTCCAAGAGTATGTTGGCAGCTTCCTCAAAATATTCCAGATCCACCTCATCTAGAAAACTGGGTAGGTCTTCATATGCAAAGTAAGCTAGGGCAAGTGCAGCAAAGCCACGACTGGCAAGGAGGCTGGCTCGGAATTCAGTGAGTCCACCCACGAGACCAAACATGTCAATCAACCCTGGAAAAGGACCTTCCCCTGAGGAGAACAAGGAAGAGAAAATGAGTGAAAATCAGAGACATATACAAGGAAAGGGAAGCATGGATTCACAGAATCACAGAAGACTAGGGTTGGAAGAGACCTCAGGAGGTCATCTAGTCCAACCCCCTGCTCAAAGCAGGACCAACCCCAATTAAATCATCCAAGGCAGGGCTTTGTCAAGCCGGGCATTTAAAAACCTCTAAGGATAGAGATTCCACCACCTGCCTAGGGAACCCATTCCAGTGCTTCACCACCCTCCTAGTGAAATAGTTTTTCCTAATAGCCAACCTAGACTTCCCCCACTGCAACTTGAGACCATTGCTCCTTGTTCTGTCTTCTGCCACCCCTGAGAACAGCCAAGCTCCATCCTCTTTGGAACCCCCCCCCCTTCAGGTAGTTGAAGGCTGCTATCAAATCCCCTCTCACTCTTCTGTTCTGCAGACTAAATAAGCCGTTCCCTCAGCCGCTCCTCATAAGTCATGTGCCCCAGTCCTCTAATCATGTTCATTGCCCTCTGCTGGACTCTCTCCAATTTGTCCACATCCTTTCTGTAGTGGGGGGCCCATGCTGGACACAATACTCCAAATGTGGCCTCACTAGTGCCGCATAGAGGGGAATAATCACTTCCCTCTATCTGCTGGCAATGCTCCTACTAATGGAGCCCAATATGCCGTTAGCCTTCTTGGCAACAAGAGCACACCGCTGACTCATATCTAGCTTCTCATCCACTATAATCCCCAGGTCCTTTTCTGTCCTAAAGTGTTGTTTAGCCAGTCGGTCCCCAGCCATGCATGGGATTTTTCCATCCTAAGTGTAGGACTCTGCACTTGTCCTTGTTGAACCTCATCAGATTTCTTTTGGATTCTTTCACAATCCTCCAATTTGTCTAGGTCACTCTGGACTCTATCCCTACCGTCTAGCTTATCTCCCCAGCTTAGTGTCATCCGCAAACTTGCTGAGGGTGCAATCCATCCCATCATCCAGATCATTACTGAAGATGTTGAACAAAACCGGCTCCAGGACCAACCCCTGGGGCACTCCGCTTGATACTGGATGCCAACTAGACATTGAGCCGTTGATCACTACCCATTGAGTCTGATGATCTATCCAACTTTCTATCCACCTTATAGCCCATTCATCCAATCCATACTTTTTAAACTTCCTGGCAAGAATACTGTGGGAAATCATATCAAAAGCTTTGCTAAAGTCAAGGTATATCACGTCCACCGCTTTCCTCATATCCACAGAGCCAGTTATCTCATCATAGAAGGCAATCAGGTTGGTCAGGCATGACTTGCCCTTGGTGAATCCACGTTGACTGTTCCTGATCACCTTCCTCTCCTTCAAGTGCTTCAAAATGGATTCCTTATGGACCTGCTTCATGATTTTTCCACAGACTGAGGTGAGGCTGACCGGTCTGTAGTTCCCCGGAATCTCCTTCTTCCCTTTTTTAAAGATAGGCACTATATTTGCCTTTTTCCATTTGTCCGGGACCTCCCCCAATCGCCACGAGTTTTCAAAGATAATGGCCAATGGCTCTGTAATCACATCAGCGTAACAGCCTCAGGATCTCCAGTTTGCACACAGAGAGCTCGGTTATGAAGAGGAAGAAAGTTCTGCATGGCTGTTCACAAGCACTGGGGCTTGTGCCTTACGTAGAAAGATGAGGCAGATGAGAAAGAGGTGGAGGACAGAAGAGAGAAGAGAGAGAAAGGAATGGAATTGGGGGAAAACTAACCAACGCAGCTGAGATTTTTGCACTCATGACAAACTCCTGGGGACAATCTACAGGACAGGAATTAGTCACAGAAATTATCTGGCAAACAAAGACATTGGAGAAGATTGCAATCAGTTGGCAGACCATTCATGAACAGAAAAAGGAACCTTTGCTGAATCAAGTTCTTATTTATGGCTCATTCACCCAGTTCTAGAACCGAGGAGACGGGGATTCTCTCACCTGGAGGGAGGAAGAGGGCTCCGCGGACTCTGCTGCCCCTGATCTGGACCCATTGTACTCCGGGTGCCACGTACCACCTCTCCACAGTCTGGCTGGCTGCAGGCTGATCGCGGGGTGAGGAAAACACGGGGTGATATGAGTCGAACAAGTCCAGGCGAACCCGGAAGGGACTCTGCATCACATCCCGCTTCATCAGCCTATGGAACAGCTTTTCTGGCTTCAGGCACTGAAACAGACCCATGGGCTGCACACCAACGTAATCCCCTCCAGTGGCAGCAGCCCGCTCCAGGTCCACCTCGCCAGCCTCATCTGACCAGTAGAGTGCTTGGGAGCAGAAGAGCAGCCCTTTCTCATCGGTCAGAGAGGCTTGGAGATTCACCAGCTGGGAGGGGGGCAAGCCAGAGACCTGGATTTTCAGTGGTTCATCAACAAGGGATATCTTCGGGGTGACTGTGAGCCAGATCATTGCTAAAGCAGGGGCTGCCAATAGCCCTCAGGTGCCTGGGAAAGAAGGAGAGATGAAAGGATGAAATTAGGAATACCAAACAGTTAAACTACAGTGTGCTGAAATAGGAGGTAGGCATGGAAGATTCCGATTAAGTCAGGCCATCCAGCCCATTGCCTGGTAATACTTAGTCTTGCTCACAGCAAATGCAATCACAATGGTGTGAACACTTGTGCACCATGAGAAGCACTTGTGTACGTGGCTATGTGGTGTACTAGGAGGTTTCAGCAGCAGTCACCAAGGCATCACTGAATCAAAGGTCTGAGTGGAGCTCACGGTTCAGAGAAACTCATGAAAAAACCATGGAACAGCCCAACCGATTGTGGGGCTTAGGATTTCTGGATGCCACAGGGATTGTCGATCATAAACCAAGGGGCTCATCTGCTAGTTCTCTGCTTGGAATAGTTTTTACTGCAACCTCCACAGCCAGTTAAGATGTAAATAGCAATGTGCTGGAGGTGCAAGAACCACATGTGAGAGGTTTGGTCACAGAGACTCCCTTGGGACTGTCACCTGAGGTGCTGAAACTACCTCTGAGCCCGTTTCCCCTGTCAGCTTGGGACGTCCAGTACCCTGCCTTGTTGAGCCAGACACGCTAGCCGGCTGCAACACAGATCCAGGGTCTGAACCACATCCCAAAAGCTGCAGGTTTTAACTGAAAACCACTCAGCAGGTACTCCTGTCTCCAGCACCCAGACACCCAGCTTCCAATGGGATCCAAACCCCAAATAAATCCGTTTTTACTCTGTATAAAGCTTATACAGGGTAAACTCATAAATGGTCTGCCCCCTAGAACACTAACAGAGAGATATGCACAGCTCTTTGCTCCCCCAGGTATTAATCACTTACTCTGGGTTAATTAATAAACAAAAGTGATTTTATTAAGTATAAGACATACGATTTAAGTGGTTTCAAGTAATAAGACAGAACAAAGTAAGTCACCAAGTAAAATAAAACAAAACACGCAAGTCTAAGCCTAATACATTTAAGAAACCGAATACAGGTAAATTTCACCTCAGAGATGTTCCAATAAGCTTCTTTCACAGACTACACTCCTTCCTAGTCTGCGCCAAATCCTTTCCCCTAGCACAGCCCTTGTTCCAGCTCAGGTTGTAACTCAGGGATTTCTCCTGACTGACTTCCCCTTTGTTCAGTTCCACCCTCTTTTATAGCTTTGGTACAAGGCAAGAATCTCTCTGGGTTCTCACCCTTCCTTCTAAATGGAAAAGTGCCAGGTGTAAGATGTATTCCAGTTCAGGTGACATGATCACATGTCACTGTAAGATCTCCTTCATTGGAGCCTAATAGCTGGAAGACAGGTACATTCACAGTTCATTGATTCTGAAGCACCCTGAATGGCTTCCACTTAACATGTTTACATCATTAATACAAGTTTGTCTCTTATTCTCCTAACTCCAGACATAGAAATAATACATGCAAACAAATAGAATGAACATACTCAATAGATCATAAACTTTGTAATGATACAATATAAGAGACCTTTTGCATAAAAGCATATTCCAGTTACATTATATATACATTATATATTATAAGCATATTTCCATAAACATATGGAGTGCAACATCACACCACATTTCTCAGTATTGTCAAATGAACAATATTAAATCAGAGAGTTAACTGTTTGAAATGAAAGAAAAAGACACAGGACATTGTAGAACAAATCTAGCACAGCTTCCCCCCTAGTAACTTTTTCAAGGACATTGTCTTCCTGAGTGCTGCTTGTTTATGCAACGCCTCAGAGCGGTGAATACCTCATTGTTTCCTTACAGCAGAATAAACAATACTTAATCCATTAATTATGTGAGCAGGGCTCTTTTTATAGATTCATAGACTCTAGGACTAGAAGGAACCTCGAGAGGTCATCGAGTCCAGTCCCCTGCCCTCATGACAGGACCAAATACTGTCTAGACCATCCCTGATAGACATTTATCTAACCTACTCTTAAATATCTCCAGAGATGGTGTCATAACTATAAAGGGAAGGGTAACAGCTGTCCTGTGTACAGTACTATAAATCCCTCCTGGCCAGAGACTCCAAAATCCTTTTCCCTGTAAAGGGTTAAGAAGCTCAGGTAACCTGGCTGGCATCTGACCTAAAGGACCAATAAGGGGACAAGATACTTTCAAATCTTGGGGGCGGGGGGGGAGGGAAGGCTTTTGTTTGTGTTCTTTGTTTTGGTTGTGTGTTTGTTCTCCGGACTGAGAGGGACCAGACATCAATCCAGGTTCTCCACATCTTTCTAAACAAGTCTCTCCTATTTCAAACTTGTAAGTAAATAGCCAGGAAAGGCATCTTAGTTTTCCTTTGTTTTCTCAACTTCTAAATGTACCTTTTACTAGAGTGTTTATCTTTGTTTGCTGTACTTTGAACCTAAGACTAGAGGGGAGTCCTCTGAGCTCTTTAAGTTTGATTACCCTGTAAGGTTAATTTCCATACTGATTTTACAGAGATGATTTTTACCTTTTTCTTTAATTAAAAGCCTTCTTTTTAAGAACCTGATTGATTTTTCCCTGTTTTAAGATCCAAGGGGTTTGGATCTTGATTCACCAGGAGTTGGTGGGAGGAAGGAGGGGAATGGTTAATTTCTCCTTGTTTTAGATCCAAGGGGTTTGGATCTGTATTCACCAGGGAATTGGTGAAGGTTTTTCAAGGCTTCCCGGGGAGGGAATCCATTGGAAATGGTGGCAGCGGAACCAGAGCTAAGCTGGTAGTTAAGCTTAGAAGTTTTCATGCAGGCCCCTACATTTGTACCCTAAAGTTCAAAGTGGGGATACAGCCTTGACATGGTGGCAGAGTGGTGGGATCATTTTAAACCCAAAAGCCAGTGAGATTTTTTTTTCCTTCTAGCTGCTTGAGAAGCAGAGCTGAAGGTAGATAGATGCATATCTTATCTCTCCTTGCCTGAAGGCAGAGGTGTTAACAAAGGACCTTGTTAAAAAAAACTTAAGAGAAGTGTTCAAATGAGCAAACAAACGACAGGGTAAAAGGAATTTACAAGCTGAATTGTTTTTTTTCTTTTTACATCCTCCGGAGTAGCTAGTTAGAAAGTCTCTGTTAACTCAGCAGCAGCCAGAGCTGAGAGCTTCCCAGTTTCAGTCAACTGCAGAGGGGGTGACCCAGCACAAGAAAACAGGAAAATGACTACAAAAGAAGTAGCTAAAAAAATAGAACTGGCCAAACTAGAAGCAGAAGAAAATGAAAGAAAACATCAGAGACTGCTTCAATTAACAAAACTCGAGACAGAGCAGAGAGCAAGAGAAGAGAAAGCCAAAGAAGAGGCCCACAAGAGAGAGATGGAGCTGGAAAAAGCCAAAGTGGAGGCTCACAAGAGAACTATGGAGCTGAAAGAAAAGGAGATGGAGGAGAGAGAAAAAGAAAGGAAGCATGAACTGAAAGTAGCAAAGGCTAAGCAGAATGCACCAGCCAATCCTAACAACCCCCCTCCAGGTACCACTTCCCATCCCAGAAAATTCCCCACCTACAAGGCAGGCGATGATACTGAGGCCTTCTTAGAAAATTTTGAAAGGGTCTGCCTTGGATACAGCATCATTCCAGACCAGTACATGGTAGAGCTGAGGCCGCAGCTCAGTGGACCCTTAGCAGAGGTGGCGGCTGAAATGCCTAAGGAACACATGAACAGTTATGAAATTTTTAAAAACAAGCCCAGAATCAGAATGGGGCTAACACCTGAGCATGCCTGTCGGCGGTTCAGAGCCCTAAAGTGGAAACCCGATGTGTCATTTACCCGGCATGCCTACCACATTGACAAAAATTGTGATGCCTGGGTGTCAGGAGCAAATGTTCAATCTCTGGAAGATCTACTTTCCCTAGTAAAAATGGAGCATTTTTTTAGAGGGTGTTCCTGAGGAAATAGAAAGGTACATCCTAGATAGGAAGCCCAAAACTGTAACTGAGGCGGGGGAGATTGGAGCCAAATGGGTGGAGGTGGCAGAAAAGAAAAAAACTAGTAGCAGTTGGAGCGAATATCAGAAGGGGCAAGCTGAAACAAAACAAGGCCCCACCCACATCCCAAGGGAAACCCCAGATGCCTTCTCACCCCACCACACCAGTATCCACCAACCAACATCGCCCCGGTGATACCTTAGCAGGGCGATGTTTTAAATGTAATGAACTGGGACATATAAAGGCTCACTGCCCCAAGAACCCCAACCGATTACAGTTCATTACACCCCAATCACACCAAAGATCCCCAGACCCAGATGCCTCTCTCATACCCTTGGAGCGAAGGGAAACCTTGAGAGTGGGCGGAAAGAAGGTTATCGCTTGGAGGGACACTGGGGCACAAGTGTCAACTATCCACCAATCCCTAGTGGACCCCAAACTCATCAACCCGGAGGCTACAGTGACAATTCAACCCTTCGTGTCACAGTCTGTAACCTTGCCTACAGCCACGTTGCATGTCCAGTACAAGGGCTGGTCAGGAATGTGGACTTTTGCAGTCCATGACAATTACCCCATTCCCATGCTGCTGGGGGAAGATTTGGCCAACCATGTGAAGCTAGCCAAGAGGGTGGGAGTAGTCACCCGCAGCCAGGCTAAGCAAGCTTTCACCCCCATCCCTGTTCCTGAGCCATCCACCAGGGCCCCGTCTGTGTTACCAGAGACCCAAAGGTGGTGGAACCAGATCCCCTGCCAACGACTGCAACAGCCGTAGTGGATCCAATCCCAGAGACCCAGCCAAAGCCAGTCCCAGAACCGGAACTGGCAATGCAACCAGCACCAGAACCATTGCCAGCACTGAGTCCAGCGCTTGCAAACCCGTCTACAACTCCAATGACAGAGGGCACCAGCGAGCCTGACCTAGCAGAAGCAGCAGATAACCCTACCCAAGAGGCTCAGCCAGAGCCTGAGATACCACATAGTGCACCAGCGGACAGCGGTACACAGTCAATGGAAACAGCCCCAGCACCTGAATCACTTCCAGAGGGACCAAGCCCCAGTCCATAGTCCAAAGAGGAACTGATGTCTCCAGCATCAAGGGAACAGGAAGCAGATGACAGCCTTCAGAAAGCTTGGCGGCGGCGCGGAGCACACCACCGCCTCTCAGCTCTTCGAACCGATCCCGGTTTCTTATAGACAAGGACTTTTATACAAGGAGATTCTTTCTGGTGGGTACCAGGAAGACTAGCATCCTCAAAGACAGTTGGTAGTTCCCACTAAGTATCGGGTAAAGCTCTTGAGCTTAGCCCATGATCATCCCAGTGGCCATTCTGGGGTGAACAGAACCAAAGACGGGTTGGGGAAGTCCTTCCACCGGGAGGGAATGGGCAAGGACGTTGCTAATTATATCCGGTCTTGTGAGATGTGCCAACGAGTGGGAAAGCCCCAAGACCAGGTAAAAGCCCCTCTCCAGCCACTACCCATAATTGAAGTCCCATTTCAGCGAGTAGCTGTGGATATTCTGGGTCCTTTCCCAAAGAAGACACCCAGAGGAAAGCAGTACGTACTGACTTTCATAGATTTTGCTACCCGATGGCCGGAAGCAGTACCATTAAGCAACACCAGGGCTAAAAGTGTGTGCCAGGCATTAACAGACATTTTTGCCAGGGTAGGTTGGCCCTCCGACATCCTTACAGATTCGGGAACTAATTTCCTGGCAGGGACTATGGAAAACCTGTGGGAAGCTCATGGGCTGAATCACTTGGTTGCCACCCCTTACCACCATGAAACCAATGGCCTGGTGGAGAGGTTTAATGGAACTTTGGGGGCCATGATACGTAAATGAACACTCCAATGATTGGGACCTAGTGTTGCAGCAGTTGCTTTTTGCCTACAGGGCTGTACCACATCCCAGTTTAGGGTTTTCACCATTTGAACTTGTGTATGGCCGCGAGGTTAAGGGGCCATTACAGTTGGTGAAGCAGCAATGGGAGGGGTTTGCGCCTTCTCCAGGAACTAACATTCTAGACTTTGTAAGCAACCTACAAAGCACCCTCCGACACTCTTTAGCCCTTGCTAAAGAAAATCTAAAGAATGCTCAGGAAGAGCAAAAGGCCTGGTATGATAAACATTCCAGAGAACGGTCCTTCAAAGTAGGAGACCAAGTCATGGTCTTAAAGGCGCTCCAGGCCCATAAAATGGAAGCGTCGTGGGAAGGACCATTCACGGTCCAGGAGCGCCTAGGAGCTGTTAACTATCTCATAGCCTCCCCCACCTCCAACATAAAGCCTAAAGTATACCATGTTAATTCTCTTAAGCCCTTTTATTCCAGAGAATTAAACGTTTGCCAGTTTACAGCCCAGGAAACAGATGACGCGTAGTGGCCTGAAGGTGTCTACTACGAAGGAAAAAAGGATGGTGGCGTGGAAGAGGTGAACCTATCCACGACCCTTGGACGTCTGCAGCGACAGCAGATCAAGGAGCTGTGCACAAGCTTTGCACCAATTTTCTCAGCCACTCCAGGACGGACCGAACGGGCATACCACTCCATTGACACAGGTAATGCTCACCCAATTAGAACCCCACCATACCGGGAGTCACCTCATGCCAAAACTGCTATACAAAGGGAGATCCAGGACATGCTACAGATGGGTATAATCCACCCCTCTAATAGTGCATGGGCATCTCCAGTGGTTCTAGTTCCCAAACCAGATGGGGAAATATGCTTTTGCGTGGACTACCGTAAGCTAAATGCTGTAACTCGTCCTGACAACTATCCAATGCCACGCACAGATGAGCTATTGGAGAAATTGGGACATGCCCAATTCATCTCTACTTTAGACTTAACCAAGGGGTACTGGCAAGTACCACTAGATGAACCCGCTAAGGAAAGGTCAGCCTTCGTCACCCAGGCAGGGGTGTATGAATTCAATGTACTCCCTTTCGGGTTGCGAAATGCACCCGCCACCTTCCAAAGACTTGTAGATAGTCTCCTAGCGGGATTGGGAGAATCTGCAGTTGCCTACCTCGATGATGTGGCCATCTTTTCTGATTCATGGGCAGAGCACCTGAAGCACCTGGAAAAAGTCTTCGAGCGCATCCAGCAGGCAGGACTAACAGTTAAGGCTAAAAAGTGTCAAATAGGCTAAAACAGAGTAACTTGCCTGGGGCACCAGGTGGGTCGAGGAACTATAAATCCCCTACAGGCCAAAGTGGATGCTATCCAAAAGTGGCCGGTTCCAAAGTCTAAGAAACAGGTCCAATCCTTCTTAGGCTTGGCTGGATATTATAGGCGATTTGTACCCCACTACAGCCAAATCGCCGCCCCGCTGACAGACCTAACCAGAAAGAAACAGCCAAATGCAGTTCAGTGGACTGATGAGTGTCAAAAGGCCTTTAACCAGCTTAAGGCAACACTCATGTCTGACCCTGTGCTAAGGGCCCCAGACTTTGACAAACCGTTCCTAGTAACCACAGATGCGTCTGAGCGAGGTGTTGGAGCAGTTTTAATGCAGGAAGGACCGGATCAAGAATTCCATCCTGTCGTGTTTCTCAGCAAGAAACTGTCTGAGAGGGAAAGCCACTGTTCAATCAGCGAAAAGAAACGCTACGCCATTGTGTACACACTGGAAAAGCTACGCCCATATGTTTGGGGACGGCGTTTCCAACTACAAACAGACCATGCTGCGCTACAGTGGCTTCATACCGCCAAGGAAAATAACAAAAAACTTCTTCGGTGGAGTTTAGCTCTCCAAGATTTTGATTTTGAAATACAACACATTTCGGGACCTCCTAACAAAGTGGCTGATGCACTCTCCCGGGAAAGTTTCCCAGAGTTAACTGGTTAACAATTGTTCTTGGAATAAAAGATAGTTAGTTTTTATATAATCAGTAGTATGTCTAAAGGTACATGTGTCTTATTAACTCTGTTTTCTCCTAGAACTCCAGGAAGAAATCACAGCCAGTGTGGAACCGAACATCCAACACTATCTGTGATTTGGGGGGCTTGTCATAACTATAAAGGGAAGGGTAACAGCTGTCCTGTGTACAGTATTATAAAATCCCTCCTGGCCAGAGACTCCAAAATCCTTTTCCCTGTAAAGGGTTAAGAAGCTCAGGTAACCTGGCTGGCATCTGACCTAAAGGACCAATAAGGGGACAAGATACTTTCAAATCTTGGGGGGGGTGGGGGGGGGGAGGAGAGGGAAAGGCTTTTGTTTGTGTTCTTTGTTTTGGTTGTGTGTTCGTTCTCAGGACTGAGAGGGACCAGACATCAATCCAGGTTCTCCACATCTTTCTAAACAGGTCTCTCCTATTTCAAACTTGTAAGTAAATAGCCAGGCAAGGCGTCTTAGTTTTCCTTTGTTTTCTCAACTTGTAAATGTACCTTTTACTAGAGTGTTTATCTTTGTTTGCTGTACTTTGAACCTAAGACTAGAGGGGAGTCCTCTGAGCTCTTTAAGTTTGATTACCCTGTAAGGTTAATTTCCATACTGATTTTACAGAGATAATTTTTACCTTTTTCTTTAATTAAAAGCCTTCTTTTTAAGAACCTGATTGATTTTTCCTTGTTTTAGATCCAAGGGGGTTGGATCTGTATTCACCAGGGAATTGGTGAAGGTTTTTCAAGGCTTCCCAGGGAGGGAATCCATTGGAAATGGTGGCAGCGGACCAGGGCTAAGCTGGTAGTTAAGCTTAGAAGTTTTCATGCAGGCCCCTACATTTGTACCCTAAAGTTCAAAGTGGGGATACAGCCTTGACAGATGGAGATTCCACAACCTCCCTAGGCAATTTATTCCAGTGTTTAACCATCCTGACAGTTAGGAACTTTTTCCTAATGTCCAACCTAAACCTCCCTTGCTGCAGTTTATGCCCATTACTTCTTGTTCTATCCTTAGAGGCTAAGATGAACAAGTTTTCTCCCACTTCCTTATGACACCCTGTAAGAGGTCCAGACTCACCCCTGCAGCGCCCCCTACTGGTTACTCCGGGGAATCAGGTCGTCCAGCATCTGGAGCACCCTCTGCAGGCCGGTGATCCACCTTGTCCCTACTTCTGGCCCCTGTGTCCCGCCCAGGACCCCCGTGCCCCTTGCTCTGGGTGCTGCCCCCTGCCAGTACCCCACAGATCTGGGTCTCCCCTCCCTGGGGAACCCCCACCCACTATCCCCACCTTGCCTCAGCACTAGGCCATTGCCAGTCACCAACTAGCCCTCACTCCCTGGGGCAGACTGCAGTATAGGCCACTCATCAGTGGCAAGGGGGGTTTGGACCTGCTGCCTTGGCCTAGCCCTGGGCTGCCCTCTGCAACCCCCAGTACCCCTTGGCCTCCTGCTGGGCCACAGCCTGGGGCTTTCCAGGTTGGAGCTCCCCAGCTTATCCCCACCCATGCTCCACTACAGGTACCCTATGCCTAGCTCCCTACAGCCAGGCCCTTCTCTCTCTGTACTCAGAAAGAGACTCTTGGGGTCCTGGCTCCCAGCCTCTTTATACCGGCCATCTGGGCTCTGATTAGGGTGTGGCCCAGCTGCAGCAACTTCCCCAATCAGCCAGGGTTTTACCTTGCCCAGCCCCAGCCATCTGCAGGGCTTTTCCAACCCTTCAGAGTAGGAGTCGGTATCCACCCTCCTACAGAGCATGCTCAGTGTCCTCTGTGGCTACCCTGGTGGCTGGAGCTCTCCTCCTGTCCACCTGCCTTGCTGGCTGGCTGGCGCTCCTTCTCCCTTACTCCCTGAGCTGCTGCTGCTAGCTAGAACTCCTTCCCTGGATGACTACTGCTGCTACCACTGCTATTGAGCGTGGGGTGAAGGGGGCCTTGCCAGCCAGCCCCCCCAACCATCTCAGGAGGGAGAAGCCAAGACCCCACCTTCACCATCACCACTATCACCTCTGGGGGTCCTTCCTGCCTGGCTGCCAGGGTTGCTGGAGCTGCTACTGCTGCTGCTGCGTGTGTCCTGGGGAGCTGCTGGAGCCTGGAGATGGAGGAAGAGGACTGTGCGATCTATCGGCTGCTGGGGGAGTGCACAAGACTCTGGAGACCACTGTGGAGGGGGCTATTCTGGACTGAGTAACTTTCGAACTGTGCTCTAGTGGTGGGGGTCTAGACTGTGTTTGTGGGGACACAGGGGGTGTGGCGTGGAGCCTGCCCCCTGGTCCATCTGTGTGTCCTTCCCCCCCGCCCCAACCCCCACCACCACCGTTGCCCCCTCCACCACCCCCACAGCCCATTTACCATCTGCCTCCGTTCCTGCCTCTGTGACTCTGCTGCTCTCCTGGCCTGCCACGCCCTATTGAAATCGTTTGGGCCTGCAGCAGCAGGCAGGCGGCCCACACATTGACTTTCCGCAAGTGTTCGTGGGCGCACCTACCCCCCCTGGACTGACCCCTTCCCCTTTTGCAACAGGCCCCCCAGCTTTGCCCCTTGCTGCCTACCCCCTTTGCCCTCTGTAGCCTTTTGTCCCTCCCCAGCTTCAGTTTGTTTGCCTGCCCCGCCCTTTTCCCTCTGCAGTTTGGTTCCGTTGTCCCACCCCAGCCCTGCGGTTAGCCCCTTGGTTCCTCTGCCCCATTCCCAGCCTCGTTGCTCCCCTTCCTTTACGCCCCCCTTGCCCTGATTGACCCCTCCCCTCGTGTGCCCATGCCCCCTCCCGTGCGCTTGTGCCCCCCATCACATTTTGGTTAATCACTGCACCCCCTTCTGTTATTGTGACCTTCCCTCCCCTAGTGTAGCTAGAGGAGCCGGTGTCGGTGACTGTCCCCCCCCAAGCCCTTGATACCCCCCCATCTCCCCGCGTTTCGGCGCCCTCCTCCCCTGCCTACAGCCTAGGGGGGAGGAGTGGTTGACCTTCTTTCCCTTTAGCTGTCCCCCCTTCTTTCTCCAGTGTGTTTTCCCCTCCCTCCCTGCTCAATATGGAGGGGAACACGGCGGGCGAGCCCCTCCAAGTAGGCCCTGCCACCCCTCCCCCGCCTGCCCCCTTGGCCTCTTCCTCAACCTCCGCTGCCGAACCACCTGCCACCGCCCCCGCTGCGGTATCGGCAGCGGCGGGCGACGGGGTGACCTCCGCTGCTGTCACGTCCCTCGCTCCCTCCGATTCTGGGGGAGCCGCCCCAGCCGGCAGGAAAGGCCAGTGCAAGAAAGAGGGAAAGGGCCCCGCTAGGAAGACTGGGCCCTCCATGGCAGGGGCTGCCCCCACTGCCACGGCCCCGCCACCGGCCACGGCATCCCTTCAAGCTGCTCCCTCCACCAGCTCTGCGGGTGCCCCTCCCCCGGCCCCCAGGGCATATGCCCAGGTGGCGGCGACCCCTCCGCCTGCCGCTACGTCATCTCACCCATCCACCGCCTCAGCTTCCATCTATAGCGGCCTGGGCCCCTTCCCCACCTTGACTAGGAGGCATGGCATCCGTTGCCTCCAGGTGCCCGCCTCGCCGCACGTGGAGACCTACGTGCGGGCATTGGCGAGGGTGGTGGGGCCAACGGCCATCGTGGCGGCCTCCAAAATGTATGGCAAGGTTGTCTTTTTCCTTGCCTCGGAGGTTGCCGCCCAAGAGGCGGTGGAGAAGGGCCTGGCGGTGGGGGGCATATTCGTCCCCCTGGAGCCGCTGGAGGACCTGGGTGTCCGTGTGGTCCTCACCTCCGTTCCTCCTTTCCTTCCCAATGTCGCCCTGCTGCCCACCTTTTCTACCCTGGGGAAACCTATTTCCATGGTTAGCCCTCTCTCGCTGGGCTGCAAGGACCCCGCCCTCCGTCACGTCCTCTCGTTCCGCCGGCACATGCAGCTCCAACTGCCGCCGGCAGCACGTGCCGGAGAGGCGCTCGAGGGGTCTTTCTTGGTCCCCTATCAGGGGGCCCATTACCGCGTGCACTATTCTACGGGGGAGGCCTGGTGCTACCTCTGCCGGGTGATAGGGTACGTCCGGAGGGACTGCCCCTTGGCCCGGCACGGAGGAGCGTCCGGGACCCCCGAGCCCCGGCAGAGTGCCAGCCCCACCATTGCTGGCGCTCCTAGTTGCCCGGTACCCAGAGCCGCCCCTCCTCCTTCTCGGACCACCACTGCTCCCACTCGGGCTCAAGGGGTATCTCCCCCACCATGCCCAGATGAGCGAGAGAGCCCCGTCTCTGCTATGTGCACTGTGGCGGGGCCTGTAGAGGAGGGTGCGGTGGGGGTATTGCCGGGCGCGAGAGAGGGCCCTCCCCAGGGGGATTCTCCCCCCCCTTCTACTGCCCCATTGTTACCTCCTCAGGTCCTCCAGCCGTCATCTCTGCCCCCCGACCCAATCCCTGTCACCCAGCCCGCAGACGATGCCATGGAGGGCTGGACCCTAGTACAGGGAAAGCGGGGCAAGCGGAAGGCTCGAGCTCCACTCCTGCCATCCGGTGCGGAGGCCCCCCGGAAAACCAGGAAGGGGGGCTCCGCTGCTGAGCCTTCCGCTTTGCCCGCGGGTGCATTACATCTACCGTTGCCGGTTGGGGAAGCTGTGGCAGCACCGGAGGATGCCGCCATCCATTCTCCGCGGTCCTTCCTCGCGGAGGCCCACGTTGCGGCCCCTCCTACCCCCTTACCACCTATACCCTCTGCGATGCTCGAGGCAAGCGTCGCCTCGGGTGTTAGCGGGGATGATCCCGGGGTGGTGGGAGGTGAGCTGCCCTCTATCTATGAGGAGATCGAGGCCCTGGGTCTGACCCTGGTCACCCAGGGGGAGGACAACCCTCTGCCAGCGGGCCTTGATCTAGCCGCTCTCACCTCAACCCCCCCTTCTGCGTCTCCTGTTCCCCTGACCGCTGCTCCTGCCTTCGAGGAACCCCTGGACTCCTTGCCCTGCCCGGCTGCGGGTGACACATCGCTGACGGCGGCCGAGCCTCTTCAGGCGACGGCCGGTGCCTCGCGGCCGGGACTCGAGTTACCAGGGGTATCCCTTGTTGGTGTGGGGCAACCGAGTTCCTTCCCGAGTGGGGGCCCCATTGCAGATTGTTCACCACCTGCTGCCGTGGCTGTTCCATCTGCCGTAGAGCCTGAGCCCGGCATCCCTGGGGACCCCCTCCCTAACCCTCAGACCCCTGGGCCCGACCGAGAGGAGCTACCTTCCAGCTGTCCAGCTCCTGGGGCCCAGGATCCCGCCTCTGTCCCTCTTCCCGACCCTACTCCTGCCCCCGGCCCTACCCCTACTCCTGACCCCAGCCCTGTCCCCTCCACCTCCCACGATGCCATTGCCGCCTCTGGGGATGTCTCTTTCTCTTTCCCAGAGGGTGACCCCCAGGGAGCGGCCTTTGTGTTCCCCAGTCCCGACCCACTAGGGGCTGCTCTTCTCCCTCCGCCGCCGCCCCCCATGAAGCCGGGGTCTGAGGCGGACCGTGTGGCGCTGGTCCATCGGGCGCCACGTCGAGGGTCCACCCCTTGCCTGCCCGTCTCAGTGGGCCACGGGGCCGAGCCAGGGGCCCCAACGGGGGATGATCTGCAGCCAGTGACCCCACCCCCCCATATGCTGCGAGAAGAGCTGCGGGAGTTTTTAGAAGATGTGCGTGGCTCCCGCAATAAGGTGCCGCTCGCTCTCCAGCGATGGGGGGATTTCCACCAGATCCTCCGGGCCGCGAGAGCCCTCATGGGGGAGGGTAAAAGGACCGGGAAGCAGGGTGCTGCGGCTTACCAGCGGGTCCGCAGCTTCCGTGACTCCTTGCTCACCTTCGGGGTGGGTCACGGTTTGCTGCGCAGCCCAATGGGGGCCGCGAGCATCCCTGCCAGCGAGGATCCCCCCCAGCCCTCCTCATGCCACCTATCTCTTTTGCAACATTGAACACCCGGGGCTGTAGGGTGGGTCTCCGCAGGTGCCAGGTGCTCTCCTTCCTTCGGGAGGGGGGGTACTCTGTGGTTTTCCTGCAGGAGACCCACACGGATCCGGCCGCCGAAGACAGCTGGCGGCTGGAGTGGGGGGACAAGGTCTATTTTAGCCATCTCACAGCTCGTACGGCTGGAGTGGCTACCCTGTTCTCTCCCGACCTACGGCCCGAGGTGCTGGGGGTTGCCGAGGTTGTGCCGGGCCGCCTGTGGAACCTCCGGGTCCGTATGGAGGGGCTTGTGGTCAATCTTGTCAACGTCTATGCCCCGACATCGGGCCCGGAGCGGCTGCCTTTCTATCAGCAGGCATCCGCCTTCCTCGGCTCCTTGGATCCTCGTGAGTGCCTGGTCCTGGGCGGGGACTTCAACGCTACCCTCGAGGAGCGGGACCGCTCGGGGACTGAGCAGTGCCCGGCCGCAGCGGACGTCCTCCGGGAGATTGTAGAACGTCATTCCCTGGTGGACGTCTGGCGCGACCACCACCCGGACGACGTCTCCACGTTCACCTACGTCCGGGTGGAAGTCCATCAGTCGTGCCACTCCCGGTTGGACCGCATTTACTTGTCACGTCTCCATCTCTCACGGGCCCACTCCTCCGATGTGCGGCCGGCCCCCTTTTCTGATCACCATTTAGTCACCGTGACGGCCTCTCTATGTGGGGAGAGGCCGGGGCCGGCCTATTGGCACTTTAACAATAGCTTGTTGGAGGATGTGGGCTTCGTGGCGTCCTTCCGGGAGTTCTGGCTGGTCTGGCGAGGGCAGCGGCGTGCCTTTCCCTCGGCGCGGCGATGGTGGGACCTAGGAAAGGTGCGCGCCCGGCTCTTCTGCCGTGATTACACCCGGGGCGCCAGCCGACGGAGGGATGTGGCGATAGAGCAGTTGGAACGGGAGGTCTTGGAGCTAGAGAGGCGTCTGGCCGCCAGCCCTGAGGATCCATCCCTTTGCGGAGTGTGCCGGGAGAAGCGGGAGGAGCTCCGGGCCCTCGACGATCATCGGGCCCGGGGTGCTTTTGTTCGATCCCGCATCCGCCTCCTTCGGGAGATGGATCGCGGCTCCCGCTTCTTCTATGCCCTGGAGAAAAGGAGGGGGGCCAAGAAGCACGTCACCTGCCTCCTAGCAGAAGACGGCACCCCTCTTACGGATCCGGTGGAGATGTGCCAGAGGGCCAGGGCCTTCTACGCACACCTTTTCTCCCCAGATCCGACCGACCCTACCGCTTGCAGAGTGCTCTGGGATGGACTCCCAACGGTCAGTGTGGGCGACCGGGACCGGCTAGAGTCGCCTCTCTCTCTGGCCGAGTTCTCGGAAGCCCTCCGCCGCATGCCCACCAATAAATCTCCGGGCATGGATGGGCTGACCGTGGAGTTCTACCGCGTGTTCTGTGACGTCCTCGGCCCGGACCTAGTCACCGTCTAGGCTGAGGCCTTGCGGAGCGGGGTCCTCCCTCTTTCATGCAGGCGAGCCGTGCTCGCCTTATTGCCGAAGAAGGGGGACCTCCGTGACTTACGGAATTGGCGTCCCGTCTCGCTCCTCAGCACGGACTACAAAATCGTAGCCAAGGCCATCTCGCTGCGGCTGGGGTCCGTGCTGGAGGACGTGATCCACCCAGACCAGACCTACACCGTCCCGGGCCGTAGCATTTTTGATAACCTCTACCTGGTCCGGGATCTTCTGGAACTTGGGTGTAGGGATGGTCTGTCGTTCGCCCTCCTGTCCCTGGATCAGGAGAAGGCGTTCGACAGGGTGGACCACGGGTATCTCCTGGGCACTCTGCAGGCGTTAGGCTTCGGACCCCAGTTTGTGGGTTTTCTCCAGGTGCTGTACGCCTCCGCAGAGTGTCTGGTCAAGTTCAACTGGACCCTGACCGAGCCGGTCAGCTTCGGGCGGGGAGTGCGGCAGGGGTGCCCCCTCTCGGGCCAGCTGTACGCTCTGGCGATCGAGCCCTTCCTCTGTCTCCTCCGCAAGAGGTTGACGGGGTTGGTGCTTCGGGAGCCGGAGCTGCGGCTGGTCTTGTTGGCGTACGCCGATGATGTGCTCCTCGTGGTCCAGGACCCGGGCGACTTGGTGCGGGTGGAGGCTTGCCAGACCATGTACTCGGTGGCCTCCTCCGCCGGGGTCAACTGGGTCAAGAGCTCTGGCCTGGTGGTAGGGGCCGGGTGGCAGACGAGCTCCCTCCCACCCGCGCTTCAGGCCATCCGGTGGAGCGCGGGTCCGCTGCTCTATCTCGGCGTTTACCTTTCTGCCACGCATCCGTCTCCGCCGGAGAACTGGCAAGGTTTACAGGGCAGGGTGACGGAGCGGCTCCGGAAATGGACAGGACTACTCCTGTGTCTCTCCCTTCGCGGGAGGGCACTGGTACTCAATCAACTAGTCCTGTCCATGCTCTGGTACCGTCTCAACACCCTGGTCCTGGCCCCGGGCTTCCTGGCCGACCTCCGGAGGGTGATTCTGGAGTTCTTTTGGCCAGGACTGCACTGGGTCTCTGCGGGGGTTCTCCATCTGCCCCTGGAGGAGGGAGGGCAAGGCCTGAAGTGCCTCCGCACTCAGGTCCATGTCTTCCGCCTCCAGGCCCTGCAGAGGCTCCTTTATGGTGCAGGTAGTCCAGCGTGGAGAGTACTGGCGCACGCCTTCCTGTGCCGCTTCCGAGGGCTCCGATACGACCGGCAGCTCCTTATCTCGATCCAAGAGGTCTTCCGCGAGACCTCTCTGGGCTGCCAGTCTTCTACCAGGACCTCCTCCGGACCTGGAAACTGTTCTCAGCGACCAGGTCCATGGCGGCCACCGGGGGGGGGCAGATCTCCTCGTGGAGCCCCTGCTACCCAACCCCCAGCTCCGTGTGCAGTGGTGGAGTCCCCCACGGTGCGCCAGAGGTTGGTCCTGGCAGAAGTCACTAGAGTCGGAGACCTCCTGGACTACGACCGGGGAGACTGGCTGGATCCCCTGATACTCGCTCGGCGCATGGGGCTCTCCAGGCCTTGTACTCCCCGGCGCGTACTTCAGGAGGTGAGGGCCGCTTTGCCACCCGCTGCTCGGGTTTGCCTCGATCGGATCCTGCACGAGGGCACGCCCCGCCCACCCTCCACCCCTGGCCCTCCGGACCTTTTCATCAGGCCCCTGCCCCGTGGACACAACCGGCCCCCCCGCCCCTTCTCCGTGAGCCAGCTGCACGACTTGCAGCTGGTTCGTTTCCTGACCGCGCCAAGGAAACATCTATACATGCTCGTGCTCCACACTCTTCACTTCCTCACCCTCGTGTCCCGCCCCGATACGAAGTGGTGGGACCTCCTGCCACCTGTTGAGGGTGAGAAACCCCGGTGGGCCAGCCTCTATTCCACTCTGGTCCCGAGGCCCACTGGGGATATCAGCTGGCAGCAACTTCATGGGGCCGTGAGTACGGGCGTGTACTTGGCGCGGTTTACCCGTCCCAGACACCTGTCCTTTCTGCGGCGTGAGGGAGACCCTGGCTCACGTTTACTTGGAGTGTGCCAGGTTGCAGCCCCTACACCGGATCCTCACCGACATTGTTACGTTTTTGGTTACACTTTTCCCCTCACCTTCTCATTTATGTACTCCCTATCCATGGCCCCACAAAGTCACGGGACCTCCTGGTCAACTTCCTCTTGGCCCTGGCTAAACAGGCCATCTATAAAACCAGGGAGAGGAGGTTGGCCGATGGAGGTTCCTGTGACTGTGGGGCCTGTTTCTGATCCTCTGTCCGTTCACGTATCCGGGCAGAGTTCCTCTGGGCGGCGTCCACTGGCTCCCTTGACGCCTTTGAGGAGCAGAGGGCGCTGTCTGGGGTTCTCTGCTCGGTGTCCCCGTCAGGTTCCCTTCTTTTGACCCTGTGACCTCACTCCTGTCCCTGTTTTTACATTAGTTGTCCCCCGTAATTATGAGTTTCAGGCCCTGTGGATCCTCCCCTTAGGCTGGGGGGGACCCTTTAGCAGTGGGCGGGCTTACGCCCGCCCACTTCCTGAAGCCCAATAGTACACACCCTTTTAGATACCTGTAGACTACTATCATGTTCCCTCTGTCTTCTCTTTTCCAAACTAAACAAACCCAATTCTTTCAGCCTTCCTTCATAGGTCATGTTCTCGAGACCTTTAATCATTCTTGTTGCTCTTCTCTGGACCCTCTCCAATTTCTCCACATCTTTCTTGAAATGCGGTGCCCAGAACTGGACACAATACTCCAGCTGAGGCCTAACCAGCGCAGAGTAGAGCGGAAGAATGACTTCTCGTGTCTTGCTCACAACACACCTGTTAATGCATCCCAGAATCATGCTTGCTTTTTTTGCAACAGCATCATACTGTTGGCTTATATTTAGCTTGTAGTCCATTATAACCCTTAGATCCCTTTCTGCCATACTCCTTCCTAGACAGTCTCTTCCCATTCTATATGTATAAAACTGATTGTTCCTTCCTAAGTAGAGTACTTTGTATTTGTCTTTATTAAACTTCATCCTGTTTACCTCAGACCATTTCTCCAATTTGCCCAGATCATTTTGAATTTTGACCCTATCCTCCAAAGCAGTTGCAATCCCTCAGTTTGGTATCATCTGCAAAATTAATAAGCATAATTTCTATGCCAATATCTAAGTCGTTGATGAAGATATTGAACAGAGCTGGTCCCAAAACAGACCTCGGCGGAACCCCACTCTTTATACCTTTCCAGCAGGATTGGGAACCATTAATAACTACTCTCTGAGTACGGTTATCCAGCCAGTTATGCACCCACCTTATAGTAGCCCCATCTAAGTTATATTTGCCTAGTTTATCAATAAGAATATCATGCGAGACCGTATCAAATGCCTTACTAAAGTCTAGGTATACCACATCCACCGCTTCTCCCTTATCCACAAGACTTGTCATCCTATCAAAGAAAGCTATCAGATTGGTTGGACATGATTTGTTCTTTACAAATCCATGCTGGCTATTCCCTATCACCTTACCATCTTCCAAGTGTTTGCAGATGATTTCCTTAATTACTTGCTCCATTATCTTCCCTGGCACAGAAGTTAAACTAACTGGTCTGTAGTTTCCTGCGTTGTTTTTATTTCCCTTTTTGTAGATGGGCACTATGTTTGCCCTTTTCCAGTCTTCTGGAATCTCTCCTGTCTCCCATGATTTTCCAAAGGTAATAGCTAGAGGCTCAGATACCTCCTCTGTTAGCTCCTTGAGTATTCTAGGATGGATTTCATCAGGCCCTGGTGACTTGCAGGCATCTAACTTTTCTAAAAAAAAGAATAGGAGTACTTGTGGCACCTTAGAGACAAACAAATTATTAGAGCATAAGCACTACAAAAAAAAGATTCTGCATGGACTCCTCCGGACGGTCGAAACAACAGACTGGACTTCTACATAGATTGCTTCTGTCAACGTGCAAATGCTGGAATTGTGGAAAAGCAACATCACTTGCCGCACAACCTCAGCCATGCTGAACACAACGCCATCAACAGTCTCAGAAAAAACTCTGATATCATAATCAAAAAGGCTGACAAAGGAGGTGCTGTAATCATCATGAATAAATTGGAATATGACCAAGAGGCTGCTAGACAGCTCTCCAACACCACATTCTACAGGCCATTATCCTCTGATCCCACTGAGGATTACCTAAAGAAACTACACCATCTGCTAAAAAAACTCCCTGACAAAGCACAGGAACAAATCTGTACAGACACATGCCTAGAACCCCGACCAGGGGTATTCTATTTGCTACCCAAGATCCATAAACCTGGAAATCCTGGACGCCCCATCATCTCAGGCATTGGCACCCTAACATCAGGCTTGTCTGGTTATGTGGACTCTCTCCTCAGGCCCTTCGCTACCAGCACTCCCAGCTATCTTTGAGACACCACTGACTTCCTGAGGAAACTACAATCCATCGGTGATCTTCCAGAAAACACCATCCTGGCCACTATGGACGTAGAAGTCCTCTACACCAATATTCCACACAAAGATGGACTACAAGCTATCAGGAACAGTATCCCCAATAATGTCACAGCTAACCTGGTGGCTGAACTTTGTGACTTTGTCCTCACCCACAACTATTTCACATTTGGGGACAATATATACCTTCAAGTCAGCGGCACTGCTATGGGTACCCGCATGGCCCCACAATATGCCAACATTTTTATGGCTGACTTAGAACAACGCTTCCTTAGCTCTCGTCCCCTAACGCCCCTACTCTACTTGCACTACATTGATGACATCTTCATCATCTGGACCCATGGAAAAGAAGCCCTTGAGGAATTCCACCATGATTTCAATAATTTCCATCCCACCATCAACCTCAGCCTAGATCAATCCACACAAGCGGTCCATTTCCTGGACACTACTGTGCTAATAAGCGATGGTCACATAAATACCACCCTATACCGGAAACCTACTGACTGCTTCACTTACCTACATGCCTCCAGCTTCCATCCAGGACACACCACACGATCCATTGTCTACAACCAAGCTCTAAGATATAACCGCATTTGCTCCAATCCCTCAGACAGAGACAAGCACCTACAAGATCTCTATCAAGCATTCTTAAAACTACAATACCCACCTGCCGAAGTGAAAAAACAGATTGACAGAGCCAGACGAGTACCCAGAAGTCACCTCCTACAAGACAGGCCCAACAAAGAAAATAACAGAACACCACTAGCTGTCACCTTCAGCCCCCAACTAAAACCTCTCCAGCGCATCATCAAATATCTACAACCTATCCTGAAAGATGATCCCTCACTCTCACAGATCTTGGGAGACAGACCAGTCCTCGCTTACAGACAACCCCCCAACCTAAAGCAAATACTCGCCAGCAATCAAACATCACTGAACAAAAACACTGACCCAGGAATCTATCCTTGTAACAAAGCCCGATGCCAACTCTGTCCACATATCTATTCAAGTGACATCATCATAGGACCTAATCACATCAGCCATACCATCAGGGGCTCGTTCACCTGCACATCTACCAATGTGATATATGCCATCATGTGCCAGCAATGCCCCTCTGCCATGTACATTGGCCAAACCGGACAATCTCTGCGCAAAAGAATTAATGGACACAAATCTGACATCAGGAATCATAATACTCAAAAACCAGTGGGAGAACACTTTAACCTGTCTGGTCATTCAGTGACAGACCTGCGGGTGGCTATATTACAACAGAAAAACTTCAAAAACAGACTCCAGCGAGAGACTGCTGAGCTGGAATTGATATGCAAACTAGATACAATCAATTTAGGATTGAATAAGGATTGGGAATGGCTATCTCCTCTTGTAAGTATTCTCACACTTCTTATCAAACTGTCTGTACTGGGCTATCTTGATTATCACTTCAAAAGTTTTTTTTTCACTTAATTGGCCTCTCAGAGTTGGTAAGACAACTCCCACCTGTTCATGCTCTCTGTAGAGTGTGTGTGTGTGTATATATATATATATATATATATCCTCAATATATGTTCCATTCTATATGCATCCGAAGAAGTGGGCTGTAGCCCATGAAAGCTTATGCTCTAATAAATTTGTTAGTCTTTTAGGTGCCACAAGTACTCCTGTTCTTTTTGCGGATACAGACTAACACAGCTGCTACTCTGAAACTTTTCTAAGAGATTTTTAACTTGTTCTTTCTTTATTTTATCTTCTAAACTTACCCCCTTCCCATTAGCATTCACTATGTTAGGCATTCGTTCAGACTTCTCGGTGAAGACTGAAACAAAGAAGTCATTAAGCATCTCTGCCATTTCTAAGTTTCCTGTTACTGTTTCTCCCTCCTCACTGAGCAGTGAGCCTACCCTGTCTTTGGTCTTCCTCTTGCTTCCAATGTATTGATAAAAAGTCTTCTTGTTTCCCTTTATTCCCAGAGCTAGTTTGAGCTCCTTTTGTGCCTTTGCCTTTCTAATCTTGCCCCTGCATTCCTGTGTTGTTTGCCTATATTCATCCCTTGTAATTTGTCCGAGCTTCCATTTTTTTATATGACTCCTTTTTATTTTTTAGATCATGCAAGATCTTGTGGTTAAGCCAAGGTGGTCTTTTGCCACATTTTCTATCTTTCCTAACTGGCGGAATAGCTTGCTTTTGGGCCCTTAATAGTGTCTCTTTGAAAAACTGCCAACTCTCCTCAATTGTTTTTCCCCCTCAGTCTTGATTCCCGTGGGACCTTACCTATCAGCTCTCTGAGCTTTAGGGTTACCATCCATCTGGGTTTCCCCGGACATGTCCGGCTTTTTCAGCTTTAAATGGCCATCTGGGGGGGGATTTCTAATAAAGTAGAAATGTCCGGGATTTCCCCCTTCCCCTCATGCAGAGTGCGGAGCGGCTGATTAGAGGGCTGGGCCTGATTGAAACCACTCGCAGCCATTGGGGCCTCTAGGAGCCAGAGTCCCTCCCCCTCCCCCACTCCCTCCTCCCCCGCAGAGCAGCGCGGCACAGTCTTCGGGTCCATGTGGAGCCCGCAGCTCTCCCTCTGCCAGGTGAGTGGGGGAGCAGGGCAGGCCGGGGGGTACAGAGGCTGCAGGGTGAGGAGGAGCAGGGCAGGCAGGGGCATAGAGGCTGCAGGGGCAGGGCAGGCGGTGGGCACAGAGGCTGCAGGGGTGGAGGGGTGCAGGGCGAGTGGGGAGCAGGGGGAACAGAGGCTGTAGAGGCGGGGGGGTGCAGGGGCTCCAGGGCAAGTGGGGAGCAGTGCAGGCAGGGGCATAGAGGCTGCAGGGGTGGGGCAGGCGGGGGGGTGCGGAGGCTGCAGGGGTGGAGGGGTGCATGGGGCTGCAGGGCGAGCGGGGACCACAGAGGCTGCAGGGGCGGGGGGGTGCAGGGGCAGGGCAGGGCAGGTGGGGGGATGCAGAGGCTGCAGGGCGAGGAGGAGCAGGGCAGGAAGGGGCATAGAGGCTGCAGGGGCAGGGGGCGCAGAGGCTGCAGGGAAGCACTTAGCAACAACCAAGATCAGAGTGGGAGGAAGGAGGGGGAATGCGGGGTGCTCAGAGGAGGGAGCAGAGTTGGGGCAGGGACTTTGGGGAAGGGGTTGGAATGGGGCGGGGTTGGGGTGGGGCTGGGGGTGAGAAAGTCCTGTGTACTGGGATAGCTACCTCAGCTGTCTCCACATGGACACTGTCCAGGAATTGCTCGTAGATTCAGATGCTCCTCAACCTAGCCCACCTCCTCCTGTAGCTCCCCCACCTGCTGCCTGAGAGATTCCACCAGCAGGCACCTTTCACATTGGATGGTCCCCCCCAGCCTGGGTATCGGTAAGTGGGACTTGCAAGTCACAATCCCTGCAAAACCACACCAGGATCTGGGTAGAAGCATCCATGCTCAGGCGCTCTGTCTGGCTACAGGTGCAGGCGGAGGAGACAGAAGCAGTGCTGGCATAGTTGTTGTGGGTCTTCCTAACCATTGTAAGCCTCCCTCTGTCAAACTCCCCTGGTTGCTCTGCCTCTGGCTTTTAAAGCCTGCTTGCCTAGGTCAGGCCTATCCCCTCGTGAGTCACACTGGGGAAGGCTAATCAAGAGAACAGGGTCAGGCACTCAGTCCCAACTGCCACAGCAGCTGAAACTGACGTCACCTGAAATCAGGATCAAAATTAAAATTCAAACAGTTGAGCAAACTCACTCACACCAGCAGCAGTACTCTCACATTCACCTGGTAGCCTGTTCAGCAGCGGGAACACTTGCTCTCCCTCTCAAACTCTCCTGTCTGCAGCCCGCTAGTCGCTCTGCCTCTGGCTTTTGGGAGAGTACCTTTTGATTATGTAAAATCTTAAGTCCTGCATCTTTGTCTGATAATTATGGTAAGAACTGCTCTACCCTTTGGGCAATAAATAGAGCCCTTTGTTATACTAACAATTGGCTTAAAGTACTGCCGCTCCTTCATGGAATTAACCTCTCTGGGTAGCCTCTCATTCCATTGAAGTCTCTGGAAGCCACACCCTAATTAGCAACATTAGTTGGATAGAGCAACACTGTCTCACTGTCTTGCAGTGACCATTATCAGTAGGAGGTGGCACAACAGTGCTGTTTTTATCCTCTTCCTCCCCTGCTTGGATTATTTAAAGAAGCCAGTGATTTCGCTGCAGGGCTCCAGCTATTTTGGTAAGTTTGTATCCGAGCATTGATATAATTAGCTGAACTGAGAAACGCTATGCAGCCAACAGGGAAAAGGAGAAATTTCACACAGGCCTTGGCTACACTTGCGAGTTACAGCACTGTAAAGGCTCCCCCAGCGTTGTAACTGAACCCCCGTCCACACTGGCAAGGCATTTGCAGCGCTGCATGTACTCCACCTCTCCGAGAGAAATAGCGAGTATTGCGCTGCCGTTGCAGTGCCAGTGTGGCCGCCCAATGCGCTGTGAATGGCCTCCAGAATTATTCAGCAGTATCCCAGAATGCCTGTTCTAGCCACTCTGGTCTTCAGTTCAAACTCTACTGCCCTGGCCTCAGGTAACCAACCATGTGACCCACCCTTTACATTCCCTGGGAATTTTAAAAATCCCCTTCCTGTTTGCTTAGCCCAGCATGGCGTTGAGTGCTATCAGCGAATCTTTCCAGGTGACCATGCCTTCACGCGCCAAGCGAGCCCCAGCATGGAGCAATGGCGAGTTGCTGGACCTCATCAGTGTTTGGGGGGAGGAAGCTGTCCAGTCCCAGCTGCGCTCCAGCCGTAGGAATTACGATACCTTCGGGAAGGTATCAAAGGACATGATGGAAAGGGGCCATGACCGGGACACCCTGCAGTGCAGGATTAAAGTGAAGGAGCAGCGGAATGCCTACCGCAAAGCCTGCAACACAAACGGCCGCTCGGGTGCTCCCCCTGCGACCTGCCGATTCTACAAAGAGCTGGATGTGATACTTGGGGTTAACCCCACCTCCACTCCGAGCACCACCATGGACACTTCAGAGCTGGTGTGTGTGTGGGGGGGTGGGGGTGGGGGGGGGCGGAGGAGGAAAATGGGAGTGAGGGTGGTGGGCTGGATGGAGACACCCCAGAATCCCTGGAGCCATGCAGCCAGGAGCACTTCTCAGGCCAGGAGGAAGGTAGCCAGTCGCAGCAGCTGGTACTTGGTGGAGGACAAACAGAAAAGCAGGTTCCCGGTAAGTGTTTGTTTTTTTTTTTTTTGTTTTTTTTTTTTTTTTTTCGGGAAGGAATTTTTTCGGTGTGGGCTCTTTGGGAGAGGAGGGTTAGGTATGCATACCTAGATGCGGAATAGTGCATTGATGTGGTTTATCACATCGCGGTAATCGGCCTCGGTAATCTCCTGGAATGTCTCATCCAGAACGTGTGCAATGCGCGTGCGCAGGTTTATTGGGAGAGCCACCGTGGTCCTTGTCCCAGCCAGGCTAACGTGTCCGTGCCACTGTGCCGTGAGGGGCGGGGGGACCATTGCTGCACACAGGCAAGCTGCATATGGGCCAGGGCAGAAGCCGCATTGCCGTAGAAGACCCTCCCTTGCTCCCCAGGTCACCTTTAGCAGCGAGATATCATCCAGGACGAACTCCTGTGGAAAATGTTGGGACAGTGTTCACTGTAGGTGCCCCCTGAACCTGTTGGCTCTCCCCAAGGCACAGAAACCCAGAGGACAGTACAGCCCTGAAACAATCAGTCCCCCTTACTCACCATTTTGAGGCTCCCGTGGGATATGTGTGCTCTGTTTCGGACGGGAAAATTATGCTATTGTGTAGACACTGTGTGTTTTCTACTCCTTAAGTGCGGGGGGAATCATTACTCTTACTGGTAAAAACAATGCTGCCTCTGTTAAATGTTGCATTTTGCCTATACAGCTGCATCAACCTTGAGACCTCAGCCGTCCCTCTTATCGCCTGCTCAGAGACTGCAAAGACTCAGGAAGAGACCACGAAAAAGCAAAGAAGATATGTTGCAAGAAGTGATGCGGCAATCGATTAAAGAGAATGAGAGAGCACAGAACTGGAGGGAGAGAGAAAGCAGGATCCACCAGAAAAACGCAGCGCACTGGCGGCAAAGCACCGCGCACCGGCAGCAAAGCACTGATAGGCTCATAAGCATCCTGGCGCGCCAAGCAGACGCTATCCAGGAGCTGGTAGCCATGCAGAAAGAGAAGCAGTACCACAAACGCCACTCCCCCCCCCCCAGAGCCCTTGTTCCAAAACTCTTTCCGTTATGCCCCACTGTCACCTCCAACCCACTTTCCACCAACTTACGTGTTCTTCATGCCACCCGCTGCCTTCACCACCCAGCCCTGAAAACCACGACCCTTACCCTCTGCACTCAACCCCCATCACCATGCAGTATAGCTGTCCTGAAGTGCAGCACTCACTGCACAGCACACCAGACAAGACATACGCGAATCTGTGATTGTACTGTTCCCCACTCCACCCCCTTGTTTCTTTTCAATAAATGGATTCTTTAGCTTTGAGAACATTCTTTATTATTGCATAAAGTAAAAGACTCCTTAGCCCAGGAAATAAACAGGCACTACAAGTCTGCTTAGCAGACACTGATTCCTAAAGATTGGAACTACTGCACTTCACTCCCGTGCAGGGCACCAGATATCACTGCTGGTTTTCAGCCTCAAATTGCTCCCTCAAGGCATCCCTAATCCTTGCAGCCCCACGCTGGGACCCTGTAATAGCCCTGCTCTCTGGCTGTGCAAATTCAGCCTCCAGGTGTTGAACCTCGGAGGTCCATGCCTGAGTGAAGCTTTCACCCTTCCCTTCACAAATATTATGGAGGGCACAGTACGCAGATATAACCGTGGGGATGCTGTTTTCGGACAAGTCCAGCTTCCCATACAGAGATCGCCAGCGGCCCTTTAAACTGCCAAAGGCACACTCCACAGTCATTCGGCACCGGCTCAGCCTGTAGTTGAACCGTTCCTTGCTGCTGTCAAGGTTCCCTGTGTAGGGTTTCATAAGCCACGGCATTAACTGGTAAGCAGGATCTCCAAGGATCACAATGGGCATTTCAACTTCCCCTACCGTGATCTTCCGCTCTGGGAAGAAAGTCCCGGCCTGCATCTTCCTGAACAGCCAAATGTTCCGAAAGATGCGTGCATCATGCACCTTTCCGGGCCAGCCTGTGTTAATGTCAATGAAACACCCACGGTGATCCACAAGCGCCTGGAGAACCATAGAGAAATATCCCTTCCGATTAACGTACTCGGATCCTAGGTGGGGTGGTGCCAGAATAGGAACGTGCGTCCCATCTATCTCCCCTCCACAGTTAGGGAACCCCATTTGTGCAAAGCCATCCACTATTTCCTGCATGTTACCCAGAGTCACAGTTCTTCTGAATAGGATGCGATTAATGGCCTTGCAAACTTGCATCAACATGATTCCAACGGTCGACTTTCCCACTCCAAACTGGTTTGCGACCGACCGGTAGCTGTCTGGAGTTGCCAGCTTCCAGATTGCAATAGCCACCCGCTTCTCCACTGGCAGGGCAGCTCTTAATCTTGTGTCCTTGCGCCGCAGAGTGGGGGCAAGCTCCTCACACAGTCCCATGAAAGTGGCTTTTCTCATCCGAAAATTCTGCAGCCACTGCTCGTCATCCCAGACTTCCATGACGATGTGATCCCACCAATCGGTGCTTGTTTCCCGAGCCCAAAGCGGCGTTCCACGGTGCTGAGCATGTCCGTGAATGCCACAAGCAATTTCGTGTCGTACGCGTTACGCGGCTCGATAGCATCGTCGGATTCCTTACCCTCACTGTCACTTTGGATCTTAAGGAATAGTTCGACAGCCAAACGTGACGTGCTCGCGAGACTCATCAGCATACGCCTCAGCAGTTCGGACTCTATTTCCCGCAGACAGATCGCGCTGCACAGAAACCGTTGAAAGATGGCGCCAAAGGTGGACGGAAACAAAGGGATTTCTGGGATGCGAAGCGATGCATCACGGGGCATTGGGACAGGACCCAGAATCCTCTGCACCCACGCCCCCTTCCCAGAACCCACGGCGCCAGAATGGGAAAAGGTGCTCTGTGGGATAGCTGCCCATAATGCATTGCTCCCAATAGCACTGCAATTTCCACAAATATGGCCACGACAGTGCGCTGGGCAGCTGTCAGTGTGGACAGACTGCAGCACTTTCCCTACTCAGCTGCACGAAGTCAGGTTTAACTCACAGCGCTGTACATCTGCAAGTGCAGCTAAGGCCAAAGAGGCTTACTTCTCTGGAATCCTTTGTGGCTCCCTGTTGCTGTCAGACATGGAAAAATGCCTGTAAATGTCAGCTGATGGACAACTCACGACTGCATCAGCAGCACCAGGAAAACTCAAGAAGTATGAGACATGAGGCAGTGTGTGAGGTTTCTCTTCTTTCCTTTGGCAAGTACAGTAGAACAGGCTTAAAGTAAAGTGTGTGAGTTTTTTTTTAAAAGTATGTACACCAAAAATCTCTTCACTTGGTTTTACTCTAACCAAAGTGAAGAGTAAAACCCTTTATCCCCCCCCCTGCTGTCTTCTGTTCTCCCTGTACCCACAGTTGAAAGGGCTTTTAATTTTTCCTCCCTCACAGCTTCAGGGGGACACAATGACCCTTTTCCCTACCCTGAACACTCTTTGCTCTTCAGAACAGAGACGAGGGAGGGGCTAATCATTCTGCAGGCCAGCTTTTAACACCTATCAAAAGCCTTCTGGACACATTTTAAAATAAATATATATTTTTATTTAATTACAGCAACTGCGAGGAGAGCTCTTGTGGCTTCAGATGTGTTGGCCTGCATCTTAACGAGTCTTCAGAGAGCTTTTCTATTGTGTTAAAAACTAGCTTAACTGAGCTAACTTGATTGAAACATGCACTCTTTTGGGCCAGTCAAGATAGTGGCACCTTTTTTTATGTGTTTGCTCTGCAGTGGTGCTGCCCCAGGAGCTCGCAGCTCCGCGGGGGAGTGGGAACAGCTGCAGAGGGAGTGGGAACAGCTGCGGAGGGGCTGGAAGCTAACCTCCCAGGCTAGGAGCTCAGGGGCCGGGCAAGAGGGTCCCGCAGGCTGTAGTTTGCCCACCTCTGTTATAAATACATAGTTTATCATGTACTTTAGTCTCCTTGAAATTAGGGCATTTCATAAAAATATGAGAAACCCTATGGGATTTGGTCATTCTCCATTCCAATACTTTTTTCAAGGTACTTGCAATCTTGACTCACGAGGAACCACTAATAAGACTCCAGTATTTAGAACAGCTTTATTACAGAGGCATAATGTAAATCTAATAGGCAGCAAATTTAAAACAAACAAAAGGAAGTATTTTTTCACACAGCGCACAGTCAACCTGTGGAATTCCTTGCCAGAGGATGTTGTGAAGGCCAAGACTATAACAGGGTTCAAAAAAGAACTAGATAAGGTCATGGACGATAGGTCTATCAAGGCTATTAGTCAGGATGGGCCAGGGATGGTGTCCTTAGCCTGTTTGCCAGAAGCTGGGAATGGGCAAGAGGAGATGAGTCACTTGATGATTACCTGTTCTGTTCATTCCCTCTGGGGCACCTGGCATTGGCCACTGGCAGAAGGCAGAATACTGGGCTAGATGAACCTTTGGTCTGACCTCGTATGGCCGTTTTTATGTAAATTGTTTAGTAACACTCACCGCGTTCTGTGTTTTAGATGCTGCTAGTGCAGTAGGCTGTATATAGCTAAGCCTGTAGTTAGTAAACACAGTTATTAAGGACCCAACAATGCCTTTGTGGTTTCTTTATCTTATTGGAGCTGTAGGACTTATTCTGAGGGAGTTCTATGGCCTGTGTTATATAGGAGTCACAGTAGATGATCACAATGCTCCCTTCCGGCCTTGGACTCTATGAATCAGCCCACAACCATTTCCTGCCTCCCACAAATTATGGGCAGATTTATTTATTTTGGGTTTGCTACATGCCCTCTATTTACACGCCCTATGCTATGTGCTGATATGAAGGGTATTTGCATTTCTAATGAAGATTTTTCATAGTTTATGTGAGGATACTTTAGTTGGGGTTGGTCTAGATGACCTCCTGGGGTCTCTTCCAACTCTAATCTTCTATGATGCGTTTACAATTCCTAACTTGTAGTATGACATGGGTATCTCCAGAAGTGTGCTTGTGCGGAGTCAACTCTTCTAAATGTGATGCAGTGTATACCCTGTCCTGGCTCAGAAAGGGTTAATGTGGACCTGAGTGTCACCTGGAAGTGGGCCAGGCCTAATTAATGATGAAGCCTAGCTGGGGAGGAGCTATAAACAGAGGAAGTTTGGAACAGAAGGGGCTATAGGGAGAAACTCTGCAATCATTTTCTTGGCAGTAGACAGTGAAGAGGCCTAGAGGGAAAGAGAAGGTTCTTTCACAGTGAGAAGAAAGCCCAGGGAAAGGCTTTGTAGGAAGGATAGTAGCAATAAGTCTGGTGGAGTGAACCTTGACTGCATGCCCTAGGGTCCCTGGATTAGAACCTAGTGTAGAAAGCAGGCCTGGGTTCACCTGATAAGGTGGTGTGAAGCCTCTAAGGTGATATGGACTACTAGATACCCTGAGAAAAGAGTGAATGGACTACTGGGCCCTGAATTGATGGTGGCAGACTGGCTGGAAGGATCAATCATTTATTTGTTAGACTTCATATTACCCTGGAAGGGGCAGGACTAAATGTGACCTGACTAGAGAGCGGAGGTACAAGAAGAGGGAGACCAGTGCAAGGAACAGAGTGATTGTCAGCATAAGGTGCTAGAGGAGAGCCTGCTATGCCATGCCCAGTCACAAAGGGATGCACCTATGGTGAGTTAACTTTTCTACATACCTTTCCCAGCCCACCCACATACATAGCTACCAGAAGTAGCACTGTTTCTACTAAAGTGTCGTCCTAAACAATTAAAAGAATCACCATGCGGCAAAGCTGGAACTCCTCTGGACTGGGAAGGGAAGATGCACTTGGGAGTATGAGTTCCCTAGTAAATTTTTGGGAATTGTGATAAAGTAATAACTATGAAATTTGTTGATTAAAGCAACAAATTTGTAACAGGAATCCGCACTTGAAAGTGGAAGCTCCCCACTGTACTCCAAAACTTATGACACAATGTATATGTTTTGCACTCATAAGGGAAAAAAAAGTCCTAGAACAGGAGAATCCAAGCTGTTCTATGCCTGCTCCACAATACTGCATTATCTGTTAATACATAATTCCTGTAAATGCCTCCTACCCAAAGGGATCCACCCAGGTTTACCATGTGTGATGGTGTAGATACATTCATCCTCCCCCACACCCATGCTCACACATACCCACAGATGACCACCCTGGCACTTAAACTTGTCTCTGAAAGACTGAAGTCACACACAATCAATACCAGTACATTTCCACACCTTGTCATTTATTTTACATTTCCTTACAAAAGGTTTCCATTTTTGTTTCATACGTCGTTGATGGGTATGTACATCAACTCACCACCACTGTCTACCCTTGCTGACTCGAACTATTGGAGACACACTTACACTGTGGTAAGGAAAACTTCTGAAGAGAGAGAACTGTAATAAACAACTGCTGAAAGGACCAGAACTCAGTTTCCTAGCATATGGTGGGGGTCCTTAACTAGGAAATGTAATAGCTATACTGAATCATGGTGATACCTGAAAATGTTAACTTAAGACAATGGTTGTTTTGAGTTAGCCTAGAGCTCATTGTCTAAAAGCAACCAGTTGTGTGTTTTGGTACATCCACACAGCAGTTTCTTCAAGAGCAGCCAATTTGTAATCTAAACACCCTACACCTAATGGATTTGAGGACACTGCATCTGGAATTGCTTTGATTGTGCTATTGCTGATAGGACCTACATTTCCACCCCATCCAGAGAAGGCTGACTGTTACAAGATACACTGGAGAAAGGGAAAGGGTGACTTTTTCCCCACCCCTCCTCCACAATCTGTTAGCTCCAGCAGACATGAATAAGTCTGACAAATTCCCTCAATATCCGCCTCTCTACATCATGTATATGGCAAGGTCACTAAACCCCATTATGCAATACCGATTCCAGTAACGAAGTTTACAGTGATGCAAGGATCAGTGCCCTTTGTCTATCCTCAACCTCTATTACTCATAGGGTATGTCAACACAGCAAAAGAGTCTGAGCCTTCTTCTATAAGCCTGAGTCAGTTGACCCAATCTCTGAAACTATCTGCTAGTTTGTTTTTTGCAGTGTTGCTGTATCCTTAAATAAGGAGCATGGCCTGGAATAGAGGGGATACAAATGTTGTTCTCTTTACTGACCAGCTGTCACTGTTGCATCATAACAAAAGCTTTTTTTTTTTTTTTTTTTTGAAGCAGTAAGCCGTGTCCTTGAAATCTGAAGACATTTAAATGAACTCCCAACGGAGTATATGATGTGTAGACCATCACCATGATGAATGTCGCCTAGACATCATCCCAGAAGTCATCCCTCTTCTCTGGCATGACTCAGTGTTCCCACATAATCTTTAAGTTTGAAGGCAGCTCTGCAGTGCATAGCTCATCAAATTTTGAGGCATCTTTGACCTGCGTGCTGTAGAAAGCGAAGACATCCCCAGCAGTGCACATTTGGTGGAGTCGTGAATTGGGGACCGCATGGCCTAGTTCTGCAGCCAGTTGCGCCAGCAGGCGATACTTTAACTTGCTTTCTTTTAGTGAGGCCTTTTGCCACTCCTCAGAGAGTGAGGGTCCAAAGATTTCCCTGACATGAGACTCAAGACGACTCTGGAGATCCTCTGGGGGAAGGTACTTCCTACTGCGTGGTGGGGGACATACCAGGATGGGTGGCTCTTTCACTAGAACAGCTGTTTCAACCACTTCTGGTTCTCTCACCTTCTTCCTGTTAATCAGAAGGAAGTATTTTAAATCTCCCAGCTGCTATTGAATGGAAGTGTCCTTTTCCATTTAGGTTAGATTCCCCTCCTCCCCCATTCACATTCATTTTTGGTTTCACTACCATAATTTGATAGCTTTTACACATGCCTGCACTGAAGACAGAGCAAGCTGTTTCCTTTGCTGATTTGCATATACACTCAATACAAACATTAGCACTCTGAGCCTAGTTCCCATCTTTTTCCAGAACGCCACCTTCAATAATATTCAAAGAGCAAGTACCACTGCCACAGTCAAACAGGCCAGGAAGTGCTTCACTCCTATCCTGCTGTTGCTTCATAACAGTAGTAAGTTGCACTTTCACAGCATCTTCATGAGGCCTCAGACGGAGGTGCTCACAGTGACTGTGGGGTACTGTGCTAGTGTAGCAGCTGTGGGGTGGCTGGACCCTGGGGGGGGGTATATCTACCCTACCCTTGGAGTCTATAGTTGAGGGCTTGTCTTAGGGTGACCAGCTGTCCCGATTTTATAGGAACAGTCCTGATTTTTGGGTCTTTTTCTTACATAGGCTCCTATTACCCACCACCCCGACCCGATTTTTTACATTTGCTGTCTGGTCACCCTAGCTTGTCTACACTACGCAGCTTTTAGCGACAAGGCTGCGTCGACACAGCCTTGTCGCTAAACGTCAGTGTGCGTAAACGCGCCCTGACGGTATCGTGCCGGCACTTTTGCTAACAAAATACTTCCATCCCCGCGGGCGGCGTTCGCTTTGTCGGCAGGAGGGCGCTCCTGCTGGCCAAGCCGCGGTCACGCTGCCACTTCCGTCGGCAAAACTTTTGTCCTTCACGGGGGGCGGGCTTTTTAAAGTACCCCTGAAAGACAAAAGTTTTGTCGACCGTGTCGCAGTGTAGACAGGCCCTAGGTCTACAGCACAAGCTGGGGTGGGTGAGCTCTCGGCGAGCACGGCGGCTCCGGCGCGGGCACTGCTAGCAGGGCTAAGCCGTGACCACTAGGTGCCCGGCGCTGTCAGGGGCAGCCGTACTCCCCCCCCGCCCCCGAGGAAGCGCTACAGCGCGCGGCGAGCGAGCGCGAGCGCGTGCACGAGCAGGGCCAACCGCCGGCTCGCCGCGCGGACCCAGGCGCCGGGGGCGGGGCCGGGAACGGGGAAGCCGGCGCTGAAGGCTGGAACGAGGCCGGCGCGGCGGACGCTCGCACCCCGAGGGGCAGGCGGAGCACGCAGGCCGCAGCCCAGCCCCAAGCCGCCTCCCTCCCCACTCCGGGCCGGTCCCGCACCGGGCGCCTCAGCGGGGGGGTGGGGCCGAGAGTAGCTCGGCCACGGAGTCTCCCTCGGGGTTACCTCAGGCCGCCCCACAATGCCCTGCGCGGCGGGACCCCCAGACTCAGCCGCCTCCAGGCACGCGCGAGCCCGCAGGAGGTCGCCATCTTGGAAACGACACAGAAAGACGGCCCGGGGCACGACGGGAGAGGTAGGATTGTTTCCGGGAGCGCGCGCGCTGCCTCATGGGAAGTGTAGTCACGGGGGTTTCCGTCACGTGGCCGCGGCACCGCGGAGCGCTCTGGGGGATGTAGTTCGAGGCGAGAGCGAGGCTGCGGCCTCCGGCGGCTCGGGCACTGGGTGGAGCTGAGCGGGATGAGGCCCGGGTGATGTGGGTAGAGTCTCCACATGGCGGCTGCCGAGGCGCTTGTTGCCATAGAAACCGGGATGTGGCCTCATCCGCGCCCCCGGGGAGCTGCTGCTGGTGGCCCAGCTGGAGGGGGAGCGGCCCCCTGGGCCTGGCAGGGCACCAGCACCCACAGCAGGGCTGGCTGCCTGGCACAGCCTGGCCATAGAGCGCACAGCCCCACAGCCGTGCCAGTGACATGCGTGTGCGCCAACAGCTACACACGCATACATGGAGACATGCAACCCGCACACAGGTGTACGTGCATAGACGTATAAATAGCTATACACACAGCCACATAGGCCGGGCGCTGCATCCCTGCTCCTCCGCCTACCTCCCAGCCGCGGCCAAACGGGGAGGAGCGGGAACGTGACGTGCTCTGGGAAGGAGGCAGGGCCGGGGTGGGGATTTGGGGAAGGGGTTGGAATATTGGCAGGGAGGGGGCGGAGGTGGGATGGGGATTTTGGGGAAGGGGCGGGGCATCATGGAAGGGGTGGAGTGGGGGCAGGGAAGAGGGGGGCTCCTGTGGGAAGGAGGGGAAGTCAGCGCCTAGGCACATCTATACACGAATAGACACACTTGTATTCCCACTGCACATGTCGAACACACCTACATGCGCACATATACATGTAGGTGTATATCTGTGTAATGCTGACAGACCCCGGGCATCAGCAGGCGGGATCGAACCTGGGACCTCAGTGCATGAGCCTTCACCACATGAGCTAAAAGCCAACAGGCTGCTAGCTAAGGCTATAGAGCAGACTCATTTTACCTCTCTCTCTAAGTGGTCTCGGTGCCACTAAATGAGACACAACACCACATCCAGACAGGGCCGGATTAATTTTTTGTGGCCCCGGCACCAAACATATTTGTGGGCCCCTCTGGGGAATGAAGGGGCCAGGGGCAAGAGCACAGCGGACAGGGTGGATTTGATTTAAATTATGATTTAAATCTCTAGTCAGGAAGACTCTATTTAATCATGGTTTCCTACGTAAAAGTGCATTCTTGTTGGTTGTTATAACCTTAATACATATTTTTCACAACACAGAGATAGATGTAGGTTTCATTTTTAGAAGATACACACTATACATTTTTAAACAGTGGTTTATTTTGAAAACTTTTCAGATGAGTTTTACAGCTATATCAGAAAATGAATGATTGTTTGGTTATTTCATTTACCAAAGGTAATTGAAGCAGATATTTATGAAGTCACTGGGAGATGAACTATCTACAATTCAACAGGTTAATCATTAATATTTGGAGGATTTTCTTGCCATACTGTATTAGTAGGAGAACATCACCAGACAGACATTTAAATTGTTTTATTTAACTAAAACAACAACGTTAAGTATTCTGGATTTTTTTCTTCAACGGCAAACATAATATTTTAACAAAAAAGCATATGTTCCCTCGCTTCTCACATTTATCTCCAGACTTCTTCTCCTTATCCAGATCTGTTCCGCCCCCAACAATCTTCTATTCATTGAACTTTTTGAAACTTTTCACTTTTAGAGAGAGGTAAGGGATTGACTCTGTGTACACAAATTTGCAGAGGGACAATAGCATTGAGGTCTGTTATTTCTCACCTCTATATATTATTTATTTATTTAAAAACATTTTTACTGTTAACAAGCATGTTAGCTCTGGAGACACAAATTCACAGTTTGAGAACTGCAAAACTAAGCATCTCTGATGGTATCTTCTAGACTGACCATTGAGTCCCATTCGGTAGATAGAAAGATTAACCTAAATAATCTATACAGAAGCCTGTGGAATCCCATAAGATTGGGTCCCCAATCCATGAACTATTGGAACTCATTTACAAAACTTTTCTTAAACATTATATGAATATATTGTCTCATACTATAGAATTAGAATTTATAAACCCTATTCCATGATGAGACATAATGTATGTGGGTGGGTTACATATGCACACTCATACACATGCTATATGTGAATGTACGGATACGTACACGCACTACATACTCGCCTACACACGCACACACTGGGCCATGTGCTGGCTGCTGCCCTTTGCGGTGGTGGGAACACACCTGAAATGCCTGGTGAATGCGGGAGGGACATGGCTCATTTACCTGGGAGGGCTGCTCCTCTCACTATGGTGCAAAATGGCGCATGGCACACAGTCCACATGCTCCCATCATAGGGAAGGACCCTTGCACGGTCACTGCTGCAGTATGGATGGAGGCTTGGCAATGGGGCCCAGGAGATGTAGGAAACATAAAAGGTCTGGAGAGATCCCTGGTGAGGGGTGCAGGTTGTAGCCCAATAAGACCCCCAGTGATTTCTGAGCACTGTACTCCAGTAAAGCTATACAGGCAAACAACTCCTAGAGAACTGTGATCTCCATGAGCTACCAGTGCACCTCTGAGGGTGGTAATAGTGTTGCCAAGTCTCCTGATTTATCTATGAGTTTTGTGATTTTTAAAAACAAATGTTTTTCATTAAGCCCAGCTCTTGATCCAGAGATATGATTATATGGGAATCTCAGTTTTCTCAGGTTTGTTTTAAAGTAAGATTCTAGCACTCATGAGTGTGGAGAAAAACTGGAACATGTGTCCCAGTTCACCCTAAAGACTCAAAAAGAACCCAACATGTATTTTTAAAATCTCATTATTTTTAGGCCTATCTCATTATTGAGGTCTGACTCATAATTTTTGAATGATTACAGTGACAATACTGAGGTGCTGTTATAGCTGCAAGGATCAGCCATGCTTTGGTTCATGGGTATATATTTGGTGCATGTGCTCGTTCACATCATTAAATCCCTTTGTTCAGCCTACTGACTCAGCAATGCATTAGATTAACATGTCCCTACTTGGGGTACCTAGAAGAAAGCCAGCAGGCAATGAGGATAGTGCATTACACATCACCACATACTCCAGGGCTGACTCTAGCCCACCGTTCCTTCTTGGTTGGGCTGCCGAGCAGAGGAGCATCAGTTAAAACAGTTGCAGCATTCACTTTTGAGTGGCAGAGGTGTTTTTCAATCTTGGGAACACTTTGCAGAGAAATTTAATATTTTAGGGGAAGAAAGGTACTGTTATATTTCACACAACCATGAGTTACATAGGGTGACTGTGACCAAAAGCACCCCATAGTCACACCCTACAGACTACTGTAATAATCTTTGTACAAAATATGCCTTGTGAGGTATTATTTGAAAACTAATAATTTGCTGGTCAATAATCTTCTGGTGAAATGTGTGTAGCAGCATTATATGGGAAGTTATGAAATCCCCCTGTATAATGTTATTAGCACACATTCAAAACCACACAGTCCTGCCTAGGCAAAGGTTGTTAAACAGGTCTATCCTAAGCAGAGGAATGTGTGTTTTACCTCCATTTACATATCAATAGTAAAGTGGGTCCTCAAGATAGCAGGGAGAGGAATTGACAGAAGATGAAGCAAATTTGCATTTCTGCAAACACAGGTGGGAAGAAAGATGCCTCCTGCACCATACTCCATATTGCCTCCTTTACTGTTTGAATAATCTTTGCTTTGAGGGGTAATCTTCAGAAGAATCCACGTCATGGTTCACTAGACCAGGGGTCAGCAACCTTTCAGAAGTGGTGTGCCGAGTCTTCATTTATTCACTCTAATTTAAGGTTTCACGTGCCAGTAATACATTTTAACGTTTTTAGGTCTCTTTCTATAAGTCTATAATATATAACTAAACTATTGTTGTATGTAAAGTAAATAAGGTTTTTAAAATGTTTAAGAAGCTTCATTTAAAATTAAATTAAAATGCAGAGCACCCCCAGACCAGTGGCCAGGACCCGGGCAGTGTGAGTGCCACAGAAAATCAGCCTGTGTGCCGCCTTCAGCACGCGTGCCATAGGTTGCCTACCCCTGCACTAGACTATAAAAGAAAGGAGCAGAGAACTCCAAGTAATCGCTCTCTTTCACCTAAGAAAACAAAGGCACTAATAGCTTTGTGCCTTGGGGAGAGATCCTTACCAAGGAAAGGGTCAGTCGCCATCTTGCTGGAAGACTGTGTGTGAGAGAGGTGATCTTGAACAAAGCCTTGCTAGATTAAGTTTTAGACTTGTGGATGCGTGTTTTCACTTTTATTTGCTTATAACCATTTCTAACTTTCTCTCTCATACTTGAATTCACTTAAAATCCTATCTTCTTTTGTTAATAAACCTGTTTTATGGTTTTTAAATCTAAACCAATCCAATGCTGTGTTTAGACTGAACTGTTCGGTGACTCCAGTTAAAGTAGCAAACTGTTGAATATTGACTATTTACAGGAGCAACAAACCTTTAATATCGGAACTGTCCAGGAAAGGGCTGGACAGTGCAGATCACCTGATTTTGGAAAATGTGGGACTGGGAGTGTGTTGGGGTCACCCTGCAAGTAGTAACCAAGGCTGGTAGAAGCCAGAGTGTGACTGGTGTGTTGCTGACAGGCTGCTGGGGTCATAGCTGCAGGACCAGGGCTGTAGCTGTATACAGACCCTCAGGGTGTGACCTGCATGGTGGTAGACTGTGAGCAGCTCAGGTTGGGAAGTACAACAGCAAAGCATTGTGAGGCATCCAGGGTTACAGGGCAGGCTGTGATACAACCCCTCACTCATCTGGATTGAACCCCAGAATGTGACAGTGACTACAAGTTTACAGAGGGTGTGCACACTGGATCAGTATCTAAGAGGCAGCAGGACCTAGTGGATAGAGTCCAGCTTGGGAACTCAGGAGACGGGGGTTCTCTTTCTGGTGTTCTGAGTAGCTTTGGACAAATCACTTAGTCTCTGTGCTTCAGTTTCCTCAGTCTGTAAAATGGGGATAGCAATGTTTATTTCCTTTGTAAAGTGCTTTGAGATCTGTGTATGAAAAGTGCCATGTAAGAGTTAGATATTATTCACACATCATTAACTCAGCTTTCAAAGTCCTGTCCCAATATGCACCAGGCTCAGCATAAACTTGAAGAGAAGGATTCTCTGGACACAGTCTTTGGAGGTAGCTTTAACTATCTATGGCTATGACCCTGAAAGCTGTGCCTCGCAGGCAGAACCCTGAGCTTACCTGAAGGCCGTCTGTACTCACATTGCAGGATTAAGTCCTAAGTCATTATCAGAAATGCAGAATTTCATATATTTTTAAAAAAATATATATGATTTTGATCTTATTGGCAGTTATTTTGTCTGGTTTAGTTTGTACACATAAAATTCAACAAGCAATTGAAAGTAAGCCCAAGGTGTATATGTGCACTTGTGAGAAAGAATTAAACCTTCACACACAATTAAAATTTATCAGCTGCATATAATTTCACAGTTGCAGATGCTTTATTCACAGCCCATAGATTGAAAACAATATCTAGAATGTGTAATACAGGAGTCCAGTGTGCTCTCTCCAGCTGCAGAGTGTGGTTTTGGAGGGGACATGTGCTTTATTTCCTGGCAAACAGAGAAAATTGATGGCATGGGGTAAGAATTGATGCCCGCATTCCCATCTTTCTAAGGAACAAAGTAAAAACCCTCTCAGGGGGAGAGAGCGATTTGGTAAATTATCAATGGCAGTAGGGGCTAAGTCTGTAAAACAGGTACCATTTTCTTGGATAAGATGATTTGATTTTCTCCCTATATTTTAGGATTAAAGTGTGCAGTGGAGCCCATAGTTTGAACCCACATGATTTCCAGTTTCCTTTATGGGGTTAGGATTTTTCCTTTTTCAGTCCCCGTAGAGGGACAGAGTGGTGGTGTATTCCCACACCCTAGTACGTGTAGCTGGCAGTGAAAAGGGACTGTTTCGCAGCTGCATCACTCTTTCCAGAGACAACATATTGTCCTTTGGATGCTAACCCATTAATCTGAAAAAACAAAAAGGAGGGAGAAACTGTTAGTTACGCAGAGGAAAATTTAAAAAAATCAGGGAGAAATAAAGAACACAGGGAAATAGGGAGTGCTTTTGTGAATTCCCAAACAAAATTTACAAGGGAGATTGGAGAATTTAGGAAACAGGTAAGATAAAGACTGTTATACTTCTAAGCAGAATGCTAGTGATCAAAAGTTATTGCTATCTGATAGCTGGGTGTTGGCCTATATAAAAGACAAATTTACCCGTATTGTAAAAATGTCCACAGAAATTACCTTTAATTAGCATCCTGGTTGGCAGTCTCAGCAAAGAGACTGAAGATCGAGTGGGTAAGGAGAATAAACCACTGACTTATTCTTACTGATGTCTCCAGAATAGATTTGAGGACTATTATTGGGGCTTTGAGGGGAAGCTTGCACTGCAGTTTCCTGTGATAGACCTGCGTGTGGGGCCGTCATCCTTGGATGAACATGAAACACAAGGATGGATCAAAGCAACAGGAATCTTTAAAACTTGGGGAACATATCCCCATTTATCACACCATGTGTTGTACAGTATTTCTCTGAAGTAGGGTGATTGTGCTTTTAAAGACCTGGACTTAGAACTGGAAGGTCTGGCGTCGGCTCAGTCATGATGATGAAGTGAAGGTCCCATACCTGTGCCCGTTTGCAAAATGCCTCTTGAGTAGCCTTCTTGTTCTCAGGTTTGCCAGACCATGCAGCAAGTGCTGACGCCTGCAGAGCCCGTCCATATGAGAAGGTCAGCTTCCAGGGTTTGGGCAAAGGGCACTGGTTGATAGCATTGAGGTTGAGAGAAGCTTCCTCTTCACTTTGGCCTCCAGACAGGAAACAGATTCCTGCAGGAGGTAAAAAAAAAAGAAGTTATAAGTTTAGAGACCACTGATTCACTCTAATGTCCTGAGATGAAGCAGAATCTTGTAGTGGAGGCAGCAGGAACATAAAGAATCACATATCACAAATCACGGTTTTCCCAAAGAAGGCAATTAGGTGAGACTGAAGAGAATTAGGTCAACTGTATATCCATAGATATTGTATCCTATCAGTCCTCAGTAAGATTGCATATGATGCCCAGTCAAATCTACCACTGGTGTCTGCTATTTGGTCCATAACTGGAGATGTAACAAATTCTCTTAAAATCTATCAATGCAACAACACAACCCAGCCCCCTGGGAACAGAACAGCCCCCTGGAAGCAAATGGAGACCTATATCTTAGACTAAACAGGGGAGACATTGTGGTCTGACCCCTCCCCCCAAGGTCTTACTGCACCTCAGTGCATGAGATTTGATGGTTTCAGATCACGATAGGTCCTACAAGCAACCCCAATAAGCGTTTGAGGCACTTGGATGGATGATCCTTGAATCTGCATGGAGAAGCAATGGATAGTAATGAATGAGTTACCAGGAACAGCGGCAGGAACAGTGCGATGGAGGGCAGTGACTGTTGCCATGGCTACCTCCTGAGGGGTGTACTTCTTGGGGCAGGAATGCCCAGCAGTCACCATATTGGGTTTCAGCAGTGTTCCCTCCAGGTAGACATGATGATCATTCAGGGCCTTGTAGACAGCAGCCAGGACCTGGGAAACAATGGGAACAGGAGGATCATTCAATGCTTATTCATGTTCGCTCAATGCTGGGCTTCACTCCCATACTGATTCACCAGAGGGACCCAGGTCTCCAAATCTGCTGTAGAGGGACAACCTATTTCTGGGGTGAGAGCGGAATTGACTGTCCACGTTTTATCCAGGCTGGGCTTCAGCCCCCATTCCATCACTTTACCAAGAAGCCCACCAAACCTGCTATGGAGAAGTATTTGTCCCCGGGGATGATAAAGGAATTCATTCTCCATAGTCATGGAATTCTTAGCTTTAGCCCCTCAAACCTACCTTACTCTGGAATGGGAAAGTTACAAAATATGGAATGGCAGTGGACACCTGGATGATACCTCTTCTCCTAGAAGGGTGAGCCCTTCTCAGCAGCGAAACAGAGTGGCCTCGTGGCTAGGGCACTATTCCCACCTCTGCCACTTAAGTGAGCTGCCCAAGGTCACACAGTAACCTTTCAGTGCCTCCTTCCCTTCCCCACCCCACCATCCATCTGTAAAATGGGGATAAGAAAGAGCTTTGAGACTTATGGATGCAAAGCTCTGTTTAAGAGCTAAGTATTATTATTATTATGCTGACTGATGAAAATGGGACATGTCTGGTAGGTAAGAATCTTACCTTCTCTGTAACATACTGACAGCGCTGGAGGTCATGGTCTCCATCGGGTAGGATCTCCGGTTCTACAATGGGCACCAACCCATGCTAAGAATGGAAAAACAGAAGTCAGTGAAGGTCTGGACAAGAGACTGCCCTAGTAGGGATAACCTGAGAAAGGGGTAGTAAAGCAAGGAGAACTACCAGAAAAGAGAAGATACCAACAGACTCTCTCAGCATGACGGACAAAGAGGCCTCCTCTCAAACACATGAGAACTATTTCAAAAGAGAGTAGGAAAGGGCACAACTTATTCCCACAGCACAGGAAGGAACTATTTCACACACACATTGAGAGTTTATACCTGCTGGCAGATGCTGGCATAGCGTGCCAGCGTGTTGGCATTCTCCTGGATGGCTAGAGTGGAGGGAGTTGTGTCTGTGATCTTCAGCACAGCACGCCACTTGCCAAAATCAGCGCCATCCTTCTTATACTGTGCGCAGCGCTCAGCGAGCCCATCCAGCCCTGCAGGTATTAAAGGGAAAGGAAGGTGCCTTATTTAGCGCCTCCAAATTTATGTGATTGGGGCTGAACTTTGTGTCCTCTACGCAACCCTGTGGAGGTGGGGATGCAGGGCCAATGCAGGTGGCCTGTAGCTCCTACCTTCTCCTGGAGACTGCTATCCTGTGGTCCTTATGCAGACTAGCCAGGGGGCATGCAAAATGTCTCCACTCTGTGCATGCCCAATGCAATAGCTGCTCACAGAATAGCCCTCAGGGAATGGGGTTCCTTAAATTGACAGCGCTAGGATGGTAACTAGGGAAACCCTAGGTATAATCTGTGGTTAGCAAAGCCTCTGGGACACTAATAATGCAGGACCCATAATGTTAGAAACAGGAACTGCTGCACAAAATCAGAGGATTAGTACATAAAATCTGATCTCCTGATTCTGACTGTAAAACCTGATACCTCAGGGGGAAAACGACCACTACTCCCATCTAATTGCACCCCCCAAAATACACACGAACAACCATATAATGTTAACTTGGGGGAGGGGGGTGAGGGGATAAATCCTTTCTGATCCCAGTTGGTGATCAGTTTTATGCCTTGAAGCAAGACAAAGAGCTCTTGTAAATTACTACCCTTCTGCCTACTTATTACCTTGCAGCCACTGGTGCTGCTGGCAGTGCTCATCAAGCCAAAAGGGATGTTTCTTGGCAGTGGGAGGTTGCTCTCTGCATTCTGGCTGGTATCTGGAGGGCTGTGGTGATGGAGGAGTGCATTATACCTAAGTGTCTAAGTGTGGAGCAAGGGGTGCCAATGAGCACATATCCCCCCTCCCACCCTCCAGCGCCTTTGGAGGTACTATTTTACTCCTGCTCTTTGCAAGCACGATGCTTCCAGCCACTGCTGCTTGTGTAGTGCACCTTCTTCTCCCTGCCCCACATGGCTTTCACTTTGAGAACCATAGCTAAGCCCTACTCCAGTCATTTAAAATTCTCCTTGACATGAAATGCAGCCCCATTCTTAATGGCTTAGAGCAATGTTTCCCAAACTGGGGTTCGTGAACCACTGGGGGTTTGCGAAATGTTACAGGGGGTTCTCGGGAAAAAATTCCCTAATGGCGGACAGAGCTGTCTCTGCAGCCTGGGGCCAGCAGCCCAGAGCCCTTGGACTTCCAAGAGCTAAGCAGATCAAAGCAAGCAGCTCTATCACACTGAGGAGGTTTAACCTTCAAGACTCCTTCTAAGAAATGGAAAGGGAGGTAGATATTTTTTGCTGTTTTTAAAAGTAAATAGGCAGCTAGTATTGTTTTTTAAATTATAATGAAGAACAAGTTTAAGCTTTGTTGTAACATGCGTTGTTTGCCTGGACTGCTCAAGACCTGAATGCTTGTGTAGGAGGAACTCTTTGAGTTGGCTTCTTAAATACCTTCACACTGTTTCACATCTGATACTCCTTGATGAAGCATAGGAGCTTTGTCTTATAACAGGCTTATTCAAAGTGATACAAGCTACGAAAGTGAGATCTTGGAAGAGTGTTGCTGTTTTTATAATGTAATCAAAATACTGTAATGATAAATAATTAATAAATAGTGTGTAATAAGCATGTCATAAAAACAAATTTTATATTTCCAAGATCACTGCTCTTATAATTTATACTCAGGTAAAGGAGAAAATCCCTGGAAATATTCATTTTTAGGAGGGGGTTTGTGAGACTTGACATTTTAGTGAAAGGGGTTCACAGGTTGTTAAAGTTTGGGAACCACTGGCTTAGAGGAAATGTCTCACCTTGAATGGTGGTTTCTCCATTTGTTCCTGCCAGCGGGGCTGTTCCTTTATCTAGCTATGGAAGTACACAGAAAGGAAGATGTGTTAACAATTAACAGATCAGTATAATTTCTGCTACTGTAACCCAGAGCTAGTACAGACTCCTCAGCCTTCGCCAGCAGGAGTCACTGTAACAAATGGTGTAGGACCTTGGTGGGCAGAAAACAAGTGCTGGGGAATGGGGAAATTGCAGAAGAGAACAATGCATGACAATGAACAAACAGAGCATTGGGAGTGAGAAGCAGAATTGTTGGCGGGAACAACCCAAGAACTCTAGGAGTTGGGGAGAGTCACTGGAGAGGATGGAATCAAGAGTCTTGAGGACAAGGGGATGGAAGGGTGAAGCAAGAGCTCTAGGGGGTGGGGGATTTGCTGGATAAAACAGGTCAGGATCAGTGGCTGTAGCTGTGGCTTGGCTAATAGTACAGGAGCATTAGCTGCAGGGGTAATGCAGAGAATGGTGCCAGAATGACAAAAGAGCATTGCTTATCAGCGAGATCCCTGCCTGGGCACAGTTCACACTGGGAAGGACTCTGGGGCTATTATGCCAGCAGGACCCTTGGAGATATTCACCTTTATTCCCACCACAATGCCTTTGTCTTTGATGACATCTGGGAATGGCTTTCCACTGCTGTCCTTCTGATAGAGGGTCTCATGGAAGAAGATCACGCCCCCAATGCTCTGATTGATGGAGGCATCTGAAGAAAAGAGGATCTCTCGGAAGGCGCGGCGATTTTCCTCTGTGTTCTCCACCTTGATCCTCTGCAGTCTGCTCCCCATAGTACCTAGGAAGAGGGGCCAAAGGTCAGAGAACACGATATTGGGCATGATTGTCCTTTCACTTATCTTGTATAAGTGCAATGATGGAGTAACTGAGAATTAGGCTTTCTGTGTCTGTGCAGACCTGGGCTTCTCTCCTCAGCCCATGCCCTCATAGTTCTGTCTACGGACCCCAACCCTTCCCTGATGGACAGCTCGCTCCTGAAGAAAGATGGGCATTCATTTACTCCTGCCTGGTATCTCAAATTATTTCAAAGCAAAATGGCTTGAAGGACAATAAGAAATATCAATAACTGTTCAACTCACCCACAGACTCATCTGCAGCCAGGATCCCCTTCCCTGGAGCCACAATCCGCTGTGCTATGCCAGACAGGGCCTTCTTCTGCTCCGGAGTCAGCGCTGGAAACTGGTGGGTCATGATGGCTATTCTGGAGGAGACACATCGAGACACCCATTGTTCCAAGCTGAGTTATGCTGTGGATAGTGTTTGTAAAATCACATTGATTGGATACAGACACAACAATCTCATGCATCTCCTTCTGGTGGGAGTGAGGTTCTCTATATTCTTACAGACATCTATCTAGCTACGTACTTATGTGACCCCACCACTCCCACCCCTCCTTTAGCATAGTATTGGAATGCCTCCCAGTCTATTCCTGGGAGGTAGGGAAGTGCCATTATCCCCATTTGCAGATGGGGAAGTGAGACACAGAGAGGCTAAGTGACTTGCCCAGAGTCACACAGGATGTCTGTGGCAGCACTAGGCTCCAGAACATTAACCATTAGACCATTCTTCCTTTCAGATCTGGGAATGAGAATCCACATTAGTGTGCACTGAAATCCAGTTCAGGCTCTTCTTCTCTCCCAGAGGTTGCCTTGTAAATGCCATTCCAGGTGGGTGCAAAAAATACCAGTTCAGTCTCCTTTTCCCCCAGAGGTGGCAACAGTGGCCCATTCCAGCAGGTTCTTCTCCTTTGCAGTTTGTCTTCACATGACAGCAGGGTAGACTGCAGTAGCTACTGCTAAAATGTCCTCACTGAGCCCCCTTGGGAAAGGAATCCAAGTGTGGATTTTTGTATATAACTGGACGTGCTCAGAGCCCAAAGGCAGTTCAGTAAATAGGCTTGGAAGGATTAGATTTTGTATCCGTAAATGTCAATTTCATTGGACACACAGAAACTGACAAAAAGATATTTCCAGACATAATAATCAAAATTTACAGATCGGCAAAGCAAGAAAAATTATGCTTGAGAGCTTCAGAATTTGAATTAAGGATACTTACTTTGCATATTTTGACGTGATATTGACAATTCATGTTAACAGCTATAAAGCTTTAACTTTTTGAATCTCAACATCTACAGTCATTAAATAATTCTGACCCCTCCCCTTCATAATTTCCCCCAACTGAAAATTTAAATTGATAAAATAAAATAAAAATCTTTTAAGATAAATGTTGATATTATCGCTCAAAATTTGAAGAAAAAAAAAGAATTCCGCCAAGCCTGTAATTAAATCATTAAAATCTGGGACAAAGTAACACACATTAACTGCTGACTTGCAAAGTTCTTTGTAAAGCAGATTAGATACTTTGCTCCTAAATAACTAAGAGTTCTCTCTTATCTCCCACATGGTACACTGTCTGCTAACAAATCTCTCCTCCTCTTCCCTCGCCTGCCTTGTAGGTATTTGCTTGTATGGCTCAATGCTCTCTCACCCCTTCTTTCCTGCTGTGTGTCTATAATTTGTATGCCTGGGGCTCCTCTCAGAACTGCATGAGGTGTTAGCTGTTTCACAGGAAAGCAAATCAAATGTGAGACGAATTAATCCTACTCTATACAAGATCTTGGATTGCAAATGGATCCTAATCCACTCCTATTTTATCAGGCTGTGGCCGAGAGTCACCAGCTGAGAATTTCACCTGAGTGAGAGTTAGATTCTGTCTTTTGCTGAGGGTGGTGTATGATCTTATTAAGGTTTCGATAAGGAAGGAGAACACACCTGACAGCTTGGGTTTGTTCTTTGGGTGGACAATGAGAAGTATATCTGTCCCAGAAAAAAATACTTCCTAGAGGCCTTTATCGAGAAGTATGCCGGTATTCTACAGTAATGCTTAAACTGTATAGCCCTGTGATCACACCTCTGAGATCCAGGTCCTTCCTCATGTATGTTGTGGCCTCATCTATCTGTCATCCATCCTTTATAAAGGTCTTAAGAAGAAGATAAGTCCCTGTTCTGATTATTATTGTAATTATTTGTATTACAATCCTTGTAGCCCCAACGAAGATTAGGTGCCACACAAACAAACCCATAGTGAGAGACGGTCCCTGCCCCATATAGCTTAAATTCTAAACAGACAAGACAGAAAAATTGTGGGAGGGGGTAACACAGAAGCAGTGACTTGCCCACAGTCAAAGAGCAGGTCAGGGGCTAAACCAGTAATAGATCCCCAGTTTCCTGACTCTAGGTCCAGTTCACTACTATCACAGGCTGGCAGGGCCTTTATGGGGAGTCGGACTCTGTCTTGCCTGTGACCTAGCAGTTGTCCCCCAACTGATCCTGATCTAGTAGCTTAATTACCATTAGTGACCCCTGCTGTGAAAGGTCAAGGAGGAGGATGTAGAGATAGAACTGAATCAGAAAGAAGAGATAGGGAGTTCCTTCTCTCTAGGTAGGGTCTGGTGAAGGTAGGCTAAAGAAGCCTCAGAGATGGAGTTATATTCTGTGGTGAGTGTCCTGGAAAAAGATACAGCCCAGCAAGGCAGTCCTAGGGATGAATGTTCCAGAGTAGGAACAAGGAGGAGGGAGGACCTAGGGAGAAGACTTGGGAACCAAAGGAAAGGCTGTGTTAACCACAGCCTACTGGGAAACAACATTAGGGGCTCAGAGGTAGGAAATAGCCAGGGAAACAGCAGCACATGTGAATGGTGTAGTGATGCTGAGTATGCCCCAGGGCCTTGCCTCCCACAGAATGGGGTCAGAATTAGAGCAGTTTGGGGGTGGGTTTAGAGAGCCAGGCTGGCAGGGCAATGCTGCAGATTAGGATTACACCACTAGAAGGAGCAGACCCATTTTAACACAGTGTCCCTGGACTGGAACCCAGAGCAGAAAGTGTATCTGTGCTCCCTCATCAGCCCCAAGGAGGGGGTCTTGAAGCCTCAACACAAGGATTACTGAGCACAGGATGCGGCTGAGATGTGAGTCCAGAGGATGGGCTAGGGAGTAGCCTGTGAGGGGTGAAAGGATCTCTTGTTACCCCAGAAGGGGTCTGAACTAGACATGACTTTGAAGGGCTAAGTCGTGGGCACAAACGGGCCATTGCAGGTTCAAGGAAGCGATCAACAGGGGATGCAAGAAGTGAAGACTCCTGCAATGCCATGACACGGTGACGGGGATGCTATTGTGGTGAATGGAACTGCTTGTATCTATCCGTTAGACATGTCACCTCCCATTTAATTCTCTAACTTACATGCTTAGGCTCTGATCCTTGAATCCCACTGTCTTCAGTGGGACTCTGTGCAGACCAGCTTTTAGCATGCACTTGGGTGTCCTAAAATACTGCCTAAACAAGAGCTAGCACTGATGAATAATAGCTCAAAACACTTCAGTAGCACTACTGTAAGTCTTAGGGCCAATCTGGGGCACCCTTACTCAGGTCAACAAGCAGTAATTCACATGAGCAATCCCATTCACTTTAAGTGTTCCCTAAGGTGAGAGTTGTACAAGCTGGTCCTTTGTGTTCCGGACCCTTACTACAGGATACTGTAGAATCCTCCCAGAGGAAAAGATATATTTAGATTTTTTTCCCTACCGTGTTCTGAGGTCTTGGAAAAGGGTCGGGACGTATATCTACACCCTGTGCATATGGCAAGGAAATCTGTGATACAGTAGGTGGAATCTACCTGTTAAGAGTGGCAATGAGCTGGTGTAACAAGTGAGTAATTAGCTCTCTGCGGTGCACAGCAATTGTATGGGAGACAGCTGTGAATCTCAGTATGGGATGGTGGTTTTGCTGGAAGTTAGACCAAGGCGTGGTGATTTCTAGGTGCTCTGTATACCTGCTTAGTGATGATCCTTTAGCTGGGAAAATTTGAGAGAGATAACATAACACACATACCACCAGCCAATCAGAACCTCACTTCTGAGTTTCAACTTCTAAAGCCATACACTGCAGCTGCCGTAAACCAATGAGCCATCACATGCCTGTCCACAGCAAATGGCAATATTAAATAAAGGAGTCTGATATCAAACAGAAATGAGTTGCAAGAGCAGATGAAAGTTCCCGGTTTTGCATAAATACCCTTTGTCAAGGCTGTATCTTCACTTTGAACTTTAGGGTACAAAATGTGGGGGCCTGCATGAAGACTTCTAAGCTTAACTACCAGCTTAGGTCTGGTCCGCTGCCACCATCCCAATGGATTCCCTTCCCTGGGAAGCCTTGAGAAACCTTTCACCAATTCCCTGGTAAATACAGATCCAAACCCCTTGGATCTTAAAACAAGGAGAAATTAACCATTCCCCCCCTTCCTCCCACCAACTCCTGATGAATACAGTTCCAACCCCCCTGGGATCTAAAACAAGGAAAAAATCAATCAGGTTCTTAAAAAGAAGGTTTTTAATTAAAGAAAAAGGTAAAAATCATCTCTGTAAAATCAGTATGGAAAATAACTTTACAGGGTAATCAAACTTAAAGAGCTCAGAGGACTCCCCTCTAGACTTAGGTAGGGTTACCATATCTCATAAATAAAAAAAGAGGACCCTCCACGGGCCATGGCCCCGCCCATTTCCCCACCCTAGCCCCGCCCCAACTCCACCCCTTCCCCCACCCTAACTCCGCCCCCTCCTCCCTCCCACTCCCAGCCAGGGGGAAAGGGCTGCCCCAGTGCTACCAGCATCACGGTTTCCCGGGCAGCCCCCAGACCCTGCGCCCCCAGCTGGCGCTTCCCCAGCGCAGCTGGTGCCCGGGAGGGGAAGCGCCCAGCCGGGGGCGCAGGGTCTGGAGGCTGCCCAGCAAACCGTGAAGCCGGTAGCGCTCGGGCTTTGGGCAGCCCCCATGCCTCCGGACCCTGTGCCCCCAGCCGGGCACTTCCCCTCCCGGGCTCCGGCGGCTCTGTGTAACTTACACTGTATAAGTTACACAGAGCCGAAGAGGAGCAGAGCCCCCGCAGCTGGAGGCTCTGCTCCTCTTAGGCTCTGTTTAAGAGCCGGGCTGCCGGAGCGCTACCGGCTTTGGGCAGCCCCCGTGCCTCCGGACCCTGCGCTGCCGGAGCCCGGGAGGGGAAGTGCCCGGCTGGGGGCGCAGGGTCTGGAGGCACGGGGCTGCCCGAAGCCGGTAGCTCTCGGGCAGCCCGGTTCTTAAACAGAGCCTCCAGCAGCTGGGGCTCTGTGTAACTGACACTGTGTCAGTTACACAGAGCCCCGGTGGCTGGAGGCTTTTCTCCTCTTTGTCTCTGTGTAACTGACACTGGGTCAGTTACACAGAGCCCCGGGGGCTGGAGGCTCCAGCCGCCCCCGCTCTGTTTAAGAGCCGGGCTGCCCAAGCGCTACCGGCTTCGGGCTGCTCCGTGCCTCCAGACCCTGCGCCCCCAGCCGGGCACTTCCCCTCCCGGGCTCCGGCGGCGCAGGGTCTCCAGGCACGGGGCTGCCCGAAGCCGGTAGCGCTCGGGCAGCCCGGCTCTTAAATAGAGCCGCGGGGGCTGGAGCCTCCAGCCGCCGGGGCTGTGTGTAACTGACACAGTGTCAGTTACACAGAGCCGGGCTGCCTGAACGCTCCCGGCTTCGGGCAGCCCCGTGCCTGGAGACCCTGCGCCGCCGGAGCCCGGGAGGGGAAGTGCCCGGCTGGGGGCGCAGGGTCTGGAGGCATAGGGGCTGCCCGAAGCCGGTAGCGCTCGGGCAGCCCGGCTCTTAAACAGAGCCGCCGGGACTGGAGCCTCCAGCCGCCGGGGCTGTGTGTAACTGACACAGTGTCAGTTACACAGAGCCCCAGCCGCTGGAGGCTCTGTTTAAGAGCCGGGCTGCCCGAGCGCTACCGGCTTCGGGCAGCCCCGTGCCTGGAGACCCTGCGCCCCCAGCCGGGCACTTCCCCTCCCGGGCTCCGGCGGCGCAGGGTCTCCAGGCACGGGGCTGCCCGAAGCCGGGAGCGTTCAGGCAGCCGGGCTCTTAAACAGAGCCGCCATTTTCCCGGACATGTTCCGCTTTTTGGCAATTCCCCCCGGACGGGGGTTTGACTGCCGAAAAGCCGGACATGTCCGGGAAAAAGAGGACGTATGGTAACCCTAGTCTTAGGTTCAAAGTACAGCAAACAAAGATAAACACTCTAGTAAAAGGTACATTTACAAGTTGAGAAAACAAAGTAAAACTAAGACTCCTTGCCTGGCTTTTTACTTACAAGTTTGAAATAGGAGAGACTTGTTTAGAAAGATGTGGAGAACCTGGATTGATGTCTGGTCCCTCTCAGTCCCAAGAGCGAACGAACAACCCAAACAAAGAGCACAAACAAAAGCCTTCCGCCCCCCCAAGATTTGAAAGTATCTTGTCCCCTTATTGGTCCTTTGGGTCAGATGCCAGCCAGGTTACCTGCTTCTTAACCCTTTACAGGGAAAAGGATTTTGGAGTCTCTGGCCAGGAGGGATTTTATAGTACTGTACACAGGACAGCTGTTACCCTTCCCTTTATAGTTATGACACCCTTTCAAAATGCTAAAGAATGGATGGATGCGCAACAAAACCAACCAGGGAGCCTAGAAATGGTCATTTATTTTGGTGAATAGATTTAGTTATCTATTGCCAGATTCTGCTACTCTTAGGGCTTGTCTATACTTACCGCGCTGGTTCGGCGGCAGGCAATCGAACTTCTGGGTTCGATTTATCGCGTCTTGTCTGGACGCGATAAATCAAACTCAGAAGTGCTCCCCGTCGACTCCGGTAATCCTGCTCGCCGCGAGGAGTACGCGGAGTCGACGGGGGAGCCTGCCTGCCGGGTCTGGACCGCGGTAAGTTCGAACTAAGGTACGTCGACTTCAGCTATGTTATTCACGTAGCTGAAGTTGCGTACCTTAGTTCGATTTGGGGGTTTAGTGTAGACCAAGCCTTACACTTAGCAATACTTTCTTTGAGAGCAGCCCCATTGATTTCAGAAATGCTATTCAGGCAGTAAAGTATTGCTCATTACGAGCAGAGATGGCAGAATCTGGCCCATCATTGGTCGTTGCTCAACTATGGCTGCCTCATGAAAAACAGGCTTCCATAAATGTATCAACAGAAATTATAAAGGCCTGCTGAAGAGAGAGCATGGTCCAGCAGATAGGAAATTGGACTGGAATGCAGGAGACATGGGGTCTGCGCTTGGCTCTGCTACTGATGTTGCCAATATTTTTATCTGCCAGCCAGTTGTACCTCATCTGCTTAGTGGAAAAAGGCCAGCCATGTCAAGTTATGGGCCAGATCCTCAGCTGCTGTAAACAGTTATAGTTCAAGTGCCTTCAGTGGAGCTATGCTAATTTACACCAGCTGAAGATCTGGCCCATGAGTGTTATTTTCCTGTTTATTGTAATTTGTTCACAAAACGGAAAGGTGGGAGGAAGAGCAACAATAAAGGAATACATATATAGAAAATGCACAAAATCAGATGCAGCGTAGTGGCTAAATAGAATGTTCTGCAGAGCTTTCCAGCAAGCTTTGCTGGTGCTTTAAACAAACGGGGCTGTTTGTCTAAGCCAGTCCCTGGCAGAGAGACAGCTGGACCAGAAAAACATGGCAATGAAAGTCAATATTGCTGTGTTGGAATTTAGACCTTTCCCCAGTATGCACAGTGGGAAATATTATCACAGACATCAGCACAAACATTGCATTCAGTTAATATTACAACAGACTGGACGAAAGTGCAAGCGCACATGGGGGATGGGAGAGGGAATATGGGGAAGGATTTCAGTGTTGTTAGCATGTTGCACTTTGGACCAGGTTAGAAGCATCTGTTCTTTCTTTGTGCCTTTCCCTTGGCAATTATCCTCAGCACTTTGTTTCTTACAAACAATCAGTGTCAGGTTTAGAATAAGTTGCCCATCAGCCTCCTACCTAAACTGGAGAAACCAGTTGTGTTATAACATCTGGGTTCTGGACAGCAGGAAAAAGAGGATGCAATTGGCATCAGGTGTTTTCACGACTGTCTTTTATCTCTCCTTTTATATAAAATATGTCAAATGTGCAGGGAACATGTGTTGAACACTTAGCACTCTCTGAGTGTGTGCAGCTTTGTCTGCACAATTACTTGTGAGCACAGTTCCTCAGCACTAGTGTACACACATATTTACACACCAAAACCCCATTTGTATGCACAAATTGTGTGCAAGTAGATCTGTGTAAGTTCTACCATTGTGCACACAAATGGTAGTGCTTAAAGTGTGTGAAAGTGATTTGAATGAGTAAAAGCTGCATGTGTACAAATGGATGTGGGTGGGGTTTTTAAAATGTGGCTCAGAACAAACAGGCAAAGCGTACAACAGCCGAGTCTGATTTCTGGTTCAGCTGTCTGTTGGGGACACTGGGATGGAAAATTTAACCTTTTGCATAATGGAAACAAAATGAATAAGTGCTTGTGCAAGGCTGGCATCTTGGCCAACAAGAGGGATTTAACTGGGGACCGCTAGAGCTAAACACATGAGTTGCTTGAGTTATGGAACCAGGCTTCCCCAGTGAGACCTGCAACAGATCTGCATTCTCTGTGGCTCATGTACAGAGGGTGACATGTGACACACTGATACATGTGTTAAACTTGGAAGATGCAAACGGCTCTAAAATGCTTAATACTTGTATTATTCTATTGACTTGAGAAAAATTATTCTTCCTAAACAAAAGTGGGGAAAACCCTCTCATTCCAGGGGAAATGAGGACGGGAACTGCCTGAAAATATGGCAAAGAAAATAAGTAAGAAGCTTTAAGAGAAGAAACAAAGAAGCATTAGTGTGGAATACAAGGCAAATTGTCCTTTCGGAAATGTGTTTAGAATAAAAAAGGCTGTTTGACCCAAAACAGATGTGAAGGAAGAGAGAAAGTAACACGCACACTAAAGAGTGCATGAGGGACAGAGAGGCAGCTGTTAGAGGAACAAGTCAGGAATTAACCGTTCATGACTACAGGAAATGAGGAACGTAAAGCCATGTAGGGGTTCCCTTTTCCCCTCTTGTACTGCAGTCTTGTACTTCCATTCATTCTGGTGCTCATAAGACAGAAAGTCAGGGCACTTCCTGAATGGGAACATTATCCAGAAATGGTTAAAGCACTGAACTTTACACATACAAGCCTACATGCTGAACATTAAATTAACAGCCATGTTTACAAACATAAAATAACTGCTAGAGAGAGAAAAGCCATCACAGTGCAAATCAGCATCTCATGTGGCTTTGATGGTGGTCAGTATATACACTGCACTGTCCCACAGGCATGAAGACAAAACTGTAGATGTAAAGCATGTAGATTAGGGGGTGGGTCCCCTCTGCCAAGTATCAGATCTGGAAAAACACCTGGATTAAGGAGTCAGACTGCCACTGCCTTAGGAAAACGAGCAAGCACTTTTGCTGAAGATGGTGATTTTGTTCAAGTTCTCTCAAGTGGCTGGAAGATCAGACCTCCCAATTACCTAAAAAACCTGATTGCCGGCTGTTTGGTTTTCTGCACCTGTGTGCAGATAGTGGGCATACATACACCATGGTTTTTCTTAGAGCAACTTGTAAGGTAGGGTTTGGCTAACAGACTGCTAAATATCTATGGGCATTGGGGAGAGGAGAGGGAGCAAAGAACTTTCCCACCCTCTATCCTTTGCTTTGGGGGCTGGCATCAAGTGGCACTAGCTAAGGTCACATTATCCCCTCCAAAGTGGGTGGGAGGGTGTAGGGCAGGGGTCTCAAAGTCCCAGCCTGAGGGCCATATGCGACCTGAGAACCTTCCCACTGTGGCCTGTGGTGGAGAGACTCTGCATGCGGCAATGTCTGCTGCAGGCACCGCCCCCCACAGCTCCCATTGGCTGGGGGAGAGGGACTGAGATACTATCACTAGTCGCCGGGCAGAGTCAGCCATGGAGGCGGTATCACTAGTTGCCAGGCAGAGTCAGCTAGGGAGGCAGCATCACTTTTCCCCCCACAATGAATATAAACAAGTCACAATACTGAACACAAATATCTGATGCACACCTTGCTGCAATCCTGAAGGTTTCAACTGTTCAGTCACTGTGGCCAAACATCAACAAACTGACAGAACTGAAGCGTTGCCAGGTGTCTGGCAAACATAAAACTCTCTGGCAGACGAAGAAGTGTATCAAGTTGTATGGCAGTTTTATTATTCTAAGAAATTCAAAATAAAAATACAATATAAACGTTTTCTTTTCTGAACACCATCTTCAGTGACATTATTGGTCTGCTGGGAGGATTTGAGGACTGGTACTGGCCCTAAGGCAAATTGAGTTTGACATCCCTGGTGTAGGTTACATGACTCCACAGCCCCTCTCCACTGGCCTCCACAGAGCTTATGGCTGTAGAGGGGAGTGGACGCTGCGCTGCATTCCCCTCAATGCTTCTGCATCTCCTTTTTGGTGAAGGGCGCAGGGGAAACAGGTGCCCAGAGGACTAGGGAGTGGCTGGGTCATATATGGGACTATTCCAGCAGCTGGGAGATGGGTTGGTTAGAGCACTCATTTTCAGGTGCTGAGAATTGTTTCTTCTTCTTGGTGGTGGCCTGGGTGGAGCCATGTCCTGGTGGGTAGTGGTAGGAGTGGGGGATTGTGAGAGGGTTCTGCCATGCTGGCAGTTGGCACTTGTCCCTGGAGTAGGTGGAGAGTTCTGGCAGGCCCCTTAGAGAGCTCTAGTCCTTAGGATGCTAGCAGGGGACAGTGCAGGTGTTTTGGGTGAATCAGGAGGTTGAGGGTGCTAGCTTGGGGATGATGGGGTGGTCAGCAGCTGCCAAGGAGCCTATTCATATTGCATAGCTCTGAGCAATTTACTGAAGATGACTGTTCTCATCCTCTGTATTCAAAGGGGTCCAACTCCACTGCTAGTACAGGGGAATATTTCTGCCAACAGCTTCTCTTATCTCTTTTCATGTAGTCTTCTCCTTTCAAGACTATCCTATGTCCCCTTGTCAAAGCCATTCTCACCAGCACTACTGCTATAACACTTCCGAGGAAATTAAACACCAAATGCAGGTTGTAACACTTCATCAGCCCTGACTGTGTAATGTGCATGCAAGGAATAAAAAGAGGATTGCATTCTGCAGCTGCACCCCAGATTTTCCCATGTGCACCTACATGAATCATCATTTAAACAAAGTAGCAGAAAATGACACTGACACAAACACATGGGCTATTGAGCCAGTCTCCTGAATTAAGGATGAGGATTATGTGTTTGCATTCGCTTCTTCCAGGTGTTCTTTGTTACAAAATTAAGCCAAAAAAGCTAGCAATTGCATCAAATGGGGCTTATTACATTTATAGAAGATAGATGAGAGAGAGATCACTGCAGAAAAAAGAAAAACTAAGAATTAATGCCTTTCTTTCCTGATTTGGTTAGCAATGACAGTTTTACACACTGTTCCTGACAAAGCAAAATCCACACATTTACAGGAAAGATTCATACTCTCTCTTCCCCCCGCCCTCCCATTGAGATCAGAACTGAATCAGTAATTTATTATCACTCACTGTTTGAGGATAGTGTCTCCTTCTCTGCTAAAAGTTCCTGCTGAGGTAGCTGCAACCAAATAGGTCCAATCTCCCAACTCCCCAACTTTTTATAAAGTTCTCAGCAATATTTGTTTTCCTCTTTTTTTTCTCCCTCCTCTTCAGGCTGTTTGAGGCGGTGTCACTATGCAGCACCTCTAATTGGCTGAGGGAACCACAAACCTGCCCAGCCAATCAGATTCATTCTCTCTCTCTCTCTCATACACACACACACATATACAGGCATAGAAGAATTCTAGTTCTGTTTCTTTCGGAGTGAGAATGACAAATTCCATAAAGATTCTTTTGACAGATCAGTTCAACAGCTTCCTCATCCCTTTCAAGCCATAGTACAAATTATTGCAAGACATACACTGAAACATGCTTACAGTGAACCTGGCTAGAGCTTGCATTTTAGGGCCAGATCCTCAGCTGGCATAAATCACCATAGCTCCATGGAGTTCCAACCCTCTGATTTGGTCCCTTGGGGCCAGGGAGCATGTGTTCCCTTGTATTTGGTATATGGCCTTGCAAAGCGATGAAGCTCAGTATGTAATCTTAGTAATAGAGTCAGTCTCTGCTGGTAATAGTGCAGTAGGATGAAAGTCACGAATTGCTTCAGTGCATTGCAGTGTGTAAATTGGAATTCTGTTTGTGGGGTTAAATTCACCGTAGGAGGACAGGCGAGCACAAGACCCATTCAACACTTAAACCCTCAAATTAGGCTTATGTGATGCATACTATTCACTGTGAAAAACAAATGAATTCTCTATACGCAGCTTCCAAGGCATCTATGCTCATACTGCTGATATTTTCAGTTTGTCAAATCACAATAGAACAAAGCTGATTTTTTTCGTAGGCCTTTCATATTCCAGGTAGCCCACCACAGTGGGTTGGACACATGTAGTACAGGGACTGCGTTAAGCCAACGTCATACTCTCAGCAATGGCACACACGGTAGCCTTGGACGTTAGATCTTGTTTTAACTGAACAATGCAATGTTTGCTCGGACACTGACGTTCTCGCTCTATTTTTTATGGCACGTGTCATAACCTTCAGGTGAGCAGCAGTTGCCAGATACTCGTTGAAGGAATTGTGGCTTCTCATCAAAGGAGGGCATCTTCACAAGGCCAGCACCCTCCCACACTAAGCCCATCCGTCCCTCATAGTGTGAGACTTGGACCATGGCAAATGCACAAACAATTAGAGCGAATACAGGGCTAAACCCTCAGCTGATGTAAATAAACATAGCTCCATGAAAGTCATTAGAGGGATAGTGATTCGCCCTAGCTGAAGATGTGGCCCATTATTTCTTCCTTTCACTCTCTACTTCCTTCCTGATAAGCCTGTTTGCAGACTACCATGGATGTATATCCATTGCGGTGAATATCTATGGCCAGAAAACCCTAACTGCCTTGTGGTATCTGTTCCATTATTTGAGACATCTCTCACCTGGGGACTCTATCCCTTCCAGAGAGATGGACTCTGTGATCTAATTAACTGTTCTTCACCTCTAACTGCTGTGATCCTATATAGTATAGTATATAGAGACTCCATTCTCCTTCCAGTTAGGGATGCCAACTTTCTACCCGCACAAAACTGAACACCCTTGCCACGCCCCTCCTCCAAAGCCCCGCCCCCACTCACTCCATCCTCTGTCACTTTCTATCCCCACACTCACTCACTCATTTTCACCAGGCTGGCTGAGGGGGTTGAGGTGCAGGAGGGGGTGAGGGCTCTGGCTGGGCATGTAGGCTCTGGGGTGGGGCCAGGGATGAGGGATTTGTGGTACAGGAGGGGGCTCTGGGCTGGGGCTGAGGGGTTCAGAGTGCAGGAGGGGGCTACAAGCTGGGAGAGGGGGTTGGAGGGCAGGGGTGTGTGATGTCTCCAGCGGGGGGGGGGGTGAAGGCCCTGGAGTGGTCCTGAGGATGAGGGGTTTGGGGTGCAGGAGGGTGCTTCAGGCTGGGACCAAGGGGTTTGGAGGGCAGAAGGGGAATCATGACTGGGGCATGGGAGGGTGTCAGGGTGAAGGGTCCAGGCGGCGCTTACCTCAAGCAGGTCCTGGAAGCAGCAGCATATCTCCCCTCCGGCTCCGACGCAGCCATGCGGCTCTGCGCGCTGCCTAGTCCACAGGTGCTGCTCCCGCAGTTTCCATTGGCTGCGGTTCCCAGCCAATGGGTGCTGCAGAACCGGCGCTTGGCGCGGGGGCAGCATACGGAGCCCTCTGGCTGCCCCTACGCGTGAGATACAGAGGAGAGACATGCCGCTGCTTCCATGAGCCGAGCGAAGCCACGGCAGGCAGGGAGCCTGCCTTAGCCCCGCTGCGCTGACTGGACTTTTAATTGCCCAGTCAGCGGTGCTGACCGGAGCCTCCAGGGTCCCTTTTCGACCGGGCATTCCGGTCGAAAACCGGACACCTGGCAACCCTACTTCCAGTCCTAGAGAGAGTGGTCTTCCAGTCAGGATTGGGAGTGAGCAAGCATTCCTACCTGATGTCGCAGTAAGCCTCAGCCACATTAAAATCCAGAGCCATGATGCAAACAACCCCAATGGGAAATGTGTGCTTACGGTGTAGAGGCTGGAGCAAACTCTAGAAAGCTAGTGTGCTCCTTGATGGGTAAGAGCCAGCTGGGGATCTGGCCCAATGATGATAAAAAGACGGTTACTTACTTGCACCATAACTTTTGTTCTTTGAGATGTTTATTCTACTCAGGTGTGCACAGGTACTACTAGGCAAAGTTCTCCAGCTTTGGTGTGCGTGGCACATACACACCTAAGTGGAATACACGTCTGCAACCATTTGAAGAAGAACCAACATTTAGGATTATTTTAAATTCTTTGGGTCAGGGTCTGTGTGTGTGTGTGTGTGTGTGTATATATGTTTCTACAGGGCCTAGCCCAACATGTCCCTAATACTCCTAAGACCGGCCTTACTGGGTCAGACCAAATGTCCATCTAGCCCAGTGTCCTGTCTTCCGACAGTGGTCAATGCCAGGTGCCCCAGAGGGATGAACAGAACAGATAATCATCAAGTGATCCATCCATCGCCCATTCCCAGCTTCTGGCAAATAGACTTTAAGTCCAGAAGGAACCATCATGATTGCAGGCCACAGAACCTCACCCACCCATTCCAGTACTAGATCTCTAACCTCTGGCTGAGTTACTGACATCCTCAAATCTTGATTTAAAGAGTGCAAGTTACAGAGAATCTCCCATTTACTCTAGTTCAAACCAGCAAGTGACATGTGCCCCATGCTGGAGTGAAAAACCTTCAAGATCTGTCTCAATCTGACCTGGGGGAAAATTCCTTCCCAACCTCAAATACTGATTGAGGCCTTTACATCCTACCCTAATATAAGTATTTAAATAAAGATTGATGATGATGCAAGGAAGGAAAACTGTGCCCTAACCTTGGGGGAAAGGAACGTGATGTCTGAAGTTGCCTCACACCATTTCACAATCTGCCACCACATCAGAAATGGACAAGAAGGTTAGATTAAAACCCAGTCTGCACCGTAAAACCTGTCCCTACCCTTGGCAACACTTGTACGCCTGGTTATGCCCATAAAGTGACTGAAATGGAACTGGAAATATGCTGATTGGTGGAAGTGTGTGTGAGCGTGTATGTGTGTACACGTGGAAACGCAGGACTGACAGAGCATGGAGAGGGTGCTCTGTGCATGGTGGGGTTAAAGTGTGATCTGATGTAGATTAGTATTCATGCGTGACTGTTTACCTTTCATCTCTCCTCTCACATTGGGGACAGCTGCCATGTAGCTGATTTCTGTGCCTTAGGGTCTTGCTCAACTGTCTCAAAGTCCAGCTGGTTTGTCGCTATCTAATCAGGGAAGTTGTTTGTTAAAGTGGTCTGTTTCCCCACTCCACCTCACAATCCTCATCTCCGAAATACTGGCCTTTAATCAGCGTTATGAGAAATCTTCCACAGTCCTGGCTCCACAGCAATCAGTGCAGCCTCCCGGCAAACCTGTCAGGGAGCTAGACATGTGGGGTGCCTCTGCCTCATGTCAGCAGGAGCACCAGCAAGCACTGTGGATCCCAGATCCCCTTATCTACAGAGGGAATGGGCTTGCTGCACCATCCCTGCACAGTACACTCCTCTCTGCATCTGGCCAGCTCCACCAGCATGGGCAGAAGGGGAGAGGCCCTCAGCCTGGCCTCTACCCCACCTGCGTGTGGATTACTTACACCCAAAGAGGCACTGCAGTTGCCCCATGCCCTTCATGGAAGGCGCAAGGGGGAAGGCTCTTGGAGTCTGCACTGGGTCCAGACACAAAATGGCCCCCAGTGTTGCCAATACCCACTAATACAGACTCTTCCCTCCCACATGTATGCACAGACTCCCCTGGATCCTAGCTCTCTTCAACAGCCACCTACACACACGCGCACCCTTCACAAACTTCCCCTTCTACACATACCTCCCTGCACACAATCACAGGTCCCCCGTGCTCACACACACAATCATACTCTGCACTGTCCCCCGCCCCAGTCCTTTCATCCCTTTACTGACAACCACAAAACGCACCCTCTGATGTGCCCACAATCACACATTCCCCTTTCTTCATATATGCCCAATTATACCCTCCCTGTACACAACCACAACTCTTCCTCATGAGCACAACCTCACACACACACATCCCTGACATACTCACACAGCAACAACATACACCCGTGCCCTGCACACTGAAGGACATAAGGGAGAAGTGTCTTTGGGCTGAGGGGCAAGACACTGGGCTGGGATTCAGGGTTCTGTTCCCTTCTCCGCCACAGACCGTGTGAGACCTTGGCCAAGTCACTTAGGGTACCTCTATACTTGGAGTTGGAGGTGTAAATTCCAGCTCAAGGAGACATACTTGCGCTAGCTCTGATCGAGCGAGCATGCTAAAAACAGCATAGCTGCGGCAGCACAACCAGCAGGATGGGCTTGCCACCCCAAGTACATATCTAGCATCTTCGCTGGGTACGTCTTTGGGGCAGCATGCCACTCACACTGCTATAGCTACGCTCTCTTTTTAGCATGTTAGCTCAATCAGATTACACCCCCAGCTCCAAGTGCAGACAGAACCTTAATCGTCTTGCACCTCAGTTCCCCATCTGTAAAATGGGATCAATATTTCTCTCTCTCAGGGGCGTTGGGAGGACAAAATCCATTAGTGAGGGACTCACATGTTATGGGGGAGGAGAGCCAAATAAGTACGTAGGGTCTCTTTCCAAGCATTTTTAAAACCATTATTAATCATTTTTAATTTTTTTCCCCTAAAGAGAATCTATGTGAAATATATATTGTGTGTGGGCCTGATGTGACTAGAAAGACTCCTGCTGTGGGCTTTGGAGAAGGCACCAAATGAGCAATGCATTGCTTCAGAGACACTATCCAAATGGAGAGGTACACTCCTGCACCTAGCAATGTCATTTGGCTGCGTAATCTTAAGAGGGCTCCCTGCCTTTATCTAGCTGCAAGCTGGCTGGGTATAATAATCCTTGCTTGAATGAAGACAGAGGGCTTGAGTGTTTAAACAGAGCTAGCATCCCTTCCCAGGGGGAAACATGCAACCTATGCATCCCTGCTTCTGGAAAGCCCTTAATGCCTGTGCCTTGTGGGCTGCCCAAAGTGATTTAGGCCAATTCTATGCTACAAAATTAGGTCAACCCAGCTATGTTGCTCAGGGATATTTAAATCTACATTTCCGAGGGATGTAATTAAGCCACCCTAACCCCCAGTGTAGACAGTGCTAGGCTGATGGAAGAATTTTCAGATTTAAAGAGTCTGATGCAGCATCCACTGAAATCATTAGAAAATTTCCCACGGAGTTCAGGGGGGCATTGGCTCGGGCCCGAAGTGGTAAGGAAGAAAAGTAACATGCTGACAAAATGATGAATCATTTCCCACACCAGAACATTTATTAACTGAGCATTATCACTTGGTTCTTTCTCTCTCTTTTTTTAAGCCAAACAATTTGTAATGCCTTGCTATGGGCTTTTCTCTTGCACTAACATGAACAACCAAGCACCAAAAAATGGGGTGTTGTTCTGGATCCATACAGTACAAAGATTAAAAAACAAACCCCACATCTGAAACATTCAACACTCAAGGCAGCATAAATAGATAGTCACCTTTCTTTCTATGTACCCAGGCACTTAGTGGAATAAATTCACAATGACCCCCAAATTCTACAACCTGACAAAGAACAACACTACCGAGAAGATATTTGTGTGCGTGGCTCTCTGCGAGGGAGACACGGGGAAGCCAGATACCAGCTGCACTCAGTCTGGGAACAGGTTTCAGCATCAGTCCTGATGGATGCTGGTGACTGCTGTGTAGAAATAAAATGTAATGTTTTGTCAGCTCTTACAGTCCATGCCCTTGTGCATGCAAGGCATGGCATGCCCTTGTGCAAACAACAGGGATCCTCTAAAAGAATCCCAGCTGATCTAGCAAGAGGCAAAGTTCAGGTGCTTGAGCTGGCATTGTTCTGTGCTCTAGTGACACCCTGTGACTGACTGCCTATCTCCTTTGTGCTGAGCACTTTACAAGTCAGTTACCCCTCACAGCCTGAACATGAACTATAGCCCACGAAAGCTTATGCCCAAATAAATGTATCAGTCTCTAAGGTGCCACAAGGACTCCTCGTCGTTTTTGTGTGAAACTTACTTCTTAGGGGGCTTGTGCAAATATTTTCTTTGGTTTCAGTCCACATGGGTTCACACACAGACACACATCTACCCTTACTACTCCTAGTTTTACCATGAGTTCCAGGCTCTGACAAATGAAAGAAAGAAAACTGAAAGTGGGACTCTTTTTCCCCCCCAAAACTGTTTCACTTGGTTCATTCTGAAGCCAGGAAAATTTGTGATTTGCACACAGTTTCACCCAAATGCCACTCAAAACTGGGTGTAGGTCTCCTCATATAGCGCCTGGGCCAAAGCACCCTAAAATTGATAAAAAGACTCTCATTGACTGCAATGGGCTGTAGATCAGGGCCATGGGGTACAAACCTTTCAAAGGCAGTTTTGAATTTGTAACAATCCCCAAGATCTTATTTCTCATGTGGTTTCGGTTTTCAATGCACCCAGAACAGTTCTGCTAGAAAGCAGCCAACTCTTGGAAACCATCCAAACTCCCCGGCAGTTCAGATCAGAAGATTAGTTATTTAACGTGTCTGTTTAGAAGTGGCCCCTTCAATATGACACATTACTGAAACTTGCTCATCTGACCATGCCCAGATATTCATGGTAGGAGTAGTGAACTGTGTCTTCTGCAGCTGTCAGCTATATCTAACTGCAGGCTGAGGCAAGATAAGTGCACTGTGACACCATGCTGCTGCAACTGTTCCTTCACCTTTCCCGTAAATAACATGATCATGCTGGATCATTCATTGGGCTGCCCAAGGCAAACTGGAGCTTCTCCATGCTGCAGGTGGAATCCATGGAAAATCAGGATAGGTGGCAATCTGTCTAGGGCCAGTTTTAAGGGCTTGCACTCAATAAAGCTAATGAGTGAGCTCCCGGTGATACAGGATCAGAGCCTAAATGGGGAATCTGCTCTTCCTCACCTATGAGAGGTAGCTGTATGTGCAATCTCAAAGGTTGTTCTGATGGGAGGCTGTGTGTGTGTGAGAGAGTATGTGCATGGGCCAGCGAATCCAAGCCACATACAGCGAGCGGGAGGTTGTTTGGTTTTAGTGTTCTTGGCTCCATAGGGGACCCCAGCTGAAGCAATGGGGAAGAACATGGACTTTGTTTCAGATCCTCTGCTCCAAGGTGAAAAGAGAGCTTTGGGGGAAGAGGCGTGTTACCCACAAAGGAGAAGACCTGGAGGTGCTGAAGCAGCTTGAAACATGTTCCCAGAACCATATGCAGAATGTGGGGTAAGGGGCTCGTTATATGCATCGTGCCTCTTGTAAAGATCTCTTCATGTTTTTATTTGAGGAGATGAACAGATCATCGGGGTAAGCTATGGAGAAGGTTGGGGGAAACAAGGGCTATTCTCCAGCTCCATATTTCCTCCTAGGTCAGCTTGTGCCTGATGCACTCACCCTGGCTAGCATTTCCAGTGCCTTGAGACCGAGACATATGTGACCACAGGAGTGGCATTGGTCTCGGGTCTGTGATACTAGAGACTGGTTTGTTGGATACTGCTGTAGGAGACACATTCACGTGCAAATGGTGTGTGTGTGTGTTTGGGTCTCCCCCCAAAAATGACTAAGGATAGTAGCAAACCCTCCCCTTCCCTGAAAACCTCCACCCTCCTTTCACTTCTTCATTATAAAATAAATCATGTAACTATAGGTTTAAGTAAACTTTTTTTTTAAAAGTTCCTTTCCCTCCACTAGGTGGTGCTGGTAGTTCTGGGCACAGTTGCAAGTGGCATGACATCTGGAGTCACACCTGATATGTCTGTCCAAGGACAAGGCTCTCTTGGCTCACAGTCTTTCCATAAAGGCATTTCTTGGTGGGTCACAGTAGCTTAGGGCTGTCATTTGGCCTGAGGCTGGAAAACATCCCCACGTGCCTGACCAGATTGGGCTCCACCACGTAGGCCCTTTCACCCTTGGTGCGCAACAGGGAGTAGAGAGCAGTGTCTTTGGCAAAGCCCCGACGGCAGTGCAGCTCTTGAAGGTAACCCAAGACACGGTGGGCGGAAGGGGCGGAGAACAGCATGGCGGGCGTGCAGCACTCGGTGACCGGCACCACGTTGTAGAGCACAGGGGCCAGCCGGCGCAGCTCCAGCAGGTAGTGGCGACCCACCAGCTCTGCTAGTGCCATGCTGTACAAGGCAAAGAACAGGACAATGGGCCAGGTAAGGCTTGGGCGGCCAGACACCCAGGAGTACAGAAAGCTCAGCAGGGGGCCCAGAAACATGCCCAGGCCGAGCCACTCCAGGATCCTCATGGGCTCTGGGTTGATATAGCGCTGAAGCCGCTCAGGATGGTACAACTTCAGGTAGAGGGCATCTTTGAGGTGTGGCTTTGAGAACCGGGCCAGCAGCAGGTGCTGCAGGACAGGGAATATCTCCTCTTCGGGAACAGCATCGTCTTCCACCAGAAGGACGTACTCTGGACTGTAGGCCAAGAGCGACTGCTCCAGGCAGAAGGCATAGTCTCGCTTCTCCTTCTCAAACTGGTTCACTGCGGCATCGGGGTCTTCCCAGTTTTTGTAGCGGCTGACCATTGCAAAGAAGTTACCCAACAGCCTGGCATCCTGGTGGCTGCCCGGGTCCTGCTCCACGTTACAGAGAAAGACCTGGTGGCTCCGGCAGCGAGGGCCACACTGCTGGAGGAGGCGGTGGAAACGGGAAGCCACCTGTAGGACATAGTGGAACTCATTCCGCCTCTGCACGGTGATGATGGTGATGAGCAGCCATGGTCTGAGGGCCTTGTCGCCTGAGATCTCTGAGGAGTTAGGAGTCCGCAGGTCCTCAAAGTAACGGAGGGCAGTCTGGCCATCCCCCTCGTTCTGCTTCAGGAAATCCTGGCTCATGGGGTTCAGATGCCAGCGGCGTAAGTAAAAATAGGAGTGGAGGAGCCGGTGGCAAATCAAGGGAGCCAACACGCCAAATGTCACCATAGTTAAGGTAAGGAGCTGAGTAATGGGACTGGAAAAACGGCACCACTTCCCATAGAGCCGCAGTCCTCGGAGGAGCATGGCTGCTGGATACAGGGTGTGGCCTCCCTGTGCTCATGCCCCAATTCATTCACTCCTCTGCTTCTGCTTGGAGTAGCAAGCCATCAGTGGTGCAACATAAGTGAGGCCCAACCAATGCAGCCGACCTACAGGGAAAGAAGGAAACATTTAAAAACATGCACAGATCCACCAGTATCAAAGGAAGAACTTCCAGACCTAACAATCTGGTGAGAGCAAAAATCTGTGATGAGCTCATGGGGAAATGAATGCCATGCCACTGAAGCAGCAGTGGGAAAAGGTCCCTGGGCATCATTCTCAATGGGTCCCATACTGGGACAGCATAAGAAATAATAGGGTGACTTATGAAGGAGTCCAGGGATCCTTCCTAAGTCGCTGAGCTCATTGGGGCTATTACATCACACACAATGGCCAGAGAGTCCCATGAGATTGCTGGGGACTCTGATCTTGTTAGTAACATTATTATTATAGAAGCACATAGAGGCCCCAACTTAGATTGGGACCCTACTGTATTGGGTGCTGTACATATACCTGTGTCTGCCTCAAAGAGCTTGCAATCTAAGTAGACAACTCAGACTCAGTGGAAGAATGCATTGTTAACCCTATTGTCTAGATGAGGAACTGAGGCATGGAAAATTAAACGACTTAGGCAAGGTCACCCAGTGAGTGTGTGGCAGAGCCAAGATCTAAACCCAAATCTCCAGAGTCCCAGCCCAGTGCCATAACTAGAAGACCATACTTCCAGTCCAGATAGAAACATGTACTTCTCTTCTGTAGCTCATGATTTCACAAGTATTCTTTGCTTCTCTGGGGTGCTGTGAGGCTTAATGCATTGTGGAGTCTGATGGCAGTAAATGAATGTCTGAACCAGGCTCAGGCACATAACCATGAATCTCCCCCTCCTTCTATTAAATAAAGCAATTCCAATCCCCTACTCCCAGCTTGCTCCCTCTTTCAGGACTACTTTAAAGAGGCAGATCAAGTCTCTCAAGCTGTGTCTACATTACAGCCCTTATAGCGGCACAGCTGTACCGCTGCAGCTGCGCCATGTACGGTGTCCCGTGGAGCCGCTCTACACCAGCGGGAGAGAGCTCTTCCATTGGCATGATTAAACCACCCCAATGAATGGCGGCGGCTATGTCAGCAGGGGAGCATCTCCCGCCAATACAGTGCTGTGCACACCGGCACTTTTGGTGGCAAAACTTATGTCGATCAGGGAGAAAAAGTTTTAGCGACAAAAGTGCTAGTATAGACAAAGACTCAGGAGCAACTGGATGTATCTTCTGATTGAACAGTTAACTCAGATTTAGAATTAAGAGTTTGCATTAAACATTTGAATTAAAAGCTGAACCAATCAACCCCCTCTAACTTCCTAAAAATTAGTATTTGTCCATCTACTCTGCCCCACTCTTCTGGGCTGCCACTAGCCCACTCTTAACAGTCTCAATGCACCTAGTTTACACAAAGTTAGTGCAACCTTTGGGTGGGCTATAGTTCACTTCATTGCCCTTCTCCAGTGCCTAAAAAACTCCAACTCCCATAGAAAAGTAGCTGGAGACCCAGAGTTTAGGCTCTAAGGATTTTTAGCAAGGATTGCACAGGGTCAACCTCCCCACATTCAACTCCCAAAGGAAGTAAAGAAATGAATTAAATAAATAACTTTATCAAATCTTATGATAAAGAAACAATCTAATTTGTACAGCATGACATGGCTATTTTATAATCCACAGACATTCCCTTCAGTTATACAGAAACATAAATAAAGAAAACAAATTTCTCCTGGCTCAGCTTCTCCCAACTCACCCAGGGCACATGTTGGCCTTTTGTAAAGCAGTTGCCCTGACTCCTCCCCCTCACAGAGTCTGACCCCAGCAACAGGGAACCTATTGGAGCAGACCCAACACTACCGTCCCCACTCAATTCCAGAAGCTTCTGGATGTGGAGTGCTTAATCTGCCTAGCAACAGTGACCCAGACACAATTCAATCCTACCTTCCCACAGTGGGTCTCTTAAGGAGATATCTCCCTATTAGGCACATGGGTTACATTAGCACATGTAGCTGCTCAGTGGGTAGCAGTAATATTCCTTTCTAATTGCCCTTTTGACACTTCTTTATACTTTCCTTCTCTGTCCTTTAACTGGCTTTCCTTCTCCCATACTCTTCTCTTTGGCCTTGGCTACACTTGCAGATGTACAGCGCTGTGAGTTAAACCTGACTTCGTGCAGCTGAGTAGGGAAAGCGCTGCAGTCTGTCCACACTGACAGCTGCCCAGCGCACTGTTGTGGCCATATTTGCGGCAACTGCAGTGCTATTGGGAGCGGTGCATTATGGGCAGCTATCCCACAGAGCACCTTTTCCCATTCTGGCGCTGTGGGTTGTGGGAAGGGGGCGTGGGTGCGGGGGATTCTGGGTCCTGTCCCAATGCCCCGTGATGCATCGCTTCGCATCCCAGAAATCCCTTTATTTCCGTCCACCTTTGGCGCCATCTTTCAACGGTTTCTGTGCAGCGCGATCTGTCTGCGGGAAATAGAGTCCGAACTGCTGAGGCGTATGCTGATGAGTTTCGCCAGCACATCACATTTGGCTGTCGAACTATTCCTTAAGATCCAAAGTGACAGTGAGGGTAAGGAGTCCGACGATGCTATCGAGCCACGTAACGCGTACGACACGAAATTGCTTGTGGCATTCACGAACATGCTCAGCACCGTGGAACGCCGCTTTTGGGCTCGGGAAACAAGCACTGAGTGGTGGGATCCCATAGTCATGGAAGTCTGGGATGACGAGCAGTGGCTGCAGAACTTTCGGATGAGAAAAGCCACTTTCATGGGACTGTGTGAGGAGCTCGCCCCCACCCTGCAGCGCAAGGACACGAGATTGAGAGCTGCCCTGCCAGTGGAGAAGCGGGTGGCTATTGCAATCTGGAAGCTGGCAACTCCAGACAGCTACCGGTTGGTCGCAAACCAGTTTGGAGTGGGAAAGTCGACCGTTGGAATCGCGTTGATGCAAGTTTGCAAGGCCATTAATCGCATCCTACTCAGAAGGACCGTGACTCTGGGTAACGTGCAGGAAATAGTGGATGGCTTTGCACAAATGGGGTTCCCTAACTGTGGAGGGGCGATAGATGGGACGCACATTCCTATTCTGGCACCACCCCACCTAGGATCCGAGTACGTTAATAGGAAGGGGTATTTCTCTATGGTTCTCCAGGCGCTTGTGGATCACCGTGGGCGTTTCATTGACATTAACACAGGCTGGCCCGGAAAGGTGCATGATGCACGCATCTTTCGGAACACTTGGCTGTTCAGGAAGATGCAGGCCGGGACTTTCTTCCCAGAGCGGAAGATCACGGTAGGGGAAGTTGAAATGCCCATTGTGATCCTTGGAGATCCTGCTTACCAGTTAATGCCGTGGCTTATGAAACCCTACACAGGGAACCTTGACAGCAGCAAGGAACGGTTCAACTACAGGCTGAGCCGGTGCCGAATGACTGTGGAGTGTGCCTTTGGCCGTTTAAAGGGCCGCTGGCGCTCTCTGTATGGGAAGCTGGACTTGGCCGAAAACAGCATCCCCGCGGTTATATCCGCGTGCTGTGCCCTCCATAATATTTGTGAAGGGAAGGGTGAAAGCTTCACTCAGGCATGGACCTCTGAGGTTCAACACCTGGAGGCTGAATTTGCACAGCCAGAGAGCAGGGCTATTACAGGGACCCAGCGCGGGGCTGCAAGGATTAGGGATGCCTTGAGGGAACAATTTGAGGCTGAAAAGCAGCAGTGATATCTGGTGCCCTGCCCGGGAGTGACGTGCAGTAGTTCCAATCTTTAGGAATCAGTGTCTGCTAAGCAGACAAGCAGACTTGCAGTGCCTGTTTATGGGCTCAGGAGTCTTTTACTTTATGCAATAATAAAGAATGTTTTCAAAGCCAAATAATCCATTTATTGAAAAGAAAAAAATTATTTATTGAAAAGAAACAAGGGGGTGGAGTGGGGAACAGTACAATCACAGATTCACGCATGTCCTGGCTGGTGTGCTGTGCAGTGAGTGCTGAACTTCAGGACAGCTGTACTGCACGGTGATGGGGGTTGAGTGCAGAGGGTAAGGGTCGTGGTTTTCAGGGCTGGGTGGTGAAGGCAGCGGGTGGCGTGAAGAACATGGAAGTTGGGGAAAGTGGGTTGGAGGTGACAGTGGGGCACAACGGAAAGAGTTTTGAGACAAGGGCTGTAGCGGGGGGTGGCGTTTGCGGTACTGCTCCTCTTTCTGCATGGCTACCAGCTCCTGGATAGCATCTGCTTGGCGCTCCAAGATGCTTATGAGCCTATCAGTGCTTTGCTGCCGGTGCGCGGTGCTTTGCCGCCGGTGCGCTGCGTTTTCCTGGCGGATCCTGCTTTCTCTCTCCCCCTCCAGTCCTGTGCTTTCTCGTTCTCTTTAATAGATTGCCGCATCACTTCTTGCAGCATGTCTTCTTTGCTTTTTCGTGGTCTCTTCCTGAGTCTTTGCAGTCTCTGAGCAGGCGATAAGAGGGATGGCTGAGGTCTCAAGGTTGATGCAGCTGTATAGGCAAAATGCAACATTTAACAAAGGCAGCATTGTTTATACCAGACAGAGTAATGATGCCCCCCGCACTTAAGGAGTAGAAAACACACAGGGTCTACACAATAGCATAATTTTCCCATCCAAAACAGAGCACACATATCCCACGGGAGCCTCAAAATGATGAGTATGGGGGACTGATTGTTTCAGGGCTGCACTGTCCTCTGGGTTTCTGTGCCTTGGGGAGAGCCAACAGGTTCAGGGGGCACCTACAGTGAACACTGTCCCAACATTTTCCACAGGAGTTCGTCCTGGATGATATCTCGCTGCTGAGGGTGACCTGGGAAACAAGGGAGGGTCTTCTACTGCAATGCGGCTTCCGCCCTGGCCCATATGCAGCTTGCCTGTGTGCAGCAATGGTCCCCCCCGCCCTTCGTGGCACAGTGGCGCGGACACGTTAGCCTGGCAGGGACAAGGACTACGGTGGCTCTCCCGATAAACCGGCACAAGCACATTGCACACGTTCTGGATGAGACATTCGAGGAGATTACTGAGGCCGATTATCGCAATGTGATAAACCACATCAATGCACTATTCCGCATCTAGGCACGCATACCTAACCCTCCTCTCCCAAAGAGCCCGCACTGAAAAAATTCCTTCCCGAAAAAAAACCCCGCTTACCGGGAACCTGCTCTTCTGTTTGTCCTCCACCAAGTACCGGCCGCTGCGACTGGCTACCTTCCTCCTGGCTCGAGAAGAGCTCCTGGCTGCATGGCTCCAGGGATTCCGGGGTGTCTCCATCTGGCCCACCACCATCACTCCTGTTTTCCTCCTCCTCCTCTTCCTCCTCCCCCTCTCTCCCCCCCCCCCCACCGGCTCTGAAGTGTCCATGGTGGTGCTCGGAGTGGAGGTGGGATTAACCCCAAGTATTGCATCCAGCTCTTTGTAGAATCGGCAGGTCACGGGGAGAACACCCGAGCGGCCGTTTGCGTCGCGGGCTTTGCGCTATGCACTCCGCAGCTCCTTCACTTTAATCCTGCACTGCAGGGCGTCCCGGTCATGGCCCCTTTCCATCATGTCCTTTGATACCTTCCCGAAGGTATCGTAATTCCTACGGCTGGAGCGCAGCTGGGACTGGACAGCTTCCTCCCCCCGAACACTGATGAGGTCCAGCAACTCGCCATTGCTCCATGCTGGGGTCGCTTGGCGCGTGGAGGCATGGTCACCTGGAAAGAGTCACTGATAGCATTCCACGCCACACCGGGCTGAGCAAAGAGGAAGGGGATTTTTAAAATTCCCGGGGAATGTAAAGGATGGGTCACATGGTTGGTTACCTGAGGCCAGGGCAGTAGAGTTTGAACTGATGACCAGAGTGGCTAGAACAGGCATTGTGGGATACTGCCGAATAATTCTGGAGGCCATTCACAGCGCATTGGGCGGCCACACTGGCGCCGCAGCGCTGCAGCGGCAGCGCAATACTCGCTATTCCTCTCGGAGAGGTGGAGTACATGCAGCGCTGCAACCACGGAGATACAACGCTGCAAATGCCTTGCCAGTGTGGACCGGGAGTGAGTTACAGCGCTGGGGGAATCTTTACAGCGCTGTAACTCGCAAGTGTAGCCAAGGCCTTTGACTCTGCATTTTTTCTGCTTCCTGTTAGCCTAATTCTTGTACCACAGCTCTCTTCTCCGGTGGAGGACTTCCTGCTGGGGCCTGCTGCACTGTTCGCTATCTTCTCCTCTCACCTATTGTTAAATCTCAGTTAACCTCCCAGGTCTAACTTCTGTTAGTCACACTCTTGCCATGTGATGTAACTAACATTCTGCTTGAGGCTTGATGCTGGGGGCTCTTTTGCACCCTCCCATTAATTAGCATTGTTCCCTCGTTTGCTCTGGCCCTGCTGTGAGATGCTAGAGGAGCACTGGTTTCATGGTCATCTAACTCCCCATCACAGACAGGCTATGATACCAGTTTCCGTATACACTGATCTTCCTCTTTCCTTCTGGGGATGGGTACCAGAATCTTGGAGACTGAATGATTTTGCCCAGGAAGCATCAGTGCCCTGTGAACTGCAGAAGGTGCTAGCTGAACTTTGATGCATAGATTTGGAGGAGACAGGGCTTGGTAGCACTTGCCCATCCCAGAAGAGAGTGGGGTCTGACCGGGATCGGTCAGTTGCTATAGGGATGGGTCAGTCGTTATTGAGCACACAACGGGCCTAATTCTGGGGCCACGTTGTGACTCCAGCCAGCGCAATATTCACTGGATTTGCAGTGTTTACTGTGAAGATGGTTACTTCCTGCAGCATGAACAGCACTTTGACATCCTTAGATGAAAGGCCTTATATTGGTATAAGTGCAAAATATGATGGATTTATCCCACCTCTGTTTTCTCTGGCTTTGTTTCAGACCATGCTCCTTCTTGCTGCAGGATAGTAAAGAACTTCTGGCTAGACAATGACATTACAGTGCTGTGTCACTCCATAACTCGTGACAGTGCATGGACCTGCATGGACTCTGGCTGATTTCTGCATTGGTGGTTCTTCCCTTCTCTGATAACCGGGTTTTGTTTTATGTATAACCTATTGTGTTGAATGTATGAGCTTTGCAAGAGTATTAGAGCAGAGAATTGTACTCTGCATATGGGCCCAGGGTCCTCATGACTCAGGGCAAGTGGACCTGAAGGCCCAAGGACACTAGGGACTTGAGGTCCACTTCTGAAGTGATGTTAGGCTAATTTGGTGAATGTACTGCCCCTGCTCCTCAGTTTGTCAGGCGCAGTGGTGAAAGGAGCACTTGCATGAAGGGCCGGATGCTGCAAAGCCTCACTCGCACAAGTACATGGGTGAGGGCCCATTGATATCAGCAGGGCTGCTTGTGTCTGTAAGGCCCTGCAGGATCAGGACCCGCATCTGTGGGTGGGGAGCACAATCAATGGTGGCATTAACATTCTCAGAGTAGAAGGAGGAAACCAGGCTCCCTCCAGCGAACAAACTGGAAGCCAGCGCTGGAGGAGCTGTGGGCCCGCAGCAAGCTGTTCTGGCTCTGTAGTTTTCAGGAACACGTACTTGGGTGCTAGGAAATCCCTGTCTGAGCAGGTCCCTGCCCCCAAAGATGAGCATTATCTGAGGGTGGCGTGTCTGATGCAGGGAAGAGCAGGAAGTGGATGCCACCTATTCTTCACACACCCTTCAGGAGAGGCATCTTTGAACTATTTGGGAGGGAGAGGAATGCAGGACTGGCTGCCAGCTCAACAGATGCTTGGATGGAACACAGTGTGGTGAATCAGAGGTACCCTGACACCTGTTCCCTTGCATAGGGTCTCGCTGTCTTAGATCCTTGCTATGCACACACAGCCAGTCATCAGGGTGCCATCCCCAGATCGCTGTACCTGCAGGTCACCCCAGAGATGCTTGCAATTCCCTGTCTTTCTCCTGGCCTGGAAAGTTGTGTTGTGGCTCCATCTACTGACTTCCTGTTCACATAACAGAAGTAAAAGGGTCACCAAGACAAACAGGTGAAGGAGGGGAATTACCACAACTTGTGGGACTGGTGCGCAGCCAGATGGGAGCAGAGAGGCGGTTTCCTGGGTATGTAGAGATATGGGGTGGGGGTTGGGGGGGGGGAGAACTCAAGTCAAATGGGCCAAGAGAACTAGACTGGCCCCATCATCTCTATAATGGCCTGCCAAAGGCTAGCAGGCCCTTTAAGGAAAGTCAGCCTCAGCCTTGCCTGTTACTTAGCAGTTACCCCCCAGCAGATCCTGATCTGGTGGCTTAATTACCAGTAATGACCCCAGCTGGGAAAGGGTCAGGGAGGACTAGTAGAGAAAGCACTTTGTCAGAAAGGGGAAATCTAGGACAGAGGAGCGATAGAAGTGCCAGCTCTTTAGGAAGAGCCTGGTGAAGGCAAGGTAGAGAGAACCCCAGGGAGCAGGAGAGTGTCTAAGAAGCAGGGAGGTCCCTGGTAGAAGTTACCAGAGTCCCCAGGAAGGGGAGGAAGTGGGGAAAAAAGCCTAGGAGGTAGTGCAGAGTCAAAGAAGCAAAGAAATAACTCTGAAGTGCCCTGGAGCTGGGGTGAAAAGCAGAGAACTTCAATACAGCTTGAGAGGGACAGAAGGAGCTCTGTGTGGGTGTTGGTGTGGATTCTTTAGCTGGAAAGAGACAGAACTGCAAAGAGAGGACATGGCTGGAAGGCTGGGCCATGAAAGATGAAGACAGAAACAGGCCATTGCAGAGCCAAAGAAGTGGTCAACTGGGATGCTAGAAATGGACACTCTCTGCCCCCCCCTCCAAAAAAAAGCCAGGGGGCGCTACAATGGTGAGTGGAACCGCTTAAACGGCCAGATCCCACGGGTCAGGGTTGTTGGAGTCCACACTTTTTAGAGATTGGTTCTGGTCCCACTCTCGGGCATTAACCTGGATGTAGACTCTCGTTTCAGGCTCTTCTCTACTTATTAGAATGCTTCATATTTTGGCATTACCCCCATTTTTCAGATGTGTTATCAATGTTCTCACTGAAATACTCATTTTACAGTTCTCTATGTAATCTCCCTTAAGATTTTAGTGATATTTGTGGTGGACTTTAAATGCATTTTCAGTAAAATATTTATCCAGGGCATGACTGGATTTTGTAATTTTTTTAAACCCTCCCCTTCGTACAATGGCTGTATGTTTTTGTTGTAACAGTGTAAATGCTTTCAACTGATACTACTCTTATAAAGCTCTACAGGTGTGTGTATATTAGTTTCAGCTTATGATAGATTTCTTGTCTGAACGCTTAGCTGAAAAATATAACTTGACCTTCCTCGCTTTTTTAGGGACCATCAGCCCCATGACTCAACATCCTTCCAGAGATGTGGCACTGCGTACAAATCAAATCCCCTTCCCGTATTTATCGTATCCCCATTTACTCTGAACTACATTGTGCCACTCAGGCACAGCCTGAAGTCAGGGGGGAGTAAAGCTTCCACACTGCCCCCGTGGTAGCTCAGAGACACCCTGCCTAGCAGGACGGCGGTTGTGCTGGGGGTGGAGGAAGGAAGACATATGTAACACCCCTCTTCAGGGTGCACTGTATTCTCCTCTGTATTGGTGTGGAGGGGTGGACAGCCATGGTTCCTCCGCCTCCACACCTGCTCCGTGGGGAGCCCACGTATAGTCACCACAACAGAGGGATTCCTTACTTCCCACTACGTGCTCATGTAAAACACGGCCACAATCTAGTCCTTTACCATTAAATGGCACCTTGGGTAATCCCACTCTGCCACCCTAAAATTTGTTCACTGGAAAAGCTATTCTTCCATTCCCCTCCTACCATAACAAAACCTGTACTCCAAAGTCACTGCTTTAGAGTTCCACCTGAAAGTGACCACACTTCCTGATGAGCTCTCTTTGGGAACCATATTGTTACTTCTTTTTGACCCAAGCGGCTAGCCAAAGTTTGGGGCCCTGGGCATGTTCCAGGTAGGAGCAGAAATTGGTGACAGACTGGTATTTCTCTGATGCAGTTTTGTTTATTTACACAGAATGTACAGAGTCCTGTGTCTCTGAACACAGTAGGAATCAAATAGTAAGAAACAACTTTTTGATAACAGAACCAAGAATAATCTTCTCTGCCTGTGCTCCTGACCCAAAAACCTGTCCTCATGCTTCTTCCAGGGTCAGACTCTGCTTTCAGCTGCTCCTTCTGCCGGTCTCTCCTAGTTTATTTTCTGTTCTGCCTACACATGTGCCCACATGCAAACCGCCCCAAAACAATATTCAGCAAAAGCTCCTGAGTGGGTTCACATACACTAAAAACTCAGAGTTACGTATACCTTGGGAATGGAGGTTGTTCGTAACTCTGAACAAAACATTATGGTTCTTTCAAAAGTTTACAACTGAACATTGTCTTAATACAGCTTTGAAACTTTACTATGCAGAAGAAAACCATCTTAATTTAAATGAAACAAGCACAGAAAGTTTCCTTACCTTGTCAAATCTTTTTTTTTAAACTTTCCCCCCCCCTTTTTTTTTAGCAGTTTACATTTAACACAGTACTGTACTGCATTTGGGTTTTTTTGTTTTGTTGTTTGTGGGTTGTTTGTTTTGTTTTTTGTCATTGCTACTGTCCAAATGAGGTGTGTGGTTGACCGGTCACTTTGTAATTCTGGTGTTCATAACTCTGAGGTTCTACTGTACTCCTTGTCTTAGGTGAGGGCTTTTCCTTACTGTTATGTTAATTGAAGGCTATGTTCACACCTATCAAACTTAGGCCTTGGCTACACTGGCAATTCACAGCGCTGCACTTGCTGCGCTCAGGGGTGTGACCCCCCCCCCCCCCCCGAGCGCAGCGAGTGCAGCGCTGTAAAGCACCAGTGTAATCTGTGCCAGCAGCGCTGCACGCTTGCTCGCAGTGCTGCAAGCTATTCCCCTCTGAGAGGTGGAGTACTTGCAGTGCTGCGAGAGAGCTCTCACAGTGCTGGCGGCACGACTACACTCGCGCTGTGAATCCGCGAGTGTAGCCAAGGCCTTAGTGAGGTTTTAACTCTACTTAAACAAGGTTGCACCCAGCTCATAATATGTAGATCCTCAGGATAGAAGGTGTTATGGAAATATCAGCTGTTAGGATTACAGAGGTGTGCAGCAATGTGTGGTTGTGTCTCATGGGAAAGTCTGACTTGTGCCCTGCTCCTGCAATGACACCCATGTGAGCAGAATCTTGCATCTACACCAAGCCCCCAGGCATCACAGGAGGTTCAAGGTCCACCTACATGGGATTCAATTGCAGGTTCAGGGCCTAGCAGCCCTAACTACTAACCCACTTTGCTAGAGACAGATGAGTTCTGTCTGTGGGGTGATATTTTTAGTGTGGTGATATAAGCAGAAGTCAGGTGGTTAAAACCCATTGAAATATAAAGAACTTTTAGAGGTAAACAGTTGCGGCTACACCTGCAAAGATCCTGCTGGCAGACCAGCTTAAACCCATAAGAAAAACAGAGTTCCCTTTGTGTTCTCTCCCACTTCATGTACCACTTTACACCATCAGCGAGGTCAGAGGTGGGCAAACTACAGCCCGCAGGCAACATCCGGCCCACAGGACCCTCCTGCCCAGCCCCTGACCTCCTGGTCCAGGAGGCTAGCCCCCTGCTGTTCCCCCTCCCCCACAGCCTCAGCTCGCCCCGCCCCCGCCAGCGCAATGCTCTGAGCTGTGGGCTGTGAGCTTTTGCCAGACAGCGCAGCTGCAGAGCCACGGCCTGATCTGGTGCTGTGTGCTGCATGGTGGTGTGGCTGGGTCCAGTCGGGCAGCACGGCTGCCTGTCCTGGTGCTCCAGGCAGGGTGGTAAGGGAGCAGGGGGCGTTAGATAGAGGGCAGGGAAGTTCAGGGTGGTGGTGGTCAGGGTAAGGGGGTGGATAGGGGTTGGGGCGGTCAGAGGGCAGGGAACGGGGGTGTTGAATGGGGGCAGGGGTCGGGGGTCAGTCAGGAAAGAGGGGGGGTTGGATGGGGTGGTGGGAGGTCCGGGGGCTGTCAGGGGACAGGTCTCGGGGGGTTGGATGGGGCAGGAGTCCTGGGGGGCCCCCCCATCAGGGGACAGGGGGATGGATGGGGCAAGAGTCCTGGGGGGGGCCGTCAGGGGCGAGAAGCAGGAGGGGTTGGATAGGGGGCGGGACCAGGCCATGTCTGGCTGTCTGAGGAGGCCCAGCCTCCCCTAACTGGCCCTCCATATAATTTTGGAAATCGGATGTGGCCCTAGGCCAAAAAGTTTGACTGCCCCTGAGCTAGGTATATTACAGGGATTTCAAGTTCTGCTGGAGCCTCGGGTTTCAAGCATTGCTAGAGACAAGATACTGGACTATGAAGACTACTAGTCTGACCTAGTATAGCAACTCCCACCCTAAAGTCCGATAGGCTGGAGATTAGTCGGGAGAGATCATTTTCGGGCCAGATTTTCTGAAGAGCGCAGCACCCAATTGCTCTCACTGAGAGTAATGGGATCTGTTGGGTGCTGAGCACTCGTGAAAAATCTGGCCATTTAATTTAGATGCCTAAGTGACAACTGAGCTGTTCTAACAAATTAGTCCTTCACTGCAAAACTCTATTTACAAATACAAGAACTAAAATATCTCTGAGGCAGCAGCACTCTATCTTAGCTAGAGACTGGTCAGTTAAATGTGGCTTGTGAATGTGACAGCGGATAGCAGTCACTGCTCTCTGGCCCTCATCATCCACTTCAACCAGCCTTGAAAATGGTTGTCATGCTGATGTAGACAAACCTAAAGCATGACAAACCTAAACCCTGCTAGAGTTAGCGATTAGCCGGGCTGGCTTATGGCAGGTGTTGAACTTGTTTGGCTTAGTCTGCAACAGTGGGACAGTCATTTCCCACACCAGTCAGAAAGAGCCATGCTTTGTCCAAGCTGGTTTGTTTCTTAGCCTAGACAAGTGCGTGAAGACTGACGGAGAAGAATTAAACCTTGTTTACCTCTATTTGAACAGGCTTACTGAAAGAGAGTAGCGAAAAAGGAAGGTGAAACCAGAGTGGAGCTGTTAAATAAGTGAGAGTAAATGGGTACTCTTACAATTTGCCCTGAGTAAAGTATGCCATCCCAGGAGCAGACCAACCACCGAATTATGACTCGGTTATAATTCCTTCCCTGTTACCGCCATTGCTTCAGGGGTGAAGTTAATCTGCTTTGCTCTTGACCAAAAAGTTCCTCCATGCTGGCTTAGCTCTGCTGATTAGCACGTTGGAGGCAGTGGGGTTCTGACTCTCCGTCCCGGAGGGGTGGGGCTCCAGCTCTCAGTGCCCCATAATGCCCTACTTCAGTCTGTGTAAATGCACCTGGTGAGGATGCATCCTGCCAACAGAAGGAGCATAGTGTGGACACGAAGAGCAGATTCAATTACTGCGGTGGCTGTAGGTCGACCTACCTTAAGTCGACTTAATTTTGTAATGTAGATATGTCCTGCATAAAAAGAATACAAGGACTTTTCATTAGAAATAGGCTGGGAACTTCCCCAAGACTGGAACATGGGGGTTGATTTGGGCTCATCTCTCTTTTAATATAAATACAGATGCGCATTTTATTCTCAAATCACATATAGATGCCCTCGTATCATTTGCTCTGCACTACAGGAATTTCAGACCTACAGGTGGTTCCTCTCCCTGGTGTTATCATCATTTGTGTGATGTAGCAACTAGAGGCCCCAACTGAGATCGGAGCCCCCTTGTACTAGGCACTGTACATAAATATAGGAAGATACAAGCCCTGCCCTGAAGAGCTTCCTGCCAAAATAGACAAAACCTGACAGACAAAAGGTAGGAAGGGAATCAGAAGGGTGTAGAGGGGAAGTGACTTGTCCAGGATCACACAAGGTGAGGAGCTGTTCCTACCACCCTGCATCCCGGGCATTTAACACTCATTACTAGCAAAACCTCTGCATTAGCCACATGCCTGGCAGTACAGCTCCCCATTCCCTTGCCTTGAGTGGTTGCGCTGGGAGGCAAAACAGTAGAATGGGGTCATCACTGCACCGCTCAGGAAATGCTGCACCTAGGGGTGAAAGTAAGATAAAGGACTTACTGGTACTCCGGAGTCCTGAGCAGGGGCGTGGCCTCAACCGGAAGAGGCGGAGCCTTTAAATCAAGATTTAAAGGCCCCAGGGCTCCGGCTGCGGCTGGGAGCCGTGGGGCCTTTAAATCACCCCCAGAGCTACCAGCTGCAGAGGCTGCTGGGAGCCCCGGGGCCAGGGCCGGCTCCAGGGTTTTGGCCGCCCCAAACAGCCAAAAATAAATAAATAAATAAAAGCAGCCGCAATCGTGATCTGCGGCAGCAATTCGGCGGGAGGTCCTTCGCTCCGAGCAGGAGTGACGGACCGTCTGCCAAATTGCCACCGAATAGCTGGACGTGCCGCCCCTCTCCGGAGTGGCCGCCCCAAGCACCTGCTTGCCAGGCTGGTGCCTGGAGCCGGCCCTGCCCAGGGCCCAGGAGTGATTTAAAGGGCCCAGGGCTCTGGCCGCCGCTACGGCAGTGGGGAGCCCCGGGCCCTTTAAATCGCCGCCCGAGCCCCGTTGCCTGAGCCATGGGGTAGCAGCAGCAGGGCTCCAGTGGTGATTTAAAGGGCCAGGGCTCCCTGCAGCGGCAGGAGTCCCAGGCCCTTTAAATCACTGCCCAAGCCCCGCTGCTGGAGCCCCGGGGTAGCAGCGACAGGGCTCCAGCTGTGATTTAAAGGGTCAGAGGCTCTGGCCACTGCAGGGAGCCCTGGGCCCTTTAAATCGCCAGCCTGGGGAAGCTTACCAGCTTGCTTTCACCTGTGGCTGCACCTTTATTGCCTCTCAGTTATCTAAAAACAGCCTCAGCACACACTTCCTTGTGATCAAAGGCCGTTGCTGATAAGTCTGAAAGTTTCCAGCCAGGACAGATCAGCAGCACAATAAAAATGTAGCAGGTGTGAACCAGAGAATCCAGATTCCAGCCAGTGTTCAGAGGCAAACATTAGTCACTTATTTTGACCAGGAAGGTTGAAAATCTTAAGCAGCATTAGCTCATTTTCTTTGTACTCAACTCAGAAGGATTCAGAGCTCTGTGAGCAGCCTTTCCCCGAGTGTGAAACAAGCTATGTACCACTCCCACCACCCTGCAAGAAGTGACAGCAAATGTGATGCTACTGCCTCTGGGGCAGAGCGCTGATCTATTTAGGCCCATCCCTACAGCTGGTAAGGGAGGGTGAATGGGAAAAAAAGAGCAGCTGGAAAATACGTTGTGTGCACACACGTATTTTACACACACCTCATTTGAGAGGCAACAAAGCAGCAGGCTTTGACTAATGGTAAAGGGGACCAGCTTGTTCCCCTGTCCTTCCAGCAAATGCTAGTTGAGGTGTTGAACTGTGCATTTATGGCAGTTCAGAAGTTGTGCCTGAAGCCATCTTCCCAGCGACTTTAGAGAGAGCCATCACCAGTAGTTCTGGTTACAAATACTTCCCTCCCCCTCCCCCCCCCCACACTATTAGGAATCAGAGTAGCAGCCGTGTTAGTCTGTATCCGCAAAAAGAAGAACAGGAGTACTTGTGGTACCTTAGAGACTAACGAATTTATTAGAGCATAAGCTTTCGTGGATATGCATCCGAAGAAGTGGGCTGTAGTCCATGAAAGCTTATGCTCTAATAAATTTGTTAGTCTCTAAGGTGCCACAAGTACTCCTGTTCTTCTTTTTACTATTAGGAATATACACAATGTTTTACCATACAATCATTGTGGCTGCAAACTTCCTATGCAACATTTTTTAAACATCTCATATTACAGCCCTTGTTTTTCCCAGTGCTTCCTTCTCCTTCTGGAGGGTTGCCAGGTAGCACGATGTGACCCTCAAGCACTGATCGCTTGGGATTAATGGCAGTTACCTTGGTGATGATGGTCAAAGAGGAGGGAGTGTCCGCGGAGCTGATTCTCGCCCTCACCCCTTCCCCTTCTCTCCCAGGGCAACTGAGCCAGGAGCCACAGATGTTATTTAGATGCCAACAGGCAGAAAGCTCCTTGCAGGGATGTTGTCCTAGGAAATTCGGGCTACGTTCACTCAGACTGACATAAGGAATCATTAGTGTAAGCAAGCTGTCACTTGCTTCCTTACACTAGATCTTCATTAAATTTTCCTCCAGAAGGCTTGTTCTTCCATGCCCTGACCACTATCCATTTCCCCTGCTTTACACCACTCCTGGCCACCAACCTTCTAGCAAGCACAAAACATCCATCTTGTCCCTGCAGGGGCTTCCACAGCTCCTCTTCCCCTGCCCCAGTGATCAGAACGCACTGCAGTTCATTCCCAGAACGACAGTCCCTCTATATATCTTAATTCAAGGAAAACAGCTCTTTGCAACCATTAAGTTTCTGCCTCCCCCTTCCCCCCCCCCCCCCCAACCCTCCACTAATGTCTCCCCCACAGGAACTGTACAGCTGGCAGGAGCAAAATATAATGTTTTCGGACTAGATAGTGCCTTTCATCTGAGAAATCAATGGTCCTTTGAGATCATTAAGCCTCCTGGCACCCCAGTATAAAAATAACAAAAATCAAACTCACCATAGCAGCAAAAGCCATAACGGAAAAACAGCACAGAAGCTGGGCTGGAAAATACAGGAAGGAGGAATTACCCGTTTTCCCATCTGGATTCTTGCCCAGCATGTAGAGAAGGAAAGAGCTAGTAATCCTGAAAACCAGAGCCGCTGGCTTTATGTAAATCCTGGGTGTCTCCCCTTTCCTTTCCAATGTTCCCTAGCAGCACAATATTCCACCCTCCATGCTTCTTGCCTCTTCTATCCATGTTATCTTGTTGCTCACTTCTCGCCTGCAGTTCCCCTCCTCCTCTCTCTCAGGCCAGGAGGGTGGGATTAAACAAGGCACCTAAAACCAAACATGTGACCACACAAACAACAAACAGAGAGAGAGACCAAAAACGAGAGGGAAAGAAGAGGTGTGAAAGAATGAGAGGAAAAATAACTAGGACAAATGTCAACAAAGCCAGGACTGAGCTCCTGTTGCAGCTAGACTGGCGGATTTCTGCTATGGTCCATTAACATTGCAGTAGGACTGATGAAATGTTAACCCCTTCACTGTTGGAGACAGCTGCAATTCCCTGTTCTGGCTGGTAATCCAGTCAGATTACCCCCTACTTGCCCTTTTCCTACTCTGGACAGGATTTCATGTACACTGATCATTCCTTGGCTCCTTCCTCCACCTGATCCTTTAATGACATAACCCCGTTGCTCTTCTGTCATGCACCTGAGACCACTGTATTCTCCAGAATAAATGTCTTTGATTTATGCAGCGTTGTTGTAGCTGTGTCGGTCCGAGGATATTAGAGAGACTGTGTGGGTAGGTAAAATCTTTATTGGACCAACTTCTGTTGGCAAGAGAGACAAGATTTAGGCCTTGTCTTACACCACAGCATTTTATTGATGTAAGTTATGCCAACGTACAGTTGTAATTAAACCGCTGCGGGGGTGGGGGGGGGTTGTTGTGGGAGTGTATGGGAGAGAGAGAGAAGCAGCATATGTGTTGGGGGGGGGGGGGAGAGTGAGTGTAATGTAGACAAGGCCTTAAAGCAGTGGTTTTCAAACGATGGGTCGCGCCCCAGAACTGGGTCACGGAATGGAAGGAACTGGGTCACGGCGGCTCTGGTCAGCACCACCGACTGGGCCCTTAAAAGTCCTGTTGGGGATGCTGCCTGGCTAAGGCAGGATAGGGCCTGGCAGCTTCCGGGGCGCAGCGTGGTCCACGGTGCCAGGATAGGCGAGAAGCCTGCCTCTGCACCCCGGCTGCATCACTGCCACGAGCCGCTGGAGGTAAGCCCGCACTCCAACCCTCTGCCCCAGCCCTGAGCCCCCCACAAACCCAGAGCCCCTTCCTGCACCCCAACCCCTCATCCCTGGCCCCACCCCAGAGCCTGCACCCCCAGCCCAGAGTCTATATAGACTGAGTGCAGTACAAGAAGCTTGCACACACAGTCTCATTTTATATCTGTATACAATTAGAACTTGAAAGGCAGTTGTGGTAAGATGAGGCTCTGAAACATAAACCCTTGTATTCAAAACAGTCTTGTTCAGTGTCGGGATACGAATACTACATCCTGACACAGCACTATTTGATAAATTGGTTACTGTCTATTCGGTAGATTATTTGGAAGACAGCATCCATAAGAAACAACTGGGTCTACGTCAACTCCTGGTGTATCACAGAACAGTTCAACCAGAGCAGTTCTGCTCAATGGAACAGAGAAGCTAGCCACTTCTGTTTCCTGCCCAGTGACACTTACCAGAGGGCGACAACCAGCAGTAAGGTTAATCTATAACATGGATGGACTGGACTGTATAGTAACTAATTACAATATATTTATATATAAAGGCCTCAGTGGTCGTCTCACTATTTAGTCACTACTCTAAATTTCAATTCTCAGTACTTTACAGCGGTGTTGATAATTAACAGGACTCAATAAGGGTCTTTTAGCATGGGGCCAAGGCGTTTTCTCGCTGATGGAACTCCGTGTAAACCCAGTCTTTTGGTTTTAGCGAGTGGCAGGGCTGTTGTATATAAAAACCTAACACATTTTATTAGTACCTGGCAACAAATAAGCATTGTGTTATTTATTAAATAAATGTCCATTTGAGCCAGGGCCGGCAAGGCACTGCTGGTAGTTACACTGGGCGATCCTGTTAGAAATTTATGAGGGCTGAGTTTGGTCTTTTGATTGGGAGCGGTTTTTTAAAAGACCTTTGGCCATACTGGATCTGTGAAGCTGCAAATAACTTTTTTTTATCATCAGTCCAGATGTGTCAGGTTGTGATACAAAATCCTTAAGCAAAAGTTTTACAATAGTTTTGGCATTTGCCTTTTTACAAGAAAATACATGACTAAAACTAACACATACTTAATTTCCTTTAGTAACTACAGTGTTAACTTTTTACTTTCTTTCTTTTAACTTCCTTAAACAGCGGCTGCCTGCTTGTTTGGGTCTGATCCTTTTTTCTTGCTGGTTCACTTTTTTTTTTTTTCCTTCATGGGCACAGGCATACTTTTACTACCAATTTAGCATGGAGAGTGGGCTTTTTGGCTAACCCCCCTTTTATTTATACTTTTGGCTAAATTAAGGAGGTGATTAATTCCTTCCTTGGTTTATTTTGAGAGCGGGTACTACGGCACTTTGGGAAGGGGTTTTGCTGGATCTGGGTGGATTTCAGCCGGCTGGGCAGACCTAATTTGCCCAACCGGGTTGGCATGATCAGCCCACAATAAGCGGGGGCCTTAGCCAGCAGTTCCTGTTGCAACGAGGAAGGGCTGGGGTCGGTCTCCCCTCTAGAGTGTCCTTTGCAAAACTGCCAGGACCTCATTGTAAGCGGGATCAGGCCCATCCAGATACACACCATTTGGGGTACAGCAGATTGTACAATTCCGTGGTAGACCAAGGTGCATGCACAGACTCCAAGGTCTCCTAACCCGAAGTGCCAATGCCCGTGAAATGGCGCAAGGGAAGCATTCTTTTTCAATACGGGGAGACTGTTTTAGGGGTATGTATAAGGGGTACGTATAAGGACTTTCACATTAGACAGGTTACACATAACACGTAATTAGCGCTATGAGCCCAGGCCTTCTTTCTTTGGTAAGGCCACCTTCCTAGACCTCCTTTCTTTGGCGAGGTCGCCTTCCTAAACCAATTAGAAACTGCTCCCCCGAACAGAGTTCGCAGGCTCCTTTTATTCTTACAAACCACACACATGTTACAAGTTATACGTCATTTACGAAAAATACAGAGTTAGGGTTTGCTCCCTTTCCCGGCAACTTCCCCCTTTATTTTCCAAGAATTGGGTGCATATTGGGTGGAGGGCTTCTCGAGAAGCCTGATGCGGTCAACATTTGGCACCAGTTAGGGTACATTCTCGGTAGGGTGCATGTTAGTTTTCCGGGGTGTTACCAATAGTGCATTGGGGGTGTGTGTGTGTGTGGGGGGGGTACTGGGCACCCAAAAGAGAGATGCTATTGGCTAGTTTTGCATTTAGCTAGAAATTCGGGGAGGTCACAGAGCATCCAGAAGAGAATCATGATTGGCTACCTTGCATTTAGCTGGAATCACGGGGGGTAGAGGGGGGCACAGATCACACAAAGGAGAAGCTGCATTTAGTCAGTTTGCATCTAGCTAAAGTTACCTATTGCTTCACACAAGCGGTTATTATATTTCACCAGCCATGAACATATTTCATTAGTGCTGCTGCTGGGGCTTTTCATTCTTTCCTTCCTTGGCCCCCCTCCCTCCTCTGGTCATGACCCTTGACCGAGACTGGCAGAGAACATGACACTTAGTTTGGTTCAGGCTTGTGGCCTGCAGGGCGGGTCTATATGACGAGTCTTTGCCAATGTTCTGATTGGTGCAAGGGAGGCCAGCCAGGCCTACTCCCCCACACTGTCATTGCCCTAATAAAAGTGGGTTGCTATCTGCAGTACCACAAGGGCCAAACTACAACACTAGCCTGGAAAAGAATTGTTATGCTTGGATACAAAGTGCTATTATATGTACACATACATACTATACATATATGCTCATATACACTACAAATATATACACCATATCCATTGGGAATGCCTCTAAGACTCAATTATAAATGATAAACCTTCCCAGGCCCACCATAGGGGACTAAAAATAATTGGATAATAAAATCTGTCTATCCGTCATATGAGGGAATGTGCAGACTAAGGGACAGATGGGGCATGAGTGTATGGATGGTAAAATAAGGTAACCACATAACTGAGTGGGCTAAACACTTATCTTTGGTCCATGCATTATGCTTTTCCAGGACGATGGGTAAACATTCTCCCCTTAAAAAGACAAAAAGTGGGGGAATGTACTAAGATGAGGCCCTGAAACATAAACCCTTATATCAGAGGCCAGGTATGAAACCTAAAGCCTGAACTAAAGTAATGGTCAAGAAGAGGTCTTTCTCATCTGGATTCAAAACCCCAGTCTCTTCTTCGGGAGAATTGACACATTCACTACAAAAACCTCTGAGATTTCCTGAATTTTTGGAGTTCTACAATTTGTTTCTAGCAAGCACTTGAGATTATCTCTCTCAGCCCTCAATTCAGAAATCTCTTCACCTGTCCTATGCCACGGCTCATATGATTCTGTGTGCCTCCACCCTTTCTGTCTCTCAGAATCACAGCTGGCAACCAAATGACTCAGCAAAAAGGAACTATACGAAATTTGCAATGATATCCCTATCTGACTTAGGGAACTTGATGTCCAGTCTCTAACATGAACAAGAGTTTCCAGAAACTAATCAAGGTCCCAATCTTTACATCCTAAGGGGTCAAACCCCAGCATCCCTGTCTGTGTAAGTGGTCCAACATAAATGGAGCAGCCTTGGCCTGGGAAGACAGTACACCTCTACCCCGATACAACGCAACCCAATAGAACACGAATTCGGATATAACGTGGTAAAATAGTGCTACGGGGGGGGGGAGAGGAAACACACTGCGCACTCCGGCAGATCAAAGCAAATTCGATATAACGCGATTTCACCTATAACTCGGTAAGATTTTTTGGCTCCCGAGGACAGCGTTATATCGGGGTAGAGGTGTATATGTATTGGATTATGAGTATCACAAAGTGGGGTAATGATTGAAAGAGAATTAGCACAGACAGTTCTCTTCCTCCAGGTATGGTCTTTGGTGCTCTTTGCCATTGCTCTTTCTTGAGGTATTCCTCTGGGGAGATGAGAAAGTAGTCTGCTTCTTCTCAAGACCAGTATTGGTTTCTCAAGATTCACAGACTACAACAGTATAAACATTTTACAAACTAAGGAAACACCTTTAAACTAGGGCACCACTGATTTTCAGATCCAATTTGTTTTCAGTCAATTAAACAGAAGAAATTATTCTGTTGGCTGCTTTAATATGAAGCTTTGAGCTTCAAGCAAATGTTGCCTCTCTGTGTCTGCCTTGTTACCAGCAAAATAAGGCTGAAGAAAATGGACAGAAGAGCTGTTCCCTATTTTTTTGCCACAGGGCTGCTTGGCACTCTGAGGGAAAACTGATTTCATTGACAGAATCAATTTGGAACTAATTTCCAATAAGTTCTAAGGGCTTATTAACACAGAAACTGTTCCCCTCTCCAAAGCTATCTAAGCTAGGGTTACCAAATTTCAACAATCAAAAAAGAGGACGGTGGGAGCCCCGCCACTCCCACTTCCCGCCCCCTGACTGCCCCCCTCAGAACTCCCAACCCCCCCCGCTCCTTGTCCACTGACTGCTCCCTCCTGGGACCCCTGCCCCTAACTGCCCCCCAGGACCTCACCCCCTACCTAAGCCTCCCTGCTCCTTGTCCCCTGACTGCCCCCTCCTGAGACACCCCATCCTAATTGCCCCCCTAGAACCCTACCTCCTACCTGTGCCCTGACTGCCCAAAACCTTATCCACACCCCCACCCCCTGACAGACCCCCGGGACTCCCACACCCAATCCAACCACTCCCCGCCCCCTGACAGACTCCCTCCCCAGAACTCCCGACCCATCTAAACCCCCCTGCTCCCTGACCCCTGACCGCTCCGATCCCTCTCCCCACCCCTGCCCCCTGACAGTCCCCCCAGAACTCCCAACCCCCTGCTCCTTGTCCCCTGACTGCCCTCTCCTGAGACCCCCCCGCATCCTAACTGCCCCCCTAGGACCCTACCCCCTACCTGTCCCAACTGCCCAAAACCTTATCCACACCCCCGCCCCCTGACAACCCCCCCCAGAACTCCTGACCCATCCAACCCTCCCCCTGCTCCCCGTCTCTTGACTGCCCCCTCCAGAACCCCCCTGCCCCTTCTCCAACCCCCTGGCCCCCTTACCCTGCTGCTCAGAACAGAATGTGGGGCTCCACGCGGAGCCCGACACGCTGCCGCGCTCCCCCACGGAGCGCATAGCCCGGTTCCCGCCCTCACAGAGTGCTGCTGAGCGGCACGCTGGGCAGCAGGGGAGGGGGAGGAGCTCCAGACTGCTGGAGGCCTGATGCGAATGTCCGGCGATCTGCGAATGCAGGGAGGGGGAGCGGGGGAGAGAGAGAAGGGGAGTGATCTGAAGCTGCAAGGGAGAGGAGGGGGGAAGCAGAGGAGGGGCTCTGGCTGCCGGAGCCCCGTGCGAGTGGCTCGATCCGGCTGGCTGCCCTGTCAGCCATGCCACGCTCTGCATTGGGGGGCGGGGGGGGGGGGGAAATCCGGACAGTTACAAATTCCCCCCGGACGCTATTTTTAAACTCAAAAAGCCGGACATGTCCGGGAGAATCCGGACGAATGGTAACCCTATCTAAGCCCAATGTTAGGCACCATTTTTGGAGAGTCAAAGACATGCAACCCCATTTTGACCTAAGCAGTTAGCCAAAGTCCAGATCACTGATTTCTTTGACTGCAAACCTCTGTGTGTGTGTATTTGTTTTTTACAAAGAATGTACGAAGTGCTGTTTCCCTGAACACAGAAGGAATCAAAGAGCAGGTGACAATACTTTGCTCACAGCTCCAAACCTCTTTCAGTCTGCACTTCACCCTTTCTCTCTCTAGCTTTTTCTCAAGGCCACAGTACTAGTGCTTCTGCCACTGTGTCTGGTGCTTCCTTGCTGCCTTGTTTCTCAGCTGCTCTGGTCTTTCTCCTGTTTCTTTCACTGGTTCACAAACCAATAGCCAGAAAAACCCTTCCATGCACATGTGCCTTTCACATGCTTTTGTTTTGGACAGTGACACGTGCCTGTGTTTTGAGTGGTGGCTGCTTTGGTTTCAGCTAACTGGTCAGATAAAGGAGCTGCATGGCTCCTTTCTATTTATCTTGAATGAAAGGTAGCTCCACTTCAATATAGTTTAACCCAAGTCACACAAGAATGATTTTAGAAACAGAGCCAAGTGGCTCTCAAATAGCTCACCTAAATTACCTTCGCTCTTGGGTAATTGGCCCATGTCACAAGTTGAAAGAATAAACCAGTTTTAAATACCTTTTATAGTTTTTGTTTAAAAAATAAGCAAGCAAATATAAAATTAAACGTATCACTGAGACTAACCCATTTGAACGTCACTGGACTAATTAGGAATGAAATGATACTACTGTCAAATCAAGGTCACAGTTGAAACTGAATCAGTAGATCAATGGCTTCAGATGCCCAAATCACCTAATTAATACAGCAGATAATCAAATCCATTGGTGAAGTGAGGCCAGATTGCAGTGGAACAGCTTACTGGCATTTTTCCTGCATGGAGGATGCCATTTTGTTCTCAAAATGGCATCCTCAACATAGCGTAACTTCACGCACCCCTTGCATGAGAGATCAAGCTATATAGAGGAGGCCATATTAGAGCAAAATGGTGTCCTCTGTAAAGTATGACCTTGCACGCACCATGCATGTGAGATCATGCTGGTGGGAGCATTCCACTAGATGCCCTGTCAGGGCTACACCACTGATACCAGAAAGAATTTCTCTGTATTAATCCTGCTTTAGGAGACTGCTTTAGGTTTTAGGTGGAGGAATTCAATGTTCCAGTAAGAACAGGGGTCTCAACTTAGTTTTATCTGCATGGCATGTCTAGGAAAGAGAGGAGCACTTTGTTTCAGATGTTGTTGCTGGACCAAGAGAGAGCACTTCTCTGCTGCATGGTCTTGACCTTTCTAGAGATCACTTCCCACTTGCTGTGCCTCAGGGACAACCTCTACTTTGTTGCCAATTAGAGGGCCATACATTCTGACTACAAACAATGTGGCCTAATCCTTTTATGGTCTTTAGAGCGACAAACAGAGAGAGAGACCAAAAACGAGAGGGAAAGAAGAGGTGTGAAAGAATGAGAGGAAAAATAACTAGGACAAATGTCAACAAAGCCAGGACTGAGCTCCTGTTGCAGCTAGACTGGCGGATTTCTGCTATGGTCCATTAACATTGCAGTAGGACTGATGAAATGTTAACCCCTTCACTGTTGGAGACAGCTGCAATTCCCTGTTCTGGCTGGTAATCCAGTCAGATTACCCCCTACTTGCCCTTTTCCTACTCTGGACAGGATTTCATGTACACTGATCATTCCTTGGCTCCTTCCTCCACCTGATCCTTTAATGACATAACCCCGTTGCTCTTCTGTCATGCACCTGAGACCACTGTATTCTCCAGAATAAATGTCTTTGATTTATGCAGCGTTGTTGTAGCTGTGTCGGTCCGAGGATATTAGAGAGACTGTGTGGGTAGGTAAAATCTTTATTGGACCAACTTCTGTTAGCAAGAGAGACAAGATTTAGGCCTTGTCTTACACCACAGCATTTTATTGATGTAAGTTATGCCAACGTACAGTTGTAATTAAACCGCTGCGGGGGTGGGGGGGGTTGTTGTGGGAGTATATGGGAGAGAGAGAGAAGCAGCATATGTGTTGGGGGGGGGGGGGAGAGTGAGTGTAATGTAGACAAGGCCTTAAAGCAGTGGTTTTCAAACGATGGGTCGCGCCCCAGAACTGGGTCACGGAATGGAAGGAACTGGGTCACGGCGGCTCTGGTCAGCACCACCGACTGGGCCCTTAAAAGTCCTGTTGGGGATGCTGCCTGGCTAAGGCAGGATAGGGCCTGGCAGCTTCCGGGGCGCAGCGTGGTCCACGGTGCCAGGATAGGCGAGAAGCCTGCCTCTGCACCCCGGCTGCATCACTGCCACGAGCCGCTGGAGGTAAGCCCGCACTCCAACCCTCTGCCCCAGCCCTGAGCCCCCCACAAACCCAGAGCCCCTTCCTGCACCCCAACCCCTCATCCCTGGCCCCACCCCAGAGCCTGCACCCCCAGCCCAGAGTCTATATAGACTGAGTGCAGTACAAGAAGCTTGCACACACAGTCTCATTTTATATCTGTATACAATTAGAACTTGAAAGGCAGTTGTGGTAAGATGAGGCTCTGAAACATAAACCCTTGTATTCAAAACAGTCTTGTTCAGTGTCGGGATACGAATACTACATCCTGACACAGCACTATTTGATAAATTGGTTACTGTCTATTCGGTAGATTATTTGGAAGACAGCATCCATAAGAAACAACTGGGTCTACGTCAACTCCTGGTGTATCACAGAACAGTTCAACCAGAGCAGTTCTGCTCAATGGAACAGAGAAGCTAGCCACTTCTGTTTCCTGCCCAGTGACACTTACCAGAGGGCGACAACCAGCAGTAAGGGTAATCTATAACATGGATGGACTGGACTGTATAGTAACTAATTACAATATATTTATATATAAAGGCCTCAGTGGTCGTCTCACTATTTAGTCACTACTCTAAATTTCAATTCTCAGTACTTTACAGCGGTGTTGATAATTAACAGGACTCAATAAGGGTCTTTTAGCATGGGGCCAAGGCGTTTTCTCGCTGATGGAACTCCGTGTAAACCCAGTCTTTTGGTTTTAGCGAGTGGCAGGGCTGTTGTATATAAAAACCTAACACATTTTATTAGTACCTGGCAACAAATAAGCATTGTGTTATTTATTAAATAAATGTCCATTTGAGCCAGGGCCGGCAAGGCACTGCTGGTAGTTACACTGGGCGATCCTGTTAGAAATTTATGAGGGCTGAGTTTGGTCTTTTGATTGGGAGCGGTTTTTTAAAAGACCTTTGGCCATACTGGATCTGTGAAGCTGCACATAACTTTTTTTTATCATCAGTCCAGATGTGTCAGGTTGTGATACAAAATCCTTAAGCAAAAGTTTTACAATAGTTTTGGCATTTGCCTTTTTACAAGAAAATACATGACTAAAACTAACACATACTTAATTTCCTTTAGTAACTACAGAGTTAACTTTTTACTTTCTTTCTTTTAACTTCCTTAAACAGCGGCTGCCTGCTTGTTTGGGTCTGATCCTTTTTTCTTGCTGGTTCACTTTTTTTTTTTTTTTCCTTCATGGGCACAGGCATACTTTTACTACCAATTTAGCATGGAGAGTGGGCTTTTTGGCTAACCCCCCTTTTATTTATACTTTTGGCTAAATTAAGGAGGTGATTAATTCCTTCCTTGGTTTATTTTGAGAGCGGGTACTACGGCACTTTGGGAAGGGGTTTTGCTGGATCTGGGTGGATTTCAGCCGGCTGGGCAGACCTAATTTGCCCAACCGGGTTGGCATGATCAGCCCACAATAAGCGGGGGCCTTAGCCAGCAGTTCCTGTTGCAACGAGGAAGGGCTGGGGTCGGTCTCCCCTCTAGAGTGTCCTTTGCAAAACTGCCAGGACCTCATTGTAAGCGGGATCAGGCCCATCCAGATACACACCATTTGGGGTACAGCAGATTGTACAATTCCGTGGTAGACCAAGGTGCATGCACAGACTCCAAGGTCTCCTAACCCGAAGTGCCAATGCCCGTGAAATGGCGCAAGGGAAGCATTCTTTTTCAATACGGGGAGACTGTTTTAGGGGTATGTATAAGGGGTACGTATAAGGACTTTCACATTAGACAGGTTACACATAACACGTAATTAGCGCTATGAGCCCAGGCCTTCTTTCTTTGGTAAGGCCACCTTCCTAGACCTCCTTTCTTTGGCGAGGTCGCCTTCCTAAACCAATTAGAAACTGCTCCCCCGAACAGAGTTCGCAGGCTCCTTTTATTCTTACAAACCACACACATGTTACAAGTTATACGTCATTTACGAAAAATACAGAGTTAGGGTTTGCTCCCTTTCCCGGCAACTTCCCCCTTTATTTTCCAAGAATTGGGTGCATATTGGGTGGAGGGCTTCTCGAGAAGCCTGATGCGGTCAACATTTGGCACCAGTTAGGGTACATTCTCGGTAGGGTGCATGTTAGTTTTCCGGGGTGTTACCAATAGTGCATTGGGGGTGTGTGTGTGTGTGGGGGGGGGTACTGGGCACCCAAAAGAGAGATGCTATTGGCTAGTTTTGCATTTAGCTAGAAATTCGGGGAGGTCACAGAGCATCCAGAAGAGAATCATGATTGGCTACCTTGCATTTAGCTGGAATCACGGGGGGTAGAGGGGGGCACAGATCACACAAAGGAGAAGCTGCATTTAGTCAGTTTGCATCTAGCTAAAGTTACCTATTGCTTCACACAAGCGGTTATTATATTTCACCAGCCATGAACATATTTCATTAGTGCTGCTGCTGGGGCTTTTCATTCTTTCCTTCCTTGGCCCCCCTCCCTCCTCTGGTCATGACCCTTGACCGAGACTGGCAGAGAACATGACACTTAGTTTGGTTCAGGCTTGTGGCCTGCAGGGCGGGTCTATATGACGAGTCTTTGCCGATGTTCTGATTGGTGCAAGGGAGGCCAGCCAGGCCTACTCCCCCACACTGTCATTGCCCTAATAAAAGTGGGTTGCTATCTGCAGTACCACAAGGGCCAAACTACAACACTAGCCTGGAAAAGAATTGTTATGCTTGGATACAAAGTGCTATTATATGTACACATACATACTATACATATATGCTCATATACACTACAAATATATACACCATATCCATTGGGAATGCCTCTAAGACTCAATTATAAATGATAAACCTTCCCAGGCCCACCATAGGGGACTAAAAATAATTGGATAATAAAATCTGTCTATCCGTCATATGAGGGAATGTGCAGACTAAGGGACAGATGGGGCATGAGTGTATGGATGGTAAAATAAGGTAACCACATAACTGAGTGGGCTAAACACTTATCTTTGGTCCATGCATTATGCTTTTCCAGGACGATGGGTAAACATTCTCCCCTTAAAAAGACAAAAAGTGGGGGAATGTACTAAGATGAGGCCCTGAAACATAAACCCTTATATCAGAGGCCAGGTATGAAACCTAAAGCCTGAACTAAAGTAATGGTCAAGAAAAGGTCTTTCTCATCTGGATTCAAAACCCCAGTCTCTTCTTCGGGAGAATTGACACATTCACTACAAAAACCTCTGAGATTTCCTGAATTTTTGGAGTTCTACAATTTGTTTCTAGCAAGCACTTGAGATTATCTCTCTCAGCCCTCAATTCAGAAATCTCTTCACCTGTCCTATGCCACGGCTCATATGATTCTGTGTGCCTCCACCCTTTCTGTCTCTCAGAATCACAGCTGGCAACCAAATGACTCAGCAAAAAGGAACTATACGAAATTTGCAATGATATCCCTATCTGACTTAGGGAACTTGATGTCCAGTCTCTAACATGAACAAGAGTTTCCAGAAACTAATCAAGGTCCCAATCTTTACATCCTAAGGGGTCAAACCCCAGCATCCCTGTCTGTGTAAGTGGTCCAACATAAATGGAGCAGCCTTGGCCTGGGAAGACAGTACACCTCTACCCCGATACAACGCAACCCAATAGAACACGAATTCGGATATAACGTGGTAAAATAGTGCTACGGGGGGGGGGAGAGGAAACACACTGCGCACTCCGGCAGATCAAAGCAAATTCGATATAACGCGATTTCACCTATAACTCGGTAAGATTTTTTGGCTCCCGAGGACAGCG